>NC_012871.2:21428166-21732125 GCF_000003195.3 Sorghum bicolor
AAGTGAAACGTCCGTACCTACCTAGCTGGCTAGCTAGGTGCAATCCTCGTACATCACGGACTCGAAGCAATTCCCCCTTTTACATTTGCCGCACCGCGTTACCTGCAGGCAGCTACACCGAACATCATACGTACGATGGTGCCATGGTCGATGGTTGCTGATTGTGTTTGGTTGGCACCGGCTAGTGTCTGTCTTGCTTGCACGGCATGCATATATGCCCACACGCAACCACCAAGGTCTACTACGACACAACTCATGAACTCATGCTGAATCTGATGCCAACCGCCAATATCCAGATGCAGACTGCAGAGGCAGAGCAGCTCTCCTCTTCCAACACCACGTACTGTAGGTAGCTGCGTGCGTGTCTGTCAGTGATACAGCAATCAAATCTCAAGGAGAAGAGGGCCCCCATTACCATTGGGATGTACATAAGCAAGTAGCAAGGTGGCAACCCCTTTCTTTCTTTTTATTTTATTATTATCTTCCTAATAAAAAAAGATAGAGAATAAGATGGCACCATTGATATTCTACTACACTGCGTCTCATATCATGTGAGCAGTGAGGCAAAAGGTAGGAAAGAAATAAAGCGAGGCTTTAGGGAGAGATGCAAAGGCAGGGAAGCTCAAGAAAAGCAGCTCGACTCACTGCACGGAGGATGCCAGGATGGATGGAGTAAACTACTGCCTATACAGGCTATACTAGTATTAAATTTGCTCAACACTCGGTAAGTAAATATAATCCAATGTATAGCCTCCCAACTAACCCAAACTGTACTGCACTAGTGTACTATACTCCTATAGTCCTGCTCTCGTTATTACTTTCTCGTACCTGCGCTGTATGCCTGTGAGGACAGGCCAGCAAGCAGTAACACCAGTGAGATCCAAGTGAGTGCTGGTAGCAACCAGCACTGCAGCAGCTAGCTCACCCGTATGCATGCCTCCTTCTGGCTGCTGCTGCTCTACTACTCCTACAAGCGAAGCCCAGCCTCTAATCATGCTGCACTGCAAAAAAAAATCAAAACCACCTCTATGAGAAGCAAGGGTAAAAAAGGCAGGCAACAACGTGTTTACATACATAAGTGTCTGCCCCACGCCTCCAGACTCTCCTGTCAATCTCATCCCTTTCGCTAGCTTCTTCACCACCCCTTGCTTCTTTTAAACACAAGGTGAGGAACCATCATTGCCATTTCCTGCTGCAGATAGGTAGCACCATTCTGTTTCTGCAATTAAGCGCTTGCTTCCAAGTTGCTTGGATCAGCCAGTATAGAGGGAACGGCAGAGAAGTCACCATGTCATCGGAGGAGGAAGTGGCAAAGATGGAGGGAATGGCACCAAGGAGGCGCTGCAGCAGCCCAGGTGAAGGTGGTGTGCCTGTGACGGTGGTGTACTACCTGTGCCGCAGCGGACGTCACCTGGAGCACCCACACATGATGGAGATGCAGCTCGCCTCCCCAAATCAAGCCCTCTACCTCAGAGATGTGATCTACCGGCTGGACGCGCTGCGAGGGAAGGGCATGGCCACCATGTATTCCTGGTCCTGCAAAAGGTAACTTAACCATCCAGATCATTTGCTTCCTTGCTTCTGGCAACTGAAATATGCAATACAATTCAGGAGGTACAAGACCGGATTCGTGTGGCATGATGTGATGGAGGGTGATATGCTGCTCCCCGCCCAGGAAAGCGAGTATGTCCTCAAGGGATCCCTCTTGCCTCTCCGCCACTCAACACCACCTATAGTTGTAGCTGCACCACCACCAAAAGGTATGTTATATACATAATATATGTTCTGCATTGTGGCCAATTGCCACCACTCAGTTAGTCAGCATGTATGGCCAAGCTGATCTTCTTGACTAACAAATTATTGGATTTACTTACTTATTGCATGCCTCCATCTGATCTTCTTGGCTAAGAAATTATTGGATTTACTTACTTATTGCATGCCTCCATATTGTTTTCTCTTGCTTCAGATCATGACCAGCCAAATGTTGACACAACCATTATTCCAAAGGTCCCACGTGTCAAGCCGAATCCTGATGAAGAGTCACCAACTCATTCGCAAGAAGGCTGGACTGCTAATTCATCATCATCATCTCCTCCCACGGTTAAGGTCGAGATTGAGGATGAAGCACCACCTCTAGCTCTGCACCAAGGGTCACAGACAGCACTATCATCCATATCACCATCATCTTGTTGCACCATTGGGGATGGAGATGAGACAACATCAGCCCGTTCAAGCTGTTCAGGCTGCCCCTCCTCCCCTAATAAGCCAACAACAAAAGGATCCTCAAGTGGCGCGAGCTCTCCCATTCCATCTAGCCCTGTGCTTCACAACAAGCAGAGGATGCCAGGGTGCAGCTCTGTCATCGCAGCAGCACAAGACTTGGCGACACAGACCCAAGGAACATCAACAGGGAACGAGCTTCACAAGGACACTAGTTGCACTACTGATAGCACACCAGCCAAGGCAACCATACCTACCAACGACAAGCAACCAGGAAATGCAGGATCTTTCTCCTCTGGCAGAAGTGGTAGGACTGGGACCTTGGAGTCCCTGATAAGGGCTGAGGCTCTTGGCAGAAGGGGTGCCACTGCTAAGAGGATCCTAGAAGAGGACGATGACAAGGAAGCAGTGCAGTCATTGGCCACTAAGCTGAACCCTGCCAACCTGCTGATGCGACTCGTGGCTTGTGGGTCGACCATGTCTGCAAGGCAGCATCTCCCTGCCTGCGGTCTCATGCGAACAACGCACAAGCCCCGGTACTTGACCCAACATGTTGAGTTCCTGCCTTCATCTCCAGTCTTGTCTCCCCTTGGCACCCTCATCATGCGTCCTAGAAGTGCTGATGGAGCCAGAGGAGTTTCAGACTCAGGAGACTGCGGCCAGTGCAGAGAAAGACTGCTTCAAACCACAGATAACAGGTGTGAGTCAGGCAAAGTGATGTCCACCATTATTAGGCCCTCCTCATATTGTGACCATAACAGGTAACTTTCTACTTCCTTTTTCCTGTTCTTCACTATCCTTTCTGATGAACAACCAGCTCAATCTGATGCAAGCGAGAAACTTATGCCCATTCTTCTACTTCACTAGCTGATAGTCTTATAAACAAACAAATTCCCTCATGCCCATCACTATCTTAATGCCTGTCGCCTTCAACATGATCTCTCTGTACAAAATTAGCTTTCTGCCTACAGTACATCTGCATAGAATGTAAATGTAGAAGGAATATGTTGCAGTGTTTCTGAGAAAGAAGTCTCCACAGCAAATTTGAATAATTTGGAGGACAGAAGTAAACTTACCACACAAAAAATCAGGGTGGCACCATTTCAGCAACCCACAAGTGGGACATTGGTAACCATAACCACAGATGTAGGTGGTGAACAAGAATCCAAAATATTGTCAAGAAGTACGAGCAAAAGGATGATCGATCCATCATCACGACCTTCAAGAGTAGTATCATTCCGTGACGACAGGGAGAAAGTGATCAAGATTGAAGAAAGGTGAGTAATGTTCTCATGAATTGCAGTTTGTTCAGGAAGCCAATATATTTTTTTTTCTGTTTCCCTTAGTGTAAGGAGTTAACCTTGTTTTAATCATCGCAGGCTAGCATCTGGAGCTCGTGTCATAATCCAGTGTGCACCCTTAGTCAAAGAAACTTATATCAGTGCCAAAGCAGTGTAACAGAGGCAGTATCCTAATGTTTTCCCTCTATTTTTTCTATCTTGATAGTTCAGCAGTTGTTAGAACTTAGAAGTGTGCAATTGTATTGGATCTCTGGCCAAGGTAATAATAAGATGTCAATTTCTGTACCACTGTGATCAATGTCTATTGTCACCAAAATACTGTGCTATGATTATGATATCAGGAAAATTGTTTACACTGGCACCAACACTGCAGCAGTAATAGCAGTGATTCAGTTTTCCCTTCATTCTCCTGCTCCTGGAAGAGTTTCCTCTTCCAATACGGCTAACCAAAGCAGTCAGAAGCTAGCATTGTCATGCAGAATAGCCTGACATAAACGTCCATCACTGAGGAAGTTCATGACCTGGAAACTATTACTAAGCCCTCCTTTTTTGCCGGAAACAGGATTGAGTACCTTGCCAGCACCAATAAAGCCCTATGGGGCAGCAAATTTCCTCCCGAGGCTGTACTGCTCAGGAGCAGAAATTATGCACACAATTGGTTGCGCTGCTGTTAGGTTTGAGTCATCAATACTATTATACAGGTTACAGTCCATTGATATAAATTACTAGTAGTAGTTGCATGTGCTGCAATTCCTCCATCTCATCCTCTAGTAGTACATGCAAGTGCTTTCAATCTTCAGTTGTGCTTTACTTATTGTACCTGCTCATTGGTTCCTGTTTGTATCCAGATCTGCGGTGTACCGCTGTCAAGTAGTAAATATTTTTCCATCTTGTTTCCAATTCCTACATCTCACCTTTTATAAATGGCTTTTCATCAAGTGCCTGTTTTTTCTTTTCAGACAATTTTTCTGCCATCACAAACTTTTGATTGATTCATCATCCTTGAATGAACTGCGAGAGTTCATAGTACCACGAAAATCCACCATTGACCTTGCATGTTTCTTCATACACCAAACTGCCTCTACATTACTGTAGTGTTATTGAGTGTTTCAGTCGATTACCAAACTCTTTGAAGCATATCTCGGCAAAGTCCACAGAAATCCATTTCTGCAACAGTTATTGTATGGTGAGTAAGTTTAGTAGAAGCTCAATTTTCAAGCAATACTTTGTGTCATCAAGCAAAACTATATACATAAAAAAAAGGGTCTGTTATAAGACATTTAGCAGTGTCTAACAGAAGCTGTCTATCGATTGCAAAGTTATGTCTATAACTCTATATCAAAACAAACTAGCATATAGCCACTGGAATACACATGCTCAACCATAGTTGCCCATACCCTACCGTATTTACTCTATCAGGTAGGCAACTAATAGTGGTAAACATGAAATATGCTAGTCATAATGTATAACATACCTTATACCTGAAAGGCACATGGAAAGAAATTCATGGTCAGAGAATGTTCCATAGAACGAAATGCATGCAAGTAGTTTAGTACTGAGATATCACAGCAGATCTTTCTGTTTCTTAGCTTCTCAGTTATCAGTGTCAGGTTGATGGTAGAGCAAACAGTGAAACCTTTACATGAACTTAAGCAATGCTCCCTCCACCCCAAGTGGATCAACTCCAGATTGTCCAAATGAAACATTTCAGTTTCCAGCACTCAAGTAATACTCCCTCCACCCAAAGTACATGGACTTTTGAGTTTGACCTAAGTCAAACTACCTTAAGCTAACCAAGTTTATAAAAACAAACAATAATATTACAATTCCAAAAGGAACAATGTACAAATAGGTCCATTATGAAATAGATTTTCATATTTCACTGTTTTGATGTGATAGATGTTAATACACTTCTCTATGAATTTAGTCAAACCCAGAATAGCCTGATTTTAGGCTAAACTCATAAGTCATTATATTTTGAAGGAGTGTAAGAAAGGGATATAACTTTAGCTAGCAAGAAAATGCTCACAAAGGTATCCTTATTTTCATATACATAGCAGGATTTTGTTCACAGATACAGGATTCAGAACTGTACTTCTGCCGGTGCAAAACTCAAAGCTCAACGACAGAGATGCCCAGCAGCCAAAACACCCATGCAAATGAAACAAAAATGATAACCATGTGTTAGTGTAGTGGAAAACCCCAACGAAAAGATAGACATTAAAAAATGAAGTAAATAGCAAAATAAACATTATAATCCTTCTTACATAACTGAGCAGAAACCAGTGTTAAGAAACTGGTAAATTAAATGGAACCGGTGCTATCAGAAGCACAAAACTATACATATATTGATTGTTACCAAAATTTCCACAGAAGTCATAGTGGCTAACAAAATAAATCCCATACAGATGAGTCTGAGAACTAAATCCAGATATAGTGAGGTTTACAAGACTAGCTTGACAAAAGCACGCTCATTCTTTTCAACAATTTCTCTAGGATGTATCAGCAAACAACAAATTATATAGGTGAGAGAAGAAAACAAATCACCGGAGCACCTCCACCTTCTTCTTCCCCTTGAGGAAGACCTCTCTATCAACAACCTCACGCATGTACCCATCAAACTCCACAGGAACACCACCATTGAGCCTCTTCATCTCCAAGAACCACTTGGTGTCTGTCCCCCACAGATCCTCAAATTCATCCAGATAATGTACAATACACTTACACTCTGCCTTGAATGACTCCAGCAGTGCACTGTTGACCCCCTCCCCTGCAATATACACCTGCCGCCCTCCACCAAGAACTTCCTGAACCCTCTGTCCGAGGTCCACACCCTTGGCATTCATATGGACCGAATCAAAGGCTGGTTGCATCCTTGAGATGATATCATCAACAATGTGCATCAAGCTTGGTGCCCAGCGCATCACTGAGTGCAATGGGCGTAGCAAATCCTTCGCCTCACCCTCACAGACATTGTACCAGTAGTTCCCGGGCTCGACATCTCCGAATTTCCTGACGATGAGGGTGTCCCTCACCTTGGAGAACTTTATAGGTACAAGCTTGGTGTCCTCAATGAGGCGTGCCCGGAGTTGGCCCTGCACCCCCCAACTGTCCCAGTCCGCCCAGAACTGTCTCTCCTCAATGATGGGGACCTGGGATTGTAGGTGCTCAACGTCGATGTAGAAGGCAAGGCGCTTGCCTTCCTCAGGCATTCCGCCCGTCCCGGGGGCGGCATAGGAGGCAGCGAGGCAGAGTGTGAGATCGAGGACGAGGGTGCGGTTTAGGTAGCGAGCCTCGGCGAGGGCGCAGAGGAGGCTGCGCAGGTAGTGTGGCATGGGCTTGCAGCGGTCGCCGCCGCCGAGGTAAGCGAGGTACGCGCCCTGGACGAACTGGGAGCGGGAGAGCGCAGGCGGTGGCGGAGTGGCGATGGTGGCATTAGTGGCGCCGCGGCGGGGCTTGCGAGCATTGGGGCCGGAATGGTAATCGCCGATTGAGAGGACGGAATAGGCGCATGTGTGGGGGTCGCGGGCAATGGCGAAGCGGCGGTAGTCCTTGGTAGTGGCCTTGGAGGGGGAATCGGAGTCTGAGCGGGCGCGCCAGGCCATGTCGCAAGAGGAGGATGGGGGATCACCGGGGACGGGGCGGCCGAAGCGAGCGAAATGGACGGCCGGGAAGGCTTCGATGGCGCTGCGCATCATGAGATGGAACAAGCGCGGGTCGGCGCAGTCGAGCGGGGAGGTAGGATCGCAGGTCTGCTCCTGATGCTGGTCGGTGATGGTGGCGGTGGCGGCGGCGTGTGGGGAGGCGGAGAGGGGGAGGCGGAGGAGCGTGACGAGGAGGACGATGACTAGGAGGAGGGCGGTTGCAGCTTGGACGGAAGAGGAGAGGATGGCGCCGCGCCGAAGCAGAGGACGGCTCGGATCCATCGCGGTCACCCACGCACCGCGACGGCGATGAGCCCGACGGCAGCGAGGCGAGATTTTGCTTTCTGGCGTTTGGTGAGGATTAGGAGGACAGACGAGGACTGGTGGTGGAGGCGACTGGGCGATGAGCCCAACGGCGCACAGACGGGATTTTGCATTCCCTGGTTGGCTTTTGGGTTAATCGGTGCCATTAGGCCCTGTTTAGATTGAAGTTTGAAAAATTTTTTGCTGTTACATCGGATGTGTTGGAAAGATATTGGGAGGAAATTTTAAAAACTAATAAAAAACAAATTATATAGCTCGTCTGGAAACTGCAAGACAAATCTATTAAGTATAATTAATCTATCATTAGCACATGCGGGTTACTGTAGCACTTAAGGCTAATCATGGACTAACTAGGCTTAAAAGATTCGTCTCGCGATTTTCAACTAAACTGTATAATTAGTTTATTTTTTATCTACATTTAGTGTTTCATGCATATGTCCAAAGATTCGATGGGATGGATAAAAATTTTTTAGGTGAAGAACTAAAAGGGCCTTAGAATTCTAAGTTTGGAGAAATACTATTACTATTTATGATATTAGAAGTGTGTCATTATAATTTCATAAATCTCTAAAATATACTATTACATAATCTTTCAGTTTAGTTATCTAATTTTTTTTTATCAAACTGCTGTCTTCTCCCTCCTTCCTCCCTCTTTCATTTTCTACAAGCCGATCACACCGTGGTGTGTGGGTACATGAGCCTAGCCCAAATACGCAGTACCTATTAATGTCGCTATAGCTACTGCAAATCTATAAAAGCTTGGTCTGCCGAACAGCATCTCAAAGGTATTTGAATAATTTGTCAAAAAGCTCTAAAAGAGGTATTCAACGGTTTTGCATTTGGAGTTTATAATTTGGGCAACTTGGCAAATGAGGGAGCAAACTTGGCAAAAATGCCAAGCTGTGGACGACTTTGCAAACCCGATCGCGCGAGCAAAATCACGCGCGAGGAAAGCGCGCGCGTCTGGAGACCTTCTATTTTTATCCTTTGCCAAGTCCAAATGTCAATTCCCTTAGAGATGGTCTATTTTTATCCTTTGTATTTTATTATGTGAGTTTGCAAATAGCAACAAATGCCAAGTCAATTTGCCAAAGCATTTAGAGATGCTCTAAACACGCTTAGAACTTCTTTCTCCACTTGTTCCGCCTCCTGGTGGTGGCCAAGGACCGGCTCGCCGATGCTTTCCATGACGTGGCCATAGGAGAGTGCCCGATGAAGCCGAATGTGCACTGTTATGAATGGAATGCGAAAGTACGAGAACGGAAAGAAAGTAAATGAACTCGGTGTGTTTCTTTATTTATTGATCACGGTATTTATACAAGTTGTAGAGGAGGGGAAACTCTCCCCCCAAGTAAGCTCGAAACCCACGATGAGTCGTGGGAGATGTCACGGAGGTGGAACCGGTCTTCACGGGCACGTACAGGGTCGTGGGGGAAGTCTCATCTTCTGACTGTTAGGATAGATCTCCCGTGAGAGAATCTGAGGAGATGAGATCACCCCGGATAAAATATCTGTAACACTCCCCCTTGATCGAATCACTTATTGAGATCAATGAATCGTATTGCTCCTCCAAAAATTCCTGTAGGATAAAAACGAGAAAAAATACGTGTGTATATGTGCTATAGTAAAACTCCTTAAAAACTGTTTAGGAAAAGAAGGAGAAAGTTATAGCACTTAATGATTGCCTCATTGTAAACTAATATGAGAAAACCAACTCATAGAGAGAAAAGAGTATAATATGACGGTGTAGATAGGCCAATGTCTAGGAGATTTCTCCCCCTGAACTTTGTAAATCCTTAAGTCATCGCATACCAATTCCTTTGACATATTTTTCAAATGAGGAAATTGGTAGGGACTTAGTGAATAGATCAGCGAGATTGTCGCATGATTTAGTTTTCAAGATATCAATCTCCCCATTTTGTTGTAATTCATGAGGATAGAACAACTTTGGAGAGATATCTTTGTTGATATTGCTCTTGATATAGTCTGTCTCCATCTGTGTAACACAAGCCGCATTATCTTCATAGATAATGGTTGGAGCTGTGATAGCTTTAAGACCACACGACTGTTGTATGTGGTTGATCATTTTGCGAAGCCAAACGCATTCACGTGAGGCCTAATATAGTGTGACTATTTCAGAATGATTCGTGGACGTTGTTTGCCAAGGTTTGCTTGGATGATGTCCATGATATGGCGGTTCCATTTTGTAAGAATATGAAACCGGTGGGGTCTGATTGATATCCAGCATCGGTGTATCCATCATCTCAGAACTTGTTCTTCTTTGGAAGAATAATCCAAGATCCCTTGTGCCATTAACATATCTGAGGATCTATTTTACTCCTGTCCAATGTCTCTTGGTAGGAGCGGCACTGTGCCTTGCTAGCAAATTCACTGCGAAAGCGATGTCAGGCCTGGTGCTATTGGCAAGGTACATCAGTGCTCCAACGGTACTAAGGTATGGGACATGAGGTCCTAGGATTTCCTCCCCCTCATCTTGTGGTCTAAATGGATCAGTGTTTAGTCCTAAAGACCGAACGACCATAGGTGTTTTGGAAGGATATGCTTTGTCCATATTGAATCTCTCTAATACTTTCTGGACATATGCATATTGATGCACAAAGATTCCAGTTGAAAGATGCTCAAGCTGTAGGCCTAAGCAGAATTTGGTTTTACCCAAATCCTTCAACTCAAACTACGTCTTAAGATGTTTGCATGACTCATCAATATCTTGTTTGTGGCCGATGATATTTAAATCATCAACATACACCAATATGACGCAGAATCCCATTTGGGATTTCTTGATGAGGACACATGGGCAATCATCACTGTTAGAGTAGCCCTTCTGCAGAAGGTACTCACTGAGTTGGTTATACCACATTCTTCCCGACTGTTTTAAGCCTTAGAGTGATTTCTGTAGCTTTACACATGTTGTGATTTGTGTTATGATTCGGTATTGGGATTCCGTCAGGAACCTTCATGTATATGTCTGAATCGAGTGACCCATAGAGATATGCAGTCACTATGTCCATCAACTGCATAGATAGACGATTTTGTATGGCCAGAGAGATTAAGTATCAGAATGTTATTCCACCCATGACTGGAGAGTATGTTTCATTGAAGTCAATGTCGGGTCTTTGCGTGAACCCTTGTGCTACGAGCCTCGCTTTGTATCTCACCACCTCATTGTTCTCGTTCTGCTTTTGGACGAAAACCCACTTGAATCCCACAAGGAATACTTGTGGAGGTGTAGGTATTACTTGTGAGAATACTTGTCTTTTTGTGAGCGAGGATGTTTCTGCTTGGATTGCATCCTTCCATTAGTTCCAGTCCAAGCGCGTTTTGCACTCCGCCATGGTCTTTGGATCTGGATCATATGCAAGGATTTCAGCAATCATTGCGGAGAAATATGAGTCGAAAATTGTAGTCTTTCTATCAAATGACTCTCCAGTTTCTGCATAGTTGATGGAAATTTCATAGACCCTTTCCGATGCATCATCATTTCCTAAAATGGTCGCATCAGGGTATTCTGATGTCCCAGTATCAGTAATTGCGTGCACTGTTGATGTGGGATGTGAAGGTTGAACCTCCACTGGGTGTTTCTCAACATGAGGTTGAGCTGCATTTACTGGGTCGGAAGATTTGGTCTTCCGTTCCCTTTGCTTGCTAGAAGCTGTATCCGTGGAGATAGCCATACTTCTCCCCCTCTTACTAGGGAGTTGAGTAGTTTTGTTTGGTACCTCTACTCTTTCCAGTACATTTCTCGTTGGATTATAGGATTTTGTAACACCCTTATAATCAAGTAAATGCGTCTGGCATGTTGTTTGCAATGTGTTGCAAATTTATGATTTTCTAAACTTGGAGTTCAGACTCTGAAGTACGTGGATCTGAGTTGGGTATGTCTCGGGCATCCCAATTGATTTCCTGGCATTGTTTGTGATGTGGTAAGTCTCCTCCTAATGCCGGAAAATGATCTTCATTGAAGATACAATTAGCGTACCGGGCCGTAAAGAGGTCCCCTGTGGTAGGCTCCAGATACTTTATGATCAATGGAGATTTGTATCCCACATAGATCCCCAGTTTTCTATGGGGGCCCATTGTTGTACGCTTCGTTGGTGAGATCGATATGTATATAGCGCAACCGAACTTTTGCAGATGGGAAATGCTTGGGGGATTTCCATGTACTAGTTGCAACGGGGACGTTGCATGGTATGCAGTTGGTCGCAATTGAATCAGTTCAGCAGCGTGTAATTCTGCAATAGCGGTCTAGCGATGAGCTTGATTCTCTTGATGAGAGACTCGGCTAACCCATTTTATGTGTGGACATATGGGACAGAATGTTGTACTTGTATTCCTAAGGCCATACAATAGTCATTGAAGGCACAAGAGGAAAATTCAGCAGTGTTATCCATCTTAATGGATTTTTTTATGTTCACGATGTTGCACTTTAAGTTTGATAACTTGCACAATAATTTTGGCAAAAGCATGATTTTGTGTCGATAGCAGAGACACATGAGACCAACATGTGGATGCGTATATTAGAACCATGAAGTACCTGAACGATCCCGATAAAGGATTTATCGGACCACATATGTCCCCTTGAATGCGTTCAAGGAAGTTGAGTGGTTCAACTTTTATTTTGAGGGAAGAGGGCTTCAAAAATAATTTCCCTGTTGCACATGAGGTGCAAGTATAATCTGAGTATTGGGGAAATTTTACATTGGTTAGCGAGTGACCAATAGAATTGCTAGTAATTTTTCTCATCATCCCTATACCAGGGTGACCAAGGCGATCATGCCAAGTTTGGAATACATTGACATTCTGAAAAATTACTTTGTACGCAACATGTTGTATGGGTTCTATGTATGAATCGTACAATCTAGACGAAGTTGAGGGAATTCTTTCGAGAGTATCTCTGCCATATCTATTATCCTTTGTAATGAGGAGGAACACCTCATTATTTTGGTGATGGGTTTCGATATGATACCCATTTTTGCGGATATCTCTATAACTCAATAAGGTACGAGTTGAATCGGGATACAGAAGTGCATCCTCGATTGCAATCGTCGTACCCAAAGGGAGCGTAATAATGGCTCTTCCAGAACCTGCTATTACGGCATCACGTTCAGCGATTGTTAAAACATTTCCTTTGCTCTTTGTGAGAGTTTGGAAATATTTTATTTTCCTGAGTATAGAGTTAGTGGTGCCACTATCCACTAGGCACATTTTCTCATCCATCGGATTGACTCCCGTACAATCTATGAAAATAGAGAATATAATAGAGAATGAAATTCTCAACATGAATATATATGGAATATAAACATTTATTGATATTAAATTGTGCATAAGTCAATGAACATCAAATAGAGTGCAGCAAAAACAAATTGTCAATTATTACAATCGCGAAGGCGAATTACGAAACTAAATCTTAAATGACTATCAATCTAGTTGTAGTCGCCAAACAGATCATTAGAAGTGTATTCGATGACCATGTTGTTGCTGGAGTCATTTGCCATGCCATGAGATGGAGGAGGCGCCATTGTGTTGCTCGGTCCCGCTGGGTGGGGTTGGAACATCCTGGGGCTACCAGATCGTTGAAGTGTGCTTCAGACGGTTGTCCACCTTGATTGGAGCGTCCTTGGTTGGAGCGTCCTCGTCCCACGGAATGCAAGTACAGTTCCACAAGGTGCTTAGGGGTGCGGCATTTCTTAGTCAGGTGGTTGTAGCAACCACACTTGTACAAGTTGAGGACTTGTCTTTTGACTTAGAGTTGTTGCCTTGGCCCTTAGCACCTCGAGGCTTACGGGGTCCCTTGCGCTTGTTTTTGCCTTTGGAGGATCTAGGATTGCCGTTCTTGTTGGCATCCTTGGGTGTCTGTTTCTAAACATTTGCATGTACTTCAGGCAAGGGCTTGGCACCGACAAGGCCTTGATTGAAGTTCCATATGAGGAGCTCATTGTGCCTCTCAGCCTGAAGTAATGTTTTAATGAGATCAGAATAAACTGTGAATCCCCTCTCACAGTATTACTGTTGGAGAATCATTTGAGCAGGAAGCATGGTAGACAAAGTCTTTTCAATTTTCTCCACATCAGATGGCTCCTTTTCATAAAATTTTAGTTTGGAACTGAGTTTGTGCATGGCATGGTTATACTCATTCACAGATTTGAAATCTTGAATGCGGAGGTGGTTCCACTCATGAGTGGCCTCCGGGAGAATAATAGCCTTTTGTTGCTCATACCACTGTTGCAAAGCAAGCTAGATAGCCCATGGGTCCTCTTCCATCAGATATTCAGCTTTGAGATCTGTATGGATGTGGTTCCTTATTATGTATAAGGCATGGTACTTGGATGATTCAGACAATGGAACATCTCCCTGTTTGGGAGTGTCAATTGCCTTGTACATTCCGCGTAACGATAGACTCACTTTGAGATCCATCGGCCATGTAGGGAAGTTGTGTCCATCAAGAGCTAGCTCAGTAAATTCCTTCTTAGAAGAAACTTAGGCATCGAACTCTTTGGTGGCCATTGCCTACATATTTATTTGTATAAATTTAATTAATTGCGGGGTTGTAAAATTAACAAGAATGTAATTGCAAATTTATATAACAATGTAAATTGCGTATATGACAACAATGTAAAATTGCGTTTGTAAAGCAATGTAAAATTGCGTATGTAAATAACAAGGTAAAACTTGTTTATGTGAAACAAGGTAAACTTGGATATGTTTTGTGGTATTTTGATTTCTCATTTTGTGGAACATAGGTAGTCACCATGGAGGTGTAGACTGTTTTATATTTTTCACGTTGGGATTTAGTCCTTGTATGTTTATTATTAAATTTGGGATAGCACTTTGAGGAATAAATCCCGCAGTAGTATGAGCACTACCTTATGGTTGCCAAAATAATAATAAAATACATCTAGCAAAAAAGGGTGTTCCAAATAGGGAGAAAAATTGACCATAAATAAAATATTTACATATGTACATGTGAGGGAATTGTAAAGACAAAACATGTTCGATATGCAAGAAATTTTTCATTCATAATATGAATGCGAAATGTAAAAATATTTACAATGCAATATATACATTAGTGTCTAAAATTTATAGAAAAATTAGACTATAAGTGATGTAATTTTAGAGAATGAAAAATGCTATGTAAATAAAGAAATGAAATAATTAGCTAATTCATAAAATAAAAAAGACAATAATAACTAGCCCAGGCTGAAGCTCGCAGGCCCCAACCTAGGCCTAGACCGTTATTTTGGCCCAAATGGGGTAGGGGGAGGTGGGCCATATATAAGGCTAGGGGCTAGGGTTTCCAAACCCTAACCCCAGCCCCAACTGCCGCCGCCAGGGGCTCTGCCCCCAAGCTGCTGCCAGAGGCCCCCAAGGCGGTTCCCAGGGAGGCTCACCACCGTCATGTCGCGTGGGCACACGGGCCCCACTTCGCCGTGCCGCGTGGGGACACGGCAATGGAGTGAGGGGCTGCACGATCGGGGCGCGTGCGGGCGCGCGCAGCACGGATGCACGCCGGGCACACGACGTTGGGCGGCCGTGGCCACGGCGCAAGGTGTCGCGCCACCAGGGCCGAGGCCGCGGACGGGCTGGGCGAGGCCGCGCCGAGGCCGGCCGGGAGGAGCCGCGCCGCGCTGGGGGCGCGACCGAGCCGCGTAGGGGAGGCCGCGACCACGTTGTGGTGCCGCGACGAGCCGGGGCGGACCGCGTCGTGGTGCCACGACGAGCCGGGGCGGGCGTCGCGCTGGGGCCGTCGAACGCTGCGCGCGCTACCACGAGGCCATGAGGCGGGCAGGCGCCGCCGCGTCGGGGCGCGCCGCGCCGAGCGTACGGCCAGGTCGATGCTGCGTGGAAGCTAGTCGTGCGAGCCGCTGTTGGTGCGCGCGAGGGCCGAGCAACCACAGCGTGCCCTGCGAGGGCCGGGCGGAGTCGCAGCGGTGTCCAGCTGAGGGCCGGACGTAGCCACGGGCAGCGCCTCCTCCTCCCTCTCTCTCCTAGTGACGTTCTCAAGCCAGAAGAGTGCGTCCCCAAGCCGAAGTCCCATGGGGGACGCTGATCCACGTGCGGCGGAGACGCGGTGGAGGAGTTGGCGGCGGCGGTGGTGGTGCAGCGAGCGCAGGGTCGACAAAGTACGCTGACAGCCGAGTCGGTGCCGACATCCGCGCCGTGATGGTTGGTGGAGATGCACGGCATGGAGGCGGACTATACGCAGCCCGCTCGGGAGACGGCGTTGGCGTCGGGTACCGTATCGGCAACAGCGGCTCTATGCCTAGAGACAGCCATTGGCTGGCCACCATGGATGGTGGCGGTGGTGGGCACGGACCGTCGCCGTGGAGTAGGCACCTTGGCCGGGGTGGAGCCGGCAAGGCGAGGACCGATGCTGGAGGTGCCGGTTGAGTCGATGCCCTCGACGGTGGTGCCACAGGCGGAGCCGCGGATGGCGCTGCGGGCGGAGCTACGGACGACACCACCGAATGCCGCGACGGAGGAGCGACGTTTGCACATCGGTGTCCCCCAAAACGACGTCGTACAGGAAAATGCCTGGGATTCCTGTCGAGGTCACGGCGTTCGCCCCGAAGGCGATAGCCGCGAGACACTCTGAGGAGTTCCCGGATGTCCTCCAGTAGTTCTGCCTGAAGGCGGTTGTTGCCGAAGTGTATGCCCAAGGTCCGGGCACGGTTCATCGCCATGCAGACAACTTGTTGGATGAGTGAAGCCATTGAGGCAGAATTATGGCGAGAGAACGACATGTTTTTACCTCGGGGTGAAGCCCTGGGGTGAAGGTCGATCCCTCGACGATGTTCTTTCCAACCGAGCTATTCCCCTCTAGGGGCTGGGAAGAGCAATGTGCTGATAACGTGTTACGAGTGGAATGTGAAAGTACGAGAACAGAGAGGAAGTAAATGAACTCAGTGTGTTTCTTTATTCATTAATCACGGTATTTATACAAGTCGTAGGGGAGGGGAAACTCTCCCCCCAAGTAAGCTCGAAGCCCACGATGAGTCATGGGAGATACACTGAGGTGGAACCGGTCTTCATGGGCACGTATGGGGTCGTGAGGAAGTCTCGGTCTTCTGACTGTTAGAATAGATCTCCCATGAGAGAATCCGAGGAGATAAGATCACCCCTAAAAGGATCGAGATGCCCAAGAGAGGGGGTGAATTGGGCTTCTCTAAAAATTTAAGCAACCTATAAGCTCCAATTCAACCCCTTGTGCCTAGTGTGACTAGAGAGCTACCGGATAAAAGTTTTGCAACCTAGTTTCAATCCTATTCTAGCATGGCAATTCTAGGAATGTAAAATCTCAAAGTAATTGCACAAAGTAAATGCTAGAAAGTAAAGGAGTAGGGCAAGGAAATGCTTGGTGATGTTTTGCCGAGGTATTGGAGAGTCGCCACTCTCCAGTAGTCCTCGTTGGAGCACCAGCGCAAGGGTCTTGCTCCCCCTTGGTCCACGCAAGGACCAAGTGCTCTCTACGGGCTGATTCTTTGACACTCCGTCGCGTTGAATCGCCCAAAACCGCTCACAAGCTTGACATGAGCCAACCACAAGAACTCCGGGCGGTCTTCGTGCCTCCAATCACCACCGAACCATCTAGGTGATGGAGATCACCAAGAGTAACAAGCAAAGAACTCTCACTTGACCCAAATAAGGCACTAGAGAGTGGTGGATGCACACTTGACTTTTGGAATTCCACTAGAGAAGGATTCTCACAAGAAATCTCTCAAATCTCAATCCTCTCTAGGCTCTTGCTGCTCTCTTGCACCACAAGGTGATTCTCAACTGATCAAATGGGCAAGAGACCTCCCATGGACGAGGTGGAGGAGTATAAATACTCTCCATCAAGTCCAAGGGCTGACCAACCATTTTACACTAAAAATGGGAGCACCGGACGCTGTTGATGTTGCACTGGACGCTCTGTACCGAGCGTCCAGTGACACTCAATGGCAAACTATACTTGCTTCTGACAGAGCACCGGACGCTACCTCTGAGCGTCCGGTGACACCGTCCGGTGTAAGGGTGAATCTTACACCCTCCCTAAGTTTAGGACCGGACGCTACCCGGTGAGTCTGGTGCTAGCGTCCGTTGCCTAGGTCACCTTTGGACCTCCCTGGGTATTGGACCAGGCGCTACCTGGTGAGTCCGGTGCTAGCGTTCGGTGCCTAACCCTAGGCACCCAGTCACTCTGACTGTAGTCGACCTCACCGGACGCACTCATAGAGCGTCCGGTGCCTACTTAGGCACCCAAACTTCATCGAAACGCAATCTTTCCAAAATAAAGTTTGTTCCTCTCGATCTAAGGACTATCTCTGAGCTGCCGAGTGCTAGGTTTACCAACTGTGCACCACACCTAAACCTAAAACCTTGCCTAAGTCAAGCTACTAGATCAAAGCCCCTCTTAATAGTACGGTCAAAGGAAAACAAAGTCCTAAACTACTCTAAGTACCCTTCTTCACCATATGGCACTTAGACCTAGACTAGTCTTGACGATGTCCAACCATCCTTTGAAAACCGAAACGATTTTCACTATTAAGTAGGCATGTACGTCCCTGTCCATCGAGTACCTATTACCAGGACCTGACATAATGACTTTGCCTCTGCAAAACACACGTTAGTCACAATAATCAACATTGTCATTAATCACTAAAACTCATTAGGGGCCTAGATGCTTCTTCAACCCTGAATAAAATATCCATAACATGCACCACGATGTGCCCACAAGCTCGTGCTTCTGCCTCACGACCAGCATAGCTAGAGGTACGGCTGCTTCTTTCTCTAGAGGCTCTATGTTGTGCATTGAGCTAGAGCACGCTGTCTAGGGGAAGATGGACGTGCCAGCATGTTGCAAATGCATAGTGAACTGGTGGACCCTGAGAGGCGTGGGGCTGGTGGGCTGGCGCGGCTACATTGGTGGGTTGGCAAGCGAGGTGCTATGTGAGGCTGGTGCACATGAACGAGCTGCAGTGTTTCATGCTTCGGGCCAAGCTTAGACGGTGTCCAGCTCGTAAAACAGAGAAGGAGCAAGGAAGGAGAAGAGGGCAACTTAGTCTAAAATTTCAGAAATGAGTGAAGGGATAGGTAATGGTATATTTCAAAGACTTGTAAAATTGTAATGGTACGTTTCTAATACAATGAATAGTAATTGTATATTTTCAAAGTGTGATATTTGTAATAGAATATTTCAAATTAACCCTTGGCTTTTCACGGTTAAGGCCTTGTCCCATGTTTAGTTACATTCAAAATCCAAAAAGTTTTTAAGGTTTTCTATTACGTAGAATCTTGTGGCACATGCATGGAGCATTAAGGGCATGTTTGACACAGCCACACAGCTCACAACAGCTTCACCAATCAGGGGGAGTCTCGTGGATCCTGCCTCCACCGCCTTTGAGGAGTAATCTTGACCATCTATCAAGGTCGGTTTGATCTAAGGGCTGTGGTGCTTTCTAGAGGGCTATATAAGCAGAGGTAGACCCCCTCAGACGCATCTCCTTCATTAGCTACATCTTGAGCAGAAATTAGGGTTTCATCAGGTACAGAAGTAGAGGTCCCTCTAGTTCTTCTAGTTCTAGCTCTAGTTCATCTAGTTGTAGTCTAGTTTATTAAGTTGTAAAGGGAGAGAGGAGGAGAAAGCTGAGGAGGAGCCGGATCTGTCAGATCTTTCTCAACATTGTACTTTTGCAGCATCTGGTTTGTCGCTCAGCAATCTCTAGATTCTTTAATTATTATTTCTATGTTTAGTTCTTTATTTCATTCTTACTTTATTATACTTACTTGATCTCCATTTGTATTGAGTGCTCTAGTTATTTATGATAATTAGAGTAGTAAACACTGGCGTAGACATGGTGTCTAGGCTATAGTTTACCTGAGTTTGCGTCCAATCCCATGGGTAGTTGTGATAGCCCTAAGGGTGACAGTCCTGTTAGGTCTTTGTATTCCACCACGTTCAGGTTGGTGTTTTGTAGAGCTTTTAGGTAGCCTTCTTCAAATTATCTTCTTCCTAGTCTTTTTTCGAGAGTTGGAAAGAACCTACTGCTCCACAATAAGTATAGTACAATAAACCTGATCTTGATCACCCAATCAACTTAGAAAACTCTAGAAGGTTCCTCTCCACCCACTAAAATATATATATATATCTTTCTTCTCTTATCTTCATCCTTGAACAGTCTTGATTCTCTAGTACACTTCACGCTCCCTGTAGAAATCAATACTCTAGAATACTCCTGGGTGAAAGCTATATCAGTATTCGTGCGCTTGCGTATTTTTTCTATATGCGTTTAAAATACCCAACAAGCTTTCTAGCGCCGTTGTCGGGGAACAGTAGTTGTGCTAGTTTAGAAATAAGTTCGTCTTTGTATCCTTTTTCTTTTACCACTATTCTCACCTCAGCACAAACATCAACCACCACCAACCATATAGATTCTACTCTTATTCATAAATTTTCTGCACCAAAGGGCAAGTTCTTACCACAATCATCAAAGCCAATCATAGCTTCCAACTTTGGACTCAAACCTGGCTTTATAGCCATGGTGCGGGCGCAATCCTTCTCTGGGCTAAAAGATGAAATTGTACACCCACCTTAGGGAATTTGAGCACTTGTGTTCTTGCCTCACCATTGTTGGCATAGCACAAGAGACCCTTAAATGGAAGTTGTTTTCATTCTCTCTTGCAGGGAGAGCGAAGCAATGACACGCTCATACCATAGGAGGGGTAAATGGAAATTGGGATGAACTTTGAGTCAAATTTGGTCTCGCTTTATTCCCACCTAACCAAGTAATTATTAATTTTGAACAGAAGAATAAGAAGACTCAAAGAGCAGCCTAGGCTAGGTTCACAAGTCTTAAGAACATCAGCCCTGACCTCTCTTTGCTTGACCATGTCTTTCTAAGTCATTTCTATCATGGTCTTAGCAAAGAAGCTGCTCTCCACATTGACACATCTTCTAGAGGCTCGTTCATACAATGTCCTTTAGTGAGGGGAAAGCTATCCTAGAGAAAATCCTTGAAAACACTCCCTATACTGGCATTATGATGAGTTTCCTAAAGAGGAAAAAGAAGTCAAGCCAAGCCTTGACCAACAAGAGGAGATACATGCAACCGAATCCAAAGTTCAAACAAATCCTTCTAATGATTTGGTTGTTGAAAAATCTCCCACTAAGGGAACACAAACTGTCAGAGAACCGACCAAATTATAAGAGCTCAAGTGTCGAAACGATCGCTGAAGCAATCAAGTTTCCAAACTTGATCCCATATAATTCTGTTAGTCAACCAAAATCTCGAAGGATTTCAAACCAACTGAGCAACATACCAAGATTGTAATAAGTTCAGCACAATACATCGATTATTACATCAGTTCACATAAGTCTACCGAAGCACACACACATCAAAGTTCACTTTAGTTATTACAAACGAAGTCCAAAGTAGTAGAAGCAACATAGTTTTAGAAACCATCATCACAAGTTTTCATATTACAGCCAGGGTCTAATCACATCCACAAAAGCAAGTCAGATACGAAGACTGAAAGAACCATGACCAACGGTTTAATACTCATCCCTAGTAGGGTGAAGATAGGTCTTGCAGCAACCATCATAAAATATGTCATCTGCAACAAGTGGAAATAAACCCTAAGTATGAGATTGTACTCAGCTAGACTTACCCGTCGAACCAAAAATAAAGACACCAAGGATCATGCAAGGCTTATATAAGTGGAGTTACTACCACCTTGCAAAACTTTGCCCGGTTTTAATTCATTTTAACTAGGTTCTTTTCCATGATAGCAAATATAGCCAACCTTGACCCAATACAACACCCTAAAGCTCGCAGGTGACAGGACATCACCCGACTTCTACCGAATAAAGCGGGGCTAAGCTGCTACTTGATCCTAACTCTATACCAGGGTAGGGTGGTGTATCTGGACAAGGTAAGATAAAATGCAGTAAGAGTTTCATACCAACTCCTATACTTAATGCAACAATAGATATTAACATATTACTCAAACTTGGTAAAATAGGTAGGAGGCTTATAATGCTCTGGGCTTGCCCAAGCAGCCTAGCTTACTTACGAAACTTGCGAGCACACTTTTCAGCCTTCCACTTTATCTCTTGGACCTGATGAACAGCTATCATCACCTGAACATAGGTGTCCTCCCGCTGACAAAATATCTTGAGCATTGCTATTATAGCACTCATGGTCGGGCTGGAGCTTTCAGCTCGCTCACCACGACCTTGGACCAACGCACAACCCTCAGCTTGGTTCCACTTCACAGCTGTCAGATCAGCATAGGGAATGGAGGCTGCTAGCCCTCCTGTCAGCTCATCACCAAATCTCTGACAGATATTAAGCAGCCTAGGCCGCCACCTATGCAGCTTCCCAAGGGTTCTGCCCATCAGTATTGCAGTTCCAACTAGACCACACGGGCTTGTTCTCATGTGGTGGAATAACTCCACGCATAGTGAACCAACACAAGCCTCCCTACATGTCTATCTCCATCCAAGAGTACTAAGGTGGCTCCAGGTACCCCACTAACTGTAACACACTCCACAACAGGGTAGGAGTACCAAACTCACTCAGAAAGGTGTCGCTTGGGAGAGGAGATGCGGGCACATCTATCTATAGAAAGGAATAATTATTGGGTGAGAAAGAACTATTTAAGAGATGTTCATTAATTAAAAAGGGACGACAAGTGTAAGAGAAGTAAAACAAAATGTATGTATGAATGCTAGATGATGCATACACATTCCGTACATCCTCACAAACTTAGAAGAGATTTGTAATTCTAATGGATATACGGTGGCATACATTCGTCTCTCAATACGTTAACTAACGATATACACGGTGCGCTGTTATAGTACGTGCACAAACTTCATTGCAGCCCAACAATTCCCAAAGTATCACTCAAGAAAGCAATAAACTAAGTGCACATTGGTTACACATAGCCCAGCATGTGCAAGCAATGACACTACATCTACCTAGGAATTAATTACTCCCCAATTAAGTTTCGTTTGTGGTTACATGGTTTAGACATGCAACAACCCCAGAAACCACCACGAACACTCCCCTAGATCGCTGTTTGGATGATCATGCTCTCACAGCTCCCACAAACATAGGCGTAAGTGTGACATTGCATAATTTAAATCTAGCGACATATATGGCTATTTCATATATGAAAGCTATCTCTACCATTTGACCACATGGTAGTATAGTGCGGTCATCACTCATCCATACCTTAGCAATGCTGTAGATACATAATTAAAAACCCCCCAAGTCAGCACTTAGATAGCCACCTAATATCCTTATATGGGCAAGGAGGATTTGATCACTAGCACACTTTAAGTGGAGTTTTCAAAATTTTTCTTTGAAAATTCTTTTATTTTAAATACACAAACGAAGTACTTAGTGTTGAACCTACTCCGGTACCAGCTGTCACAGAACCGATCAAATTATAAGAGCTCAAGTGTAAACGATCGCCGAAGAAATCAAGTTTCTAAACTTGATCTCATATAATCCCGGTAGTCAACCGAAATCTTGAAGGATTTCAAATCAACTGAGCAACATGCCATGATCGTAAAAAGTTCAGCATAATACATCGATTGTTACATCAGTTCACATAAGTCTGTCGAAGCACACAGACATCGGAATTCACTTTAATTATTACAAACCAAGTTCAAAGTAGCAGAAGCAACATAGTTTTGCAAACCATAATCAAAAGTTTTCATATTACAGCCAGGGTCTGATCACATCCACAAAAGCAAGTCAAGTACGAAGACTGAGAGAACCGTACCCAACGGTTCAATCCTCATCCCTAGCAAGGTGAAGATAGGTCTTACACCAACCATCATAAAATGTGTTATCTGCAACAAGTGGAAATAAACCCTGAGTACGAGATGTACTCAGCTAGACTTACCCGTGGAGCCAAAAATAAAGACACCAAGGATCATACAAGGATTATATAAGTGAGTTTTGCTTGACATCAAATTTGCATAAATGTTGTCTTAGAGCGTATCCAATTTTTATTTAAGCATCAAGTTAACAAAGTATTAACCTGCCCACTAGATTAGCACCTGTACTAGTCCACACACTTGATTAAATTAATCATCAATAACCATATCAGGTTTCATCGGGCCATAACTGTTGACGGTCCTTAAGTACCAAATATAATCATCTAATAAATATAGAAAAGGATCCAAACGCAACCAACACCCAGACTTAGGGTTTTATCTAACAGAATTCCACGAGTTTTGGTGTTTGTCTATTTCTGTAGGGGGTTATCAGGAAACATGGAGGAAAGGCCCACATGTCGGGTTTACATAGAGATATTAACGTGCCGCACAATTTTCTATCATCTAGAAGACTCCAGAAGCCACGAGAACGATCGAGAGGCCGAGCGGGCCCGAGGGCAGGGCGCCTGCCCTCCGCCCTTGGGCGCCCGCCCTCCTACAGAGACCAATCAGGTCCCGTTTCGCGGATTATGCTCCACTGACCTAAAGGATTAAGGAAAACCGTACGATTAATGTCAGTTTGATCCGACGGCCCAGATTCACTTGAGGGGACTATATAAGCAGGACCCCTGGCCCCTGGAGGAGGGCAATCCCATTATTCATTAGCATATTTTCCAGAGAGGATTCAGAGAGAGAGGTCCCTCTAGGGTTCTAACCTCATAGTGTCGACGAAAGCTAGTCGGCAGTCTACCTTGGGGTATACCCTCGGTAGTAGTTTATCGGTAGACGGTGCGCAAACTACGAACTCGATGGTGACGCAAGACACGGACAAGCTTTTTATCCAGGTTCGGCCGCCGAGTTGGCGTAATACCTACGTCCTGCGTCTGGTTGTATTGATTTGTGTTGAGAGAATATGATGTCCTAGGGGGGTCCCTTGCCTCTCCTTATATAGTCTGAAGGGCAGGGTTACAGATCTGGAAACTAATCCTAGTCGGTTACAATTGCCATGGATAATTCGATGTCAATTCCTATTCTAACCGACTAGAATCCTGCTTGATCTCCACATCTTGTTTCCTTGCGCGAAACTCCAGGTTGTCGGATCAAGCCTTGAACTCGTCTCGTAATGGGCCAAGCCTCCTGGCCCAAGTCTAGCCGTAAGGGTATAGGGGTCTATCCCCCCACAGCTAGTCCCCGAGCACCATGTATTGTGATGTAACACGCCGTCTTGAGCTTCTTCGATCAGTGAGGCTTGACGTCTTCAATAAGCAGGAAAGTCGTCCAAACAGTTGCAACAGTATTTTGACCAACTCAAAAAACAGTTGATCAACATTGACATCGAAGAAGCGAGTTGTTCGAAGAATGCATGGTGCTCTAAATTAAAAAAGATTTCTTTCTTTGTGAAGTGTGCCCACTTTACTTTTTTGAAAGGTATAAACATCAAAAAAGCAAGCAAATTCACCGCTAGGTGAAGTGTGCCCACTTAGTCCCCGAGCCTGGTAGTAGGTGACGTAGGCACGTGGTGCCAGGGTCAAAAGAAAATTCCCCAAAGTAGTTTTGAGACTGAGATGCATCGCTAGATGCATCGTACTGATGTAGTCCCCGAGCTTGCTGGAAGGCGAAGTATGAGCCTTGTAGCAAGGTCAAAAGTGAATTTACCAGTCCCCGAGCATGTCATGCTCGTCTGCAAATGAAAAGACCAATCGACCAGTCCCCAAGCACTAAGTGTGCTCCTTGGAATTATATGTTGCTATACCGTACGACCAGTCCCCGAGCGTCGAGTGCTCGGTGGTCGGTGCATGCTTTAAAGCTTTGAGCTGATAGACTGGGCGACCAGTCCCCAAGCGTCGAGTGCTCGGTGGTCGGTGCAG
The DNA here is from genome assembly GCF_000003195.3 of Sorghum bicolor. Classification (NCBI taxonomy): domain Eukaryota; kingdom Viridiplantae; phylum Streptophyta; class Magnoliopsida; order Poales; family Poaceae; genus Sorghum; species Sorghum bicolor. Next base: position 21,453,467 of record NC_012871.2, read on the forward strand.
TCCTTGAAGTTCCGAGCTGATAGACTGGGCGACCAGTCCCCGAGCGTCGAGTGCTCGGTGGTCGGTGCAGTCCCCGGATTGTTGACTCACTGGCGTATGTGTCTTCTTATTTTTGAAAAGATCTTTCCAGTTAAAGTTGACGTGACGAGGCCTCCTGACGGGGTGTCAGACGGATGCATGAAAAGTTGCACCTGACAACTGTACAGCCGCCCTTTGCATGGTTTGAGAAAAGGAAACCATCAATTGGTACGAAAACTCCACCGCATTAATTGTCTATAATCATTGTAAACCGAAACGCCGCGTCCGCCGCATGGCCTGCCCACTTCCCGAGAATACAGGAAGTGGGAGAGGTGGAGTTGCGGGCTTATAAGAGCCTAATAGGTCCGCCTGTACCGCTTACCCTGCCATTGCCTTCAAACCTTCCGCTCTCATCTTCTCCAATCTCCTGCATCTTCCTAACTCAAGCCCACATTCGCACCTCTAATGGCGAAGAGCGACTCCAGGAAGAGGGCCGAACTGATGGCCAAGGAGTGGAAGAAGTCTCGTAGCACCACAAAATCTCTTGGTGACCTCGTCGATATGGGGCTTCTGCACGGCCCGGAGCTCGGCGGCTGGAGGGCACCGGAGGGGGAGAGCTACCCCGACCCTCGCGCCGGTGAGATCGTCGTATTTGAAGATTTCATTAAGAGGGGTTTTGGTGTTCCTGTTCATCCTTTTCTTCAAGGTCTTCTTTTGTATTATGAGATCGGGATTTGCAATCTGCACCCGAACTCAATTCTCCTCATTTCCACCTTTATCCACCTGTGCGAGGCCTATGTTGCCATAGAGCCGCACTTCGATCTTTTTCGGTATCTTTTCTGCTTGAGGAAGAAGGGAGCAGTTGGAGGCTCCAAGGTTGCAGGTGGAGTATACCTCAACCTTCGTGATGGAATGAAGAATCGCTACCTGCACTGCCCATGGAACACTTCCTTGACCGAATGGTACAGGAAGTGGTTCTACATCAGGGAGGAACCGGGCAGCTCCACGTTCTGCGACGTGGGATACATTCCTGAGAAGAGGACGAGCTGGACCGACCGCCCGGAGTTCGACGGTCCAGTGGCGGATCTCATGAAGCTGATCGACTGGTCGCGCCTGGACGGGCTTGGCGTGGTCGGCAACTTCATTTGCCGCCGGGTGATGCCCTGCCAGAAGAGGGTGCACTCGGCGTACGAGTATGCCAGAAGCGCAGACCCGACCAGGATGCGGTCGGAGATCTTGGAGAAAGCGGAGGTACAACAGCTGTTGAACGAGCTGTTTAACTTCGCGGATGGGGGCTTCATCCGTGGCAGTGATCGGGTGCAAGCCTTCAAGTTAGGACGACCAGCACCAAAGGTATGTAGCAGATTCTGTTTTAGCATTCGTATATCGTCTGCAGTTGACTCATCTCTGTTGCTTTTGCAGATCGGCGATGTCGACCGGTGCACAGTGTATGTATCACTGGCACCGGGGATGGAAAATCCTACGGGAGAGGTCCCGCCAGAGGAGGACGCTGCTCGGTGTACTCATTACACCAGCAGTGAGGAAGACCAAGCCCGCCTCGTCCCGACCTCCGAGGAGAGGGTAGCGGGGAAAAGGCCATTGCCGGCAGATCCCTTGCCGACACCGGAGCTGCCGGCAGATCTACCGGCGGAGAGCAGCCAAGCACCGAAGCGTCGTCGGCTCGTGCGGATCGTCGACGACGACGATGACGAGGAGGCTGCGCCGTCGTTGGTCCGACGGCCTCGGAGCCGCCCAGACAATGCGCCGGTCACCACTGATCAAGTGGCCAGCGGCGCCGCTGCCCCACAAGCTGTCGAGATGGGGGCACAGGTGCCGACCGGCCGGGCGAGGAGGAGGTTCACCGCGACCCACCGTCGGTCAGACCTGTAAGTGTTCGACTTACGTATTTTGGACTCCTCTTTGACTTTTTTTTTTGAAATTTAACTTTTGTTCCTGTAGTGCGGCATCGGATGTCGACCCCGGCCAAACTGCCAGCCAGGGAACGGGCGAGCCTGCCCGCGGTTCTGGGGATGCGGCCCCCCAGACCACAGAGCAGCCAACAGCTGCAGTCGCGCCTGGGAGCACCGAGGGGCTCCCGAGCGCGGCACCGACTACGACAAGCAGCCCGACCAGGGCTGGAGAGGCTCCCCCAACTGACTCCTCAGAGAAGGGAAGATCTCCGACCGCCCCTCCTGCCGGGGGGAGTGAAGTCCCCACGCCGTCCCGAGCAGGAGCCTCTTCGGCTGCGGGCTCCCCAGGTCTGGTCCAACGGCCAGTAATACCTGGGACCACCACCGGGGGTGACGCAGCACAGGAGGAGGAAACCCGGGCGGCCTCCGATGATGAGGTGGAAGAGATTGAGGGTCGTCCCCGTGATGGCCGCCAACACGTGTATGTGTGGCGCCAACGCGGGGATCACTTTATCGGGCATGAGGAGCTCGCCGAGACCGAAGAGGCCGCCAGGGTGGAGCGCGCGGCCAAGCGCCTCGTCGACGAAGTCAAGGTAAGCGGCTTTTTGTACTGCTGTACATTCTTTTGCCTTGTCTTGCATGGTCGTTATATGCTTGCTTTGTAGGGCGCAATGAAAACGGCGAAGTACCGGAAACGGTGCTTTGACCAGATAGAAGGCGTCATGGCCGAGAACAAGGCCCTTGCCGTGGAGGTAGACCGGTTGCGGTCGGAGGTCGGGGAGAAGGTGGTCGAGATGAGTGCCGAAAAGGAGCGTCGTCTCGACCTCGCTCGTCGTTTGGCCGACCAGTACCGGCTGCAAGAAGGTTAGTCACACGCTCCAAGCAGCTTCACGTACTTGTATAGTTTGCTTTGCGGACCAGTTTAGGATTCACGCAGACTTGGAGGAGGAGGTGGCGAGCCTCCGACAAGAGAAGGAGCAGCTCAGCCAACAGCTCGCCGGTGCGCTGGAGTCCGGGCGGCGAGCAGGAGAGGAATTGGGTCGAAAAGACCGGGAGCTATCTGGGTGCCGCCTTGTTGGTTGCTGCCTGCCCCTTTGTTATGCCGAAAATAACGCTTCGTTTCGTTTGCAGTGCTCAAGGTGAACGCCAAAAAGCACCTGGATGATCTGATCAAGGACCGGGACTCCTGGAAGGTCAACTGTTGCAGGATCTGGAAAGGAGTGTCCCCGGTCCTAGACCTGATCAGTCCCGAGCTCCCGGAGAGCCAGCCCCGCGCGCCGCAGTTGACCCCGGTCGAGAAGGCGCAACGGGCGTGGGACTGGCTCCAGCAGTTTGTGAAGGACGCCGGGGAGTTTGCCGGCGCGCACGTCCTCAGCATGGTGCGCGCCCACTACCCCCTGGTCGACTTGAGCAGGCTGGAGAAGGGGTACCCGAAGGAAGTCGGCCCGCAGGACGCGGACGAGCTTCGGGGTAGTCTGCTGGACTTGTCGTCGACAGTGATCGGCGACATCAATCTGTGCGGAACGGCCACTCCTCCAGACCAGCCGAGTTCAGATAGGTCGGCCAGGGAGTTGTCGGGCGCGTCCGTTGCGGGAGATGGGCGGTCGACGCCTGCGGTCTCGACCAGCCAGGCGCCGGTGGCCCCGACCCCTTCGTCCGGGCAGCAGGGCCAGGCGGGTGATCAGCCCGAGCAGCTAGGCCAATAAAGTAGTCTGTAGGAATAGACTAGTGTCTGCCCGTCAGGGTATTTATTGTAAACTTTGTATGTAAAGTTTGTAATAAAGTTTACTTTTTGTCATGACTGTTGTTTTGAGCGCTGTAAGAATATCTGAGTGACGTGTCACCGTATTTGTCTTGGTTGTCGCTAAGAGCATCCATTGCAGGAGTTTTGCCGAGTGCTGTGTGTGACAAGGTATAGGCAAAAAATAGAGAATTTCATTATCAAAAATTATAAGATACTTACAAAAGAAAGTCATTAAAACTTTATGGATAGAAACGTCGCAGTTTGTCGATGTGCCAAGAGTTAGGCACTCGTGTTCCGTCTGGGTATGCCAATCTGTAGGACGTAGGTCGTGTGACCTCGGTCATCACGAAGGGTCCTTCCCAGGGAGTGGATAGCTTGTGCATTCCCTCCTGGCTTGTTTTCCATCGAAGCACCAGATCGCCGACCACGAAGGAACGGTCCTTGACGTTCCTGTTGTAGTATCGCCTGACTGCCGCGAGATATTTTGCTGTTCGGAGACATGAAACTAAACGCTTTTCCTCCATGCAATTGATTTCGAGTTCTCTGGCGTTGTCGGCGGTCGCCTGGTCGAAGTGCTCGATTCTAGGAGATCCAAAGTGTATGTCAGACGGCAGGACCGCCTCTGCACCGTACACCATGAAGTAGGGAGACACCCCTGTGTTTCGACTGGTCTGGGTTCGGAGGCCCCAGACCACTGCCGGCAATTCTTTCATCCATCGACCGGGTGCTCTGTCGTTTTCGGTGTACAGCCTTTTCTTTAGGGCGTCAACGATCATTCCGTTAGCACGTTCGACTTGACCGTTGGCACGTGGATGTGCCACTGACACATATTTTATGACTATGCCTCTGTCATCGCAGAAATCCCAAAAAGTGGTGCCAGTAAACTGAGTGCCCAGGTCGGTGATTATGCTGTTCGGGATGCCGAATCTGTGTATGATTTGATTGAGGAACTCCACAGCCTTCTCGGAGGTTGCCTTGACCAGGGGCATGTATTCAATCCACTTGGAGAACTTGTCGATTAACACGAAGACAAACTTGAAATTGCCCGGGGCTGGTTTAAATGGTCCGATCATGTCAAGCCCCCAGCAAGCAAAGGGCCAAGACGACGGGATGGTTTGAATTTCATGGGCAGGTACGTGGGTCCTCTTAGCGAAAAACTGACATCCTTCGCAATGCCGAACCAGTTTTTCTGCGTCGCCGACCGCGGTTGGCCAATAAAAACCTGCTCGGAAAGCCTTTCCGACCAGCGTTCTAGATGCGGCGTGATTGCCGCAGGATCCAGCGTGTATGTCCTCCAAGAGCTTGATACCATCATCTTGGGGTATGCACTTGAGCAGTACTTCGGAGCTTGCGTTTTTCCGCATGAGTTTTCCGTCGACCAGGATGTAGTTCTTTGATCGTCGGATGAGGCGCTCGTTCTCTGTTTTGTCCTGAAAGCCTGTCCCGTCTGATATGTATTTGATGAACGGGGTACGCCAGTCACGTCCACCGGTTGTCGGAGTGGCGTCATCTATGACCATTGCCTCGGTGGGTTGCTTGTCGACCAGGGGGGAGCTTACGCTCGGCTCATGGATGTCCTGGACGAAAATACCCCACGGGATTTGGGCCCGAGATGAGCCTAACTTTGACAACGCATCTGCTGCTTGGTTCTTATCCCGGACCACGTGGATGTACTCTATGCCATAGAAGTTAGTTTCCCATTTGCGAATTTCTTTGCAATAGAGATCCATCTTCTCGTGGGTTGCGTCCCACTCCTTGTTGAGCTGGTTGATGACCAAAGCGGAGTCGCCGTAGACATAGAGGCGCTTGACCCCCAGTTCAACGGCTAGTCGTATGCCATGCAAGCATGCTTCGTATTCGGCGACGTTGTTTGACGCCGGAAAAAGGATCCGAAGGACGTAACGGAGTTTGTCCTTGTTGGGTGATACGAACAATATCCCAGCGCCTGCACCGTTGATGTTCAAGGACCCGTCGAAGAACATTGACCAGTGGTCTGAGACATCGGGAACGGAAGGCTCGTTGAGATCCGTCCATTCGGCAATGAAATCGACCAGGGCTTGAGACTTGACAGTGGTGCGACTCTGGAACTCCAGGGAAAATGGACATAATTCCATTGCCCATTTCACGATTCTGCCATTGGCGTCTTTATTGCGCAGGATGTCCCCGAGAGGAAAGCTGGTTGTCACCAGGACTCGATGGCCGTCGAAGTAGTGCTTCAGCTTTCTTGACGTTATCAGGATGGCGTATATAAGCTTCTGTATTTGTGGGTACCTGGCCTTGGACTCGTTTAAGACTTCGCTTATGAAGTAAACGGGTCTCTGGACCTTGAAGACGTGACCTGGTTCATCTCGCTCGACCACTATTGCCGTGGAAACAACCCTGTCGGTTGCAGCAATATAAAGGAGTAGGTCTTCATTGGGCTGAGGCGCTGTGAGGACAGGTGGTGAAGTGAGGAAGGTCTTAAGCTGAGTGAACGCAGCGTCGGCTTCCTCTGTCCAAGAAAATTTTTCTGACGCTTTCAATAGTTTGAAGAAAGGGAGGCCTTTTTCTCCCAGCCTTGAGATGAAACGACTGAGGGCGGCCATGCATCCGGTTAGCTTCTGAATATCCTTGACGTTTTTCGGTGGTCGCATGTCGAGTACGGCTTTGACTTTTGAAGGGTTTGGTCGTATGCCGTCGCGACTGACGACGTTGCCGAGCAGTAGACCGGAAGGAACACCGAAAATGCATTTCTTGGGGTTGAGCTTCCACTTGTACCTATTGAGTGCCTTGAAGGTTCGGTCTAAGTTGTCGATTAGGGTGCTCGCGTCCCTTGTTTTTACGACCACGTCGTCCACATAGGCCTCGACGAGGTCATCGCGAATCTCGTCGTGGAGGCATTGCTGGATGGCCCTTTGATAAGTGGCCCCGGCGTTTTTAAGTCCGAAAGACATGGTAGTGTAGCAGTATGCGCCGAAGGGTGTGATGAAGGATGTTTTGATCTGATCTTCTTCCTTTAGCGAGATCTGGTGATAACCAGAGTAGCAATCTAGAAAGGAGAGGAGTTCGCATCCGGCCGTTGAGTCGACCACCTCGTCGATGCGAGGAAGACCAAAAGGATCTTTAGGACAGTGTTTGTTGAGATCGGTGTAATCAACGCACATTCTCCATTCATTATTCTTTTTGCGTACAAGAACCGGATTGGCGAGCCAATCGGGGTGATACACTTCTTTTATGAATCCGGCTGCTAGAAGCCGTGTTATTTCTGTCCTAATAGCCTCCTTTTTGTCACGAGCGAACCGTCGCAGTTTTTGCTTGATTGGTCTTGCGGTCTTCGAGACATTTAAGGAGTGCTCGATCAGGTTTCGTGGGACACCAGGCATGTCTGCGGGTTTCCATGCGAAAACGCTCACGTTGTCCCTTAGAAACCTGACGAGCGCATCTTCCTATTTTGGATCCAGGTTAGCCCCGATGAGGGCTGTCTTCTCGGGGTTGCCTTCGACCAGCTGCACTTCTTTGTACTCCTTGGATTTCGAGTTCTTTCTGGCTGTCTCCTGCTCAGGTAATCGGAGCTGGTCGGGAGGCAGCTGTGCGGCTTGGTTTGCTGTTTCCGCCATGCGGATTGAGAGGTCGATTGCCTCGGTGATCTTGAAGCTTTCTTCTTCGCAGGTGTACGCGGTGTAGACGTTGCCTCTGACGGTTAGGACACCCTTCTCCGTGGGCATCTTAAGGACTAGGTATGAGTAGTGCGGGACTGCCATGAACTTTGTCAGCGATGGGCGGCCCAGTATGGCGTGATAGGTCCCGTCGAAATCCGCGACTACGAAGTTGATGAACTCCGTCCGGAAGTGATCGGGTGTGCCGAATTGGACAGGCAATGTTATCTGTCCGAGGGGCACCAAACTTTGACCTGGCAAAACCCCCCAGAATTGGGCGTCGTAAGGTTTTAGTTGTGTCGGTGATATCTTGAGGGCGGGCAGGCTGTTGCGGAAGAGGATGTCGATGGAGCTTCCCCCGTCCACGAGCACGCGCTCGAATCTGATGCTGTTGATGCAGGGATCAAGAATCAGTGGGAAACGACCCGGCTCTGGGATAGCGGCCCACTGGTCCTTCCTGCTGAACGAGATCTCCCTGTGGGACCACGCGGGAAATTTCGGATCTGCGATCAGCCCGTCCGTGCTGTCTATGTTGAGGCAGGCTCTCTTTAACAGCTTTCTTTCTCGCTTGGACTCAGTGGAGACCTTGCCCCCGAAAATGGAGTGGACCACGTCGGTGGGGCTGACGTATTGGTGTCGGGGGTCCCTGTCTTGGTCCTCATCCTCATCTTCGTGGTCGTGCCCGTCGCGCTTGTTATTTTTCTTGGCGGAGTCCTCTTGGGCGGCCCGCCGTGTATAGATACTTTTGAGGACGCGGCACTCTTCCATGGTATGGTTAGACTTTGGGTGTAGCTGGCACGGTCCCTTCAACGTTTTGTTGTAGTCGTCTTGGTAGTCCCATCGTCCATTGGGACGTTTGACCGTATTTACTTCGTGGTCGTATTCGCGAGGGCGCTTTCCTCTGAAGTCGTCGCGGCTGTCGCGCCGCCGATCCCAACCCTCTCGGTGATCGCGGTTGTCGGAGCGGCGGTGATTTCTGTTGTCGTAGCGACCACGACCGTCATCTCGCCGGGAAGGCTGGTCGGGGCCTCTCGCATCGTCTCGGATTAGTTTTTCTGCGTCATCAGCATCGGCATAATTTTTAGCCGTGGCGAGGAGCTCTGCTACCGTTGATGGGCGCTTACGCAACAGCTTGTTCCTCAGCGCTTCATGGAAACGCAAGCCCTTGATAAAGGCTGATATGGCCTCGTCATGAGAAATCTTCGGGATTTTGAGGCGCATATCCGAGAATCGTCGGATGTAATCGCGCAGAGGTTCATTCTTCCTGTCTCTTATCCTTTCAAGGTCATACTTGTTTCCGGGCTGCTCGCATGTGGCGATGAAGTTGTCGATGAAAGCCTGGCGTAGCTCTTCCCAAGAGTCGAAGGAGTCCTCGGGCAAGCCGAGAAGCCACTGATGACCAGCCTGGTCGAGGACTACGGGGAAGTAGTTAGCCATGACGTGCTCATCTCCTGCCGCTGATCGGACGGCGATTTCATAGAGAGTGATCCAGTTTTCTGGATTTTCCTTGCCGTCGTATTTTTTAAGTTTTTCGAGCTTGAAATTGCGGGGCCACACGACCTGGCGGAGGTGTGAGGAGAACTGTCTTAGGCCCGGAGGACCGTGGGTCGCATCGTACTCGATGCGGCGCAGGTTTTCGTGGACTGCTCTCTCTGCGGCGCGCCTGTTGATGCGGTCCCGGGCATCTTTGGGAGGGATGTTGTGGCGGAGATCCCTGTGTTGATCTTCTTCTTGGCCGCGTACGCCATGAATTTGCTTGCGGCGGCCATCGGCGTCCCGACCACCATCGTCGCGCCGCGAGTCCCCTCGACGGTTGTCGGGGGAGCGGCTACGGTGACGCCTGCTGGGTGAGACCTGGCTACGATTAGTCTGGTCGGAGGCGGCTTCCGTATAAGAGACGTCTTGGACTCTCTTGAGCAGAGTGGCTGTCTGTCCCATTGCGGCGATCAGGTGTGCTCGGATGCTGGTCCGGACTCCCTGGCATTCGGGGGTGTCAGGAAGCCGATCCAGGTTGGCCATGGCGACAGCCACGTTGGCGCTTGGCGTTTTGTAGACCGGCTGGTCCCCGACCATGTCAAAGGCATCGTTGAGGTTACTTGGTGGCATCTGTTGTTGCTCGTCCGCACGCCGTCGGGCGCGATCGGCGTTACGCTGTTCGCGGAGTTGCCTCTGGTCATCTGTTTCTCCGTCAACAGCCGGTTCGTCGGCGCTGACATTGAACACAATATCCCCTCGCCGGGGGGGGGGGAATATCGGGAATCGGTCGAAACCCGGAGGGTGTGAAGGAAAATCCAGGTCGTAGCCCTCGTCTTCGGTGTTTATAACCTCGGTGGGGACGGAGCCGGTGCTTGAGTTGGTGCTGGAAACCTGGTCGTCCCGTAGCTCTCGGATTGTCACCATGTTGACATGGTGACGATTGTTCCTTGTCGGCGACCAACCCGCCTTGCTGAAAACGGATTGGACATGCTGTGAGTAAACAGAGGCCGAGTTGTTCAGGCCGCAAGGATAGTCTTCCTTTTTGAGCTCGACGGATCGTCCTGAGGGGGTTGAGGTTATCGTCAGGGACGCTCCCAGCCGTTCGTGTGTGGCGACACGAGTTGGCCGGCGGGATTTCGAAAAATCCGCTCGAGCAGCTTGGTCGGGCCGGCGCAGAACTCCATCTATTAGTTGGGAGACTTCGAGTAGCTTGGAGTCAGCGCGATCGAGCGCTTGGAGGAGGTCCGAGCAGTCGATCTCCTTTCCCTTGTAGAGTGGGAACGGTGGTCGGGAGCTTGGTGCCGTCATGCGTGTGGTCGGAGACGGCGTGATCTCAGATTGGATCTGGATCTCTTTCGGAACCGTGGTCGCGAAGCCGCCGCTGCACGTCGTCCACGTGATCTGGCCGACGGTGAACGTGAGGCCTTCGGGCACGGTCGCGGAAGCTGGGATCGTGACCATCTTGTTCGCCGGAAAAGTTGCACGCACACCCCCTACCTGGCGCGCCACTGTCGACGAAAGCTAGTCGGCAGTCTACCTTGGGGTATACCCTCGGTAGTAGTTTATCGGTAGACGGTGCGCAAACTACGAACTCGATGGTGACGCAAGACACGGACAAGCTTTTTATCCAGGTTCGGCCGCCGAGTTGGCGTAATACCTACGTCCTGCGTCTGGTTGTATTGATTTGTGTTGAGAGAATATGATGTCCTAGGGGGGTCCCTTGCCTCTCCTTATATAGTCTGAAGGGCAGGGTTACAGATCTGGAAACTAATCCTAGTCGGTTACAATTGCCATGGATAATTCGATGTCAATTCCTATTCTAACCGACTAGAATCCTGCTTGATCTCCACATCTTGTTTCCTTGCGCAAAACTCCAGGTTGTCGGATCAAGCCTTGAACTCGTCTCGTAATGGGCCAAGCCTCCTGGCCCAAGTCTAGCCGTAAGGGTATAGGGGTCTATCCCCCCACACATAGGGCTTAGCATCCAATGTGAGAGTAGAATTAGTTCTACTAGATTGAGAGAGATAGAGTGGAGGTGTAGATCAGAGGAAGCCCGGCCTATCGGTGTCTACTCCGAGGTTGTACCTGCGGGATCAAGTCTCCTAACCCGAGGCTTGCTCCTAGGATTCTTCAGTATTTCGACTTCTAAATTCTAGTAAGTTATTTGTTCTTGTTGTTCTTTGGTTTATGAGTTTACTTTGATCTCTTCCGGTTGAGTTTAGAGTAATCATTGTTAGTGTAAACGTGGTGTTTGGGCTAGGGTACTCATAGATATCCCCTGTCTAGCCAGACCGTGGTAGTAGCGAGGAACGTGACATTTCCGAGCTACCTTTGTAGCCCACATCCGGTTAGCAGGATCGATAGGGTTTATAGATGCGGGTCGAGCATCCTTTGTGGTGTCTAGATTCTGTAAGCCTCCCCAATAGAACAGTAGATCATCCTTACCAAGGTTAGAACGAGAGTGCGGTTGTAGTCTTCTCTATACATCGCTCACATCGAATCACATTGTTTGTAGCCTAAAGGGTAGTAGCAATAGATTTGGTTAGTCAGATGCATGCTTTCTCCCAGTGGTAAAAATATAAATACGATACTCTGGATAACCTCCCGGGTGAAGTGCTCACCGATATCCGTGCGCTTGCAGATCATTTCCTGATGGTGTTACCAAATATCAACAAGCATTTTTGGCGCCGTTGCCGGGGAGAAAGACGGTTTGCTGAGATAACTTTTAGTCTTGCTATTATCTTGTATTATACTTTTATTCTTTTATCTTTTTATTTTTTCCATGGATAACTCAAATTCCACACCTATTATTGAATTTTTTGCACCTTCGGAGACCAGCAATAGACCATGGGAGTCAACAAGTCCTTTCTTTGCCCCTAATTATGATATGTGTCCGAAGTTGATTGCAATAGGTCAAAACCAACCCTTTTCTATAGCCGAGGTCCTATCTTTTAATCAAGAAGATAATGAACTTTTAGCTACACCTAGGGAATCTTTTAATCTTTCTATAAATTCTGGTTTAGACCTAGCCCTACAAGACCATGTTTTTCCTCGATATTTTCACATTGGTCTTAATCATATAACCTTTGGTAGAGTTTTTCTTTCTTTATCTGTTAGTAAAGCAAGGTATGTCTTCATTCGTGGACATCCTTCTTGCACTAGTCTTCATAAAAAAATCCTAGAGATAGAGAAGGAATCATATCCCAGACGAGGAAAGGAAGTTTCAATAGCCGATTTCCAAACATTTCAATCCCATGATTTGGCTATCCAACCCAAACTAGTAATGCTCCAAAATCATCTAAGGGAAGAAGAAATTCTACCTTTGGAAATTCATTTTGGGATGAGCTTAAACTTACCGCTTCATAAGAGACCTTTGAGTGCATATAGTCTGAACCTTCCTAAGAAGGGATCTCTTAGAAAGCATATCAAATCCAATCCCTTTGATGGACATCTAGAAAGACTCAAGGATGGCATCTTAAGTGATGCAATAGAAGGAGAGCGAAGCCATTTAGAAGACAATCTCATCTTCTCCCCTTCTACGCCCACTTTTGATGACTCATTCGAACCTATCTTTAAACCCGTCCTTGAGCCTAATAATTTCTACTATGCTCTTTCTCTTGAACCTCCCGATGATCCTATGAATCTCTCCAGACATCCCATGCATAAGACTCACCAAGACCACAAGGAGGATCGAGAAGAGCAACATCAATGGCTAGAGGGCATTAAAAATCTATGTGCTATCATCATTGAATGGATGGATAAAACAAACTTGAGAGACAATCCTAGAGGAATTTTAAGCATTCATGAAGAATCATCCTTGGAGTTTGAGAATGAGAGAAACAACAGTGAGCATGGAAGTTATTTCATAAATATCTCACCAAGTCCTTGCTCGTATAAAACATCTCCCCAATCAATTGGTCTCTCCAACCTTACCACATTTGAGATCTCTAACCCCCTCTTCCTTTCTATTTGTAAAAACTTTAAAGGGGTGGTTATCGATGCATATGTCTATAATAAATATTGCAGATATCGTTGAGTCGATCTTGATGTAGGCACGCTTAGGTTGGTGTTGGAGGGGAACCACTTCACCAACATAATTTGATGGTTTCCCAAGGACAATCTTAGTGTCCTAAAATAAGCACTTATCAGATCGTAACATGAACTTTTAATTATTTGCAACATTGCCTTGTGTATTGAGCATATAAAGATAATTGTAGAAATATTCCTTCGGGTATTCATGTCACTAATCTTTCTAGGATTGGAGCAAGATGATCAGAGGAATGACAAGCGCAAGGTATGCCCAACCAATTATCATGCAACATTGAATTAAATTCATCCAATCTTGAATTTTGCAAAATTCAAGCTTGGGGGAAATACCTTACATAAGAACATCCTTTGCCATGTTGCTATGTTGGTTGTCCCTACTTTTGAGGCATGCTCAATTTTTCTAAACACTAAACTTATTTTTCATCTCCACCTGAGTAGATCTCTATAAATGTTGTCATGCTACCTTTGTCTATTCACAAGCAAGTGTTGGTTTGGAAGTACTCGACATACTTCCGTTGGCATTTAAATTAAGCATGGTGCTTAGGTTAAATAGCCTTCCTTAATCTGATTAGACATGGAGTCTAGTTTGGTTGAACTAAAAACTTCTTGAGTAGACATTGGTATATTTTGTCGGACTAACCCCTGTAGGAAAACTTTCAATATCAACCTGGGAAGTCCTGAGATACAAACTCACATTGGAGACAAAGGAGACACATGAAGTTTAACGATTTGCACAAGGAAGACATAGCTCATTCATCATAGAGAGATGATCCATGGAATGAAACAAAGAGTGCCACAAACACGGTGCACAACCGCTAAGAAAGAAAAGCTTCCATAAGGTGATACTGTACCATCACTCTTCAAGTAAGGTAACATCTAAGGTACTTGACTATCACTTTTATAAGCTTCTCCTTGGTTCTAGCGTTCACATGAATAAAGAGACAAACATAAATTAACCAACCCAATTAATTCAACATGTTTAGTCCTTTAATCTTTGTTCTTAGTACTACATTCGTGATCCCACACTCCTAATCATATAAGCTAAAATGTTGCACATTCAATCTTTGGAAGATATAAAAAAACATAAATATAGATAGATTATCTTTCCATTAGGTCGAGCGATTTGATCTGATAAATGTTTTAAATGCTACACTCATGATCTTATTATCCATCAACTTTGTCTTGCTCACTATGCTTAAGGTTAGAGAAGAACAAATACACTTTTGGTTTTGTTGGTGTTTTTCACCAACAGGGCCCATGCACTTGATCTCTGCCTTGTCTCTATGAGAAGGTACACTTTGAGCAAAACCTGAAGGAGTTTTACAACTCCCAGATTCTACCAAGTGAAGGACTTGGATCTACGAGCACAAACACACTGAGCAGGATGCTGCCAATGCCGCACCTCGAACTGCTGGACAAACAAAGAACATGGGTGACACCGTATCAAGAGGTGCAGATATCAAGGCCCACACCTAATCAAATGATGCACCTAAAGGATGAGCACATTAAGAAGTCTTGTCCAGAAGCATCCTTGTCGGAAGGTAAAATCGGTATTTATCCATATTTATCTTTTCTGTATTCCTTTTCCTTTTTATTCCATCACTTGCATTAGCATATTTACTTTTCCACATTAGCATTAGAAAAGAAAACAAAAATATTTGTTCGTCGCACTGCATCATAAAATCTAAAGCCCCATGTGAGTAGACTTGTGGTTTAAAACCCATAGGTATATTGACTGTGGTGGCATAAAATAAATATGTTTTCATCTTACAATAAAAATATAAAAATAATAAGTGCATGATCCTGCTAAATAAATAAAATTTATTAGGAGGAATCTCAATATGATAAAGGCTAAGAGATTTTATGCTAACACTTAACCAATTCCACAAAGCTTTGTTGTCTATTTGAGCTCCACAGAATTCAATGATCAAAGAAGACTAGCCGGCGGAGGATATAATAATCGCTGTTAGGGTGTTACCGACATTCAAATACACCTCCGTCACCTGCTAGCTACATCAGAAGAAATTACGTCAAAATCCAGCTTGGGGGAGAGCATCCCCATTTATCTAGCTAAGTGTTTCTACTCGCGTTTATACTTTACTCAAATAATAAAAAGATGCATAATCATGAAAACCCAAATAAAAATTTTGTGCTTATATATATATATATCTTTGCTTAGTTTGCTAAATAAATAAATAAAGTGTCTAGGCCAAACTGAACTTAAATGATAAACTCTTACATGGATATGATAAATAGTTGCTCTGCCATGTACCTAGTTTTCAAGTTTGAGCTCTCTCTTAAGTTTAGGCATAACTATTATAATTTAAACCTGCTCTAAACCTGAACTTGTGGGAAGAGTACTTGATCTAAAGTCTAAGTCGTTAACGGATATGATATGGGAAGGTTGAGCTGCTGTTTATCTGTTCCTAGAGATGCTAGAATTCTGGAGAATTTTATCTTTGAAAATCTTTAAAATAACACATGATGAGTTCTTGTATGATAAGAGTTTAAATTCCTATCACAGCCATACATACATGCTTATTAGACTAAGAACCATACTTTTACTTTTTACTGCTTATGAGCATTGAGTGTGGTCAAGCTATGTAGACCCTTAGGAGCTTGTCATGCGGTTAAAATCAAGATCCACTTGCACGTTCACTCATACATGCTACTTCTACTCCGAAAGTACGCATCCACATACATCCACTCAGTTCCATCTCCAGAGCCACCCAAAAGTATTCTACTCCTAATCCGGGAGAGAATAGCCAAAAACATTCTCCTGTTTCTGTTTTTCCCTATGAAATAAATGCTCGAGTTATCTTGGTTACTACCACTTGCTACATTATTCCAGGAGGGTGAGTGCTCTAAAAAATATGATGAATACGACGAAATAAAAAGGGGCAACTGCCCGAAACCTCGAAGAAAAGAAAAAGTGAGACAAGAGGTAAAAATGGACAAGTGTCCGACAGTAGAATTAGGGGTACAAGATACCCACCTGAGAGAAAAGAAAAAAAAATAGGGCATCTCATTCTCCTCAAAAAGCTTCAAAGTGCAAGGAAGGTATGTATCCTCTTAAAAGAGCAAAAGTAGAATTAGACTTTCACCATTATTATCACCATACACCATTCATTCGCCACACATGCACATCTTGATTTGACTTATTGACTTGTTTCTCTGGATCCATGGTTTGACTATGCAATAAATGTCTTGTAAGTATGTATGCTTTATCTCCCACCTATGAGCTCCAGATATTAAAACCTCATTAGAGTAGGATGAGAGAGAAGGCAATATCACTATGCCTCATACCACAAATACTACATACTTTGAGAGAAGGCATATATCATCACTGCCTTGGTGAGGATCCAGAAATACCACAAAAGAGAGAATTGAGAGAGTCATACAAGGAATCACTGAGTTTTATTTGAAAATCTGCAAAAACTCCAGAGCTATAGCTGATTAAAGAACAAGAGACATGGTGCTTGACTAGACTGTTCTATCTTTTAACTGCTCAAGACACAAGTGACGGTTGCAAGCCCCATGGTGAAAGGTAAAATGAGTAAGTTTTAAGTCTTAACAGTTTACTCTAGCTTAGAGATGAGATCTTGCTTGAACGCATGTGTACTTTTAAGGCATAAAACCACTGTAGAAACTCTTGAGTCCATCCTTGCTCAGGGATGAGCAAGTGGTAAGTTTGGGGGAGTTGTTGGCGGTCCTTAAGTACCAAATATAATCATCAAATAAATAAAGAAAAGGATCCAAATGCAACCAACACCCAGACTTAGGGTTTTATGTGACAGAATTCCATGAGTTTTGGTGTTTGTCTATTTCCACAGGGGGTTATCAGGAAATATGGAGGAAGGGCCCACATGTCGGGTTTACATAGAGATATTAACATGCCGCGCAATTTTCTATTATCTAGAAGACTCCAAAAGCCACGAGAACGAACGGGAGTCCGAGCGGGCCCAGGGGAAGGGCGCCCGCCCTGCTACAGAGACCAATCAGGTCCCGTTTCGCGGATTATGCTACACTGACCTAAAGGATTAAGGAAAACCATGCGATTAATGTCGGTTTGATCCGACGGCCCAGATTCACTAGAGGGGACTATATAAGCAGGACCCCTGGCCCCTGGAGGAGGGCAATCCCATTATTCATTAGCATATTTTTCCAGAGAGGATTCAGAGAGAGAGGTCCCTCTACGGTTCCAACCTCATAGGGCTTAGCATCCAATGTGAGAGTAGAATTAGTTCTACTAGATTGAGAGAGATAGAGTGGAGGTGTGGATCGGAGGAAGCCCAGCCTATCGGTGTCTACTCTAAGGTTGTACCTGCGGGATCAAGTCTCCTAACCCGAGGCTTGCTCCTAGGATTCTTCAGTATTTCGACTTCTAAATTCTAGTAAGTTCTTTGTTCTTATTGTTCTTTGGTTTATGAGTTTACTTTAATCTCTTCCGGTTGAGTTTAGAGTAATCATTGCTAGCGTAAACGTGGTGTTTGGGCTAGGGTACTCATAGATATCCCCTGTCTAGTGTTGACGGTCCTTAAGTATCAAATTTAACTATCAAATAAACAAAGAAAAGGATCCAAATGAAATCAACATCGAGACTTAGGGTTTTATCTGACAGAATTCCACGAGTTTTGGTGTTTGTCTATTTCTGCAGGGGGTTATCAGGAAATAAGGAAGAAAGGCCCACACGTCGGGATTACATAGAGATATCAACGTGCCGCGCAATTATCTTACATCTAGAAGACTCCAGAAGCCACGGGAAGGAAGCAGAGACCGAACGGAGTCAGGGACAGGGCGCCCGCCCAAGTCCTTAGGGCGCCCGCCCACCTTTTTCGGCCAATCACGCTCAATCTCGCGGATTGTGCTCCACCGACCTAAAGGATCAAGAATAACCGTTCAATCAATGTCGGTTTGATCCGACGGCCCAGGTTCACTTGAGGGGACTATAAAACTAGACCCCCTGGCCCCTGGAGGAGGCACCCCTTGATCATTATTCATTATTCATAGACAGAGCAAAAGCTAGGGTTTAGAGATGAGAGCGCTCCTCTCTTCTCTAAACTAGAGTAGATCTAGATAGTAGCGAGATGGAGAGCGAAGGAGGATTAGAGGAGAGGCCGGCCTGTCGGTTCTTCCTCCGGTTGTACTTCGCCTTGATCAAGCTCTAATCAACCTTGCTCATGGGATGACTCTGGTAATCTACTTCTAATTCATTATGCAATTACTAATCATGTATGTTCTGGTTCACAACTCTTTTGAGTACTTCTAATCTATAGGACCCTATAGGTTAGAGTTGTAGTATAGGTGTAAGCGTGGTGCTTAGACCTAGATTACTTGTGGATATCCCCTGACTAGCTAGATCGTGTGGTAGGCCGTGTAGGTGACAGTTACGTTGGTCCCCTGTAGTCCACCTCTCGTTAGCAGGACGGGTAGGGTTTATCGGCCTATGGATAAGCATCCTTTGTGGTGTACTCTTATCACGTGGTTCGTCCCAGACATAGACATACCCCTTTGAAGTAGAGAAACCATAGTTATCCTCTATATTCTGCTACCATCGCCCATATACTAGAATTGCTCTACTCTCTATTCCCATATTATCACTCACTGTTATCTTACCTTTAATATTGTTCTTATTCTACCATCTTTCCTATTCACACCTATTTACTTATCTTGGTTAAGTTAGAGCGTAGATCAGTTCTCCCGTTTCCCTGTGGATACGATAAAACCTTTAACCGGGTAAAAGCTTCAACGGTATCCGTGCGCTTGCGGATTATCTGTGTGCGTATAAATACCATAGTACACTCTAGTGCCACGCTGGGGATGACAACCTAGTATTCAAGTGGTGTTAGCAAGTGTCAACAAGCATTTTTGGCGCCGTTGCCGGGGAAACGGTTGCTGAGTTGACTACGAACTAGTTTAATCATTTTATAAAAAAAAATAAATAAAAAATATTTTCCTTTTATCCTTTGCCTCATCTCTGCTTATCTAATCCTTGATCCCTGGTCTATTATGAATTCAAACTTGTCTATCTATGAATTTCATAGACCTGTGGGCACACATCTCGAACCACCAAAATCTTCAAAGCCTATCATAGCATCTAGTTTTGAGATAGACCCCGAATACATAGAATTTATTCAAAAACAACCTTTCTCAGGAAAAGGTGAGGAAAACCCATACACACACCTAAGAGAGTTTTATCGAGTCTGTGACCTCCTTCGCATAGAAGGCATGTCCAATGAGACCCTAAAATGGAAGCTCTTTCCGTTCTCTTTAACGGGAAAAACTAGACATTGGTATAAACTCAAAGTAAGGAGTGTTCATGGAGATTGGAAGGAGTTATATAGTAGTTTTCTTTCTAAATATTTTCCAATCTCCAAAGTGGTGGAACTTCGGCGTGAGATTCTTTCTTTTAGACAACTGGAAGAAGAATCTCTTGGCAAATCATGGGACCGCTTTATTAACCTTACTCTCACTGGCCCAAAACTTTCTATTCCAGAAGAAGTTCTTCTAATTCACTTTTTTGAGGGCCTTAGTAGGAAAAATAAGCAAACCCTTCATGCGGCCTCTGGAGGATCTTTCCACCACCTATCCGCTAGTGAAGCTTGGAATTTGATTGATTTAATGAGCAGAAAGTCTCCTAGCTTTTATATCCCTGAGAAAGAGAAGGAACCTGTTCCTAGACAAGAAGAAGAAGTTTCGATAGCCAGATCACAACCACTTCAATCCCAAACTTTAGCTATCGATCCTAAACCATCAATACCCCAAAATTCTCCAAGGGAGGAAGGAATTCCGACCTTAAATCTTTTAGATGCTGATGGTTTAGACTTCTGGTTCTATAAGAGACCTTCAAGCAGGGATAATTCAAATCATTGCAATAATGTTTCTCTTAGAGAATGTCCTGGTTCCTATCATGAAGAAGTCGAGGATGACATATCAAGTGAAGGAGAGCTAAGCCATATAGACAATTCTATCTACTCCCCTTCCATGTTCACAAGTTCTAAATCCATCCTTGACCTTAGAGATCCCTCTTATCCCTCTTCTTTTCAGTCTCATGATGATCCTAGCAATTCACCAAGACGACCAAACCATAGGAGTCATGAAGACCATAAGGATGGCATGTCAAGTAATGCCATAGAAGGAGAGCTAAGCCATATAGAAAATTCTAACACCTCCCCTATTTTGATCACAAGTTCTAAATGGCTAGAATGTGTAGAATGGATGGATAAGGAAGAAGCCTTAATGGGTTCTGACTTTGGCTCAATTTCAAATGGTGAGTTCTTGACTCCCTTTGAAGATGAGATTCATCCAACTACAGAAGAGGACATAGGTGAGACCAATCCAGGAGAAACTCCGAACATTCAGATTAGAGACGAAGATAACATTAATGAGCATGGAATTTATTTCATAGCCACTTCGTTTACTGCATGCTCATATGCAACATCTTCCCAATCTATTGGTCTCTCCGACATCACCACACTTGAGATTTCCAACCCCCTCTTCCTTTCTATTTATAAAAACTTTAAAAGGGCGGTTGTCAATGCATATGTCTATAATAAATATTGCAGATCTCGTTGAGTTGATCTAGATATAGGTTGGCGTCGGACGGGAAACCACTTCGCCAACATAAACTGATGGTTTCCCAAGGACAAGCTTAGTGTCTTAAAATAAGCATTGATCAGATCGTAACATGAGCCTTTAATTATTTGCAACATTACCTTGTGTATTGAGCATATAAGGATAATTGTAAAAAAAAATTCATTCGGGTATTCTTGTCACTAACCTTTCTAAGATTGGAGCAAGAAGATCAGATGAATGACAAGCACAAGGTATGTCCAACCAATCATCATACAACATCGAATTAAATTCATCCAAACTTGAATTTTGCAAAATTCAAGCTTGGGGGAGTACTTTACATAAAAACATCCTTTGCCATATTGCTATGCTGGTTGTCCCTACCTTTGATACATGCTCAATTTGTTAAATACTAATCACACTACTTCATCTCCACTTGAGTTGATCTCTATAAACGCTGTTATGCTACCTTTGTCTATTTACTAGCAAGTGTTGGTTTGGAAGTACTCGCCATACTTCCATTGGCATTTAAATTAAGCATGGTGCTTAGGTTAAATAGCCTTCCTTAATCTGATTAGACATGGAGTCTAGTTTGGTTATTGAACTAAAAAAACTGCTTGAGTAGATATTGGTATATTTTGTCGGACTAACCCCTGCAGAAAAACTTTCAATGTCGATTTGGGAAGTCCTGAGATAAACTCACATCAGAGACGAAGAGAGTGACACATGAAGTTTAACAATTTGCACAAGAAGGACATAGCTCATTCATCATAGAGAGATGATCCATGGAGGGTGCCACAAACACGACGCACAACCGCTAAGAAAGGAAAGCTTCCACAAGATGATACTGTACCATCACTCTTCGAGCAAGGTAACATCTTAAGGTACTTGACTATCACTTTTATAAGCTTCTCCTTGGTTCTGGCGTTCATATAAATAAAAGAGACAAACGTGTATGATTTACAACTCTAGATTAACCAACCCAACTGATTCAACATGTTTAGTCCTTTAATCCTTGTTCTTAGTACTACCTCCATGATCCCACACTCCTAATCATATGAGCTAAAATGTTACACATTCAATCATTGAGAGATATAAAGAAAAAGACATATGCATAGATAGATTATCTTTCCATAAGGTTGAGCGATCTGATCTGACAAATGTTATAAGTGCTACACTCATGAACTTATCATCCGTCAACTTGTCTTGCTCACTATGCTTAAGGTTAGAGAAGAACAAATACACTTTTGGTTCTGTTGGTGTTTTCCACCAACAGGGCCCATGCACTTGATCTCTGCCTTGTCTCTATGAGCAGGTACACTACGAGCACAAACACACTGAGCAAGATACTGCTAACACCGCACTTCGAACTGCTGGGCAAACGAAGAACATGGGTGACACTATATTAAAAGGTGCAGACGTCAAGGTCCGCACCTGAATCAAATGACGCACCTGAAGAATGAACACGATGAGAAGTCTTGACAAGAAGACTTAAAACATTGAACCCTCGCCAAAAGGTAAGATTGGTAGTTATCCATATTTATCCTTTCTGCATTCCCTTTTCCATTTAATTATTTACTTTCCTTAAATAGATTATTAGTTAATCATGCTATCTTGAAAAGAAAATAAAAATGTTAAAAAATACTAAGCCCCATGTGAGTATACGAGTGACATAAAACCCATAAGTACCATCACTGTGGTGGCATAAAAATAAAATAAATATTTCTTTTCTACTTTATAAAATAAAAATATAAAAACAGGGAGTAATATTTATTGAGGAAGCTCAACGTGATGAAGGCTAGATATTTATGCTAACACTTAATTAGTTCCACAAGCTTTGTTGTCTATTTGAGCTCCACAGAATTTAAGAATAGCAGACGGAGGACATTCTAATCGCTGTCAGAATGCTGCTGACTTTCAAATACACCTCTGCCACCTGCTAGCTACATCAAGAGAAATTACGTCAAAATTCAGCTTGGGGGAGAGCACCCCCATTTATCTCGCTAAGTATTTCTACCTATCTTTATACTTATATTATATTAGAATATTAAAATACATAAACTATGAAAAACCAAATAAAGATTTTGTGCTTATATATATATCTTTTGCTTAGTGTGTTTAATAAATAAATAAAGTGGCTATGCTAATCTGAATCTTAATAATAAAACTCTAGCATGGATATGATCAATAGTTGCTCTACCTAATTTGCAAATTTGAAGTTCTCTCTCAAGTTTAGACATAACTGTTATAATTTAAAGCTTGCTCTAGATCTAAACTTGTGGGATGAAAACTTGATCTGAAATCTAAGTTGTTAACGGATATGATATGGGAAGGTTGAGCTGCTGTTTATCTATTCCTAGAGATGCTAGAATTCTGGAGAATTTTATCTTTGAAAAATCTTTAAAATGTTGCATGATGAGTTCCTGTATGATGAAAGTTTAAATTCCTACCACAGCGATATATACATGCTTGCTAGACTTTGAGCCACACATTTATTATTTACTGCTTATGAGCATTGAGTGTGGTCAAGCTGTGTAGACCCTTAGGAGCTTGTCATGTGGTTAAATCAAGATTCACTTGCACATTCACTCATATATATGCTACTTCTACTCCGGAAGTACCATCCACATATATCCATCCATTTCCATCTCCAGAATCACCTAAAAATATTCTACTCCTAATTCGGGAGAGAATAGCCAAAAACATCTGTGTTTTTCCTTTGTGAAATAAATGCTCAAGTTATCTTGCTACTACCACTTGCTATATTATCTCAAGAGATGAGTGCTCTGAAAAAAAAGAAGAAAAGAAAAAAGAAAAGAAAAAAAATAAACGAGGAAATAAAAAGGGGCAAGTGCCCGAAACCTCGAAAGAAAAGAAAAAGAGTGAGACGAGAGGTAAAAATGGACAAGTGTCCGACAGTAGAATTAGGGGTACAGGATACCCATCTGAGAGAAAAGAAAAAGAAGAGCATCTCATTCTCCTCATAAAGTTTTAAAAAGCAAGGAAGGTATGTATCCCCTCAAAAGAGCAAAAGTAGAATTAGACTTTCACCATTGTTATCACCATCATCACCATACACTATTCATTCGCCACACATGCACATCTTGATTTGGCTTATTGATTTGTTTCTTTGGATCCATGGTTTGACTATATAATAAATGTCTTGTAAGTATGTATATTTTATCTTCCATCTATGAGCTCCAGATATTAAAGCCTTATTAGTGTAGGGTGAGAGAGAAGACAATGTCACTATCCCTTATACCACAAATACCACATATTTTGAGAGATGGCATATACCATCACTGCCTTGGTAAGGATCCAGAAATACCACAAAAGAGAGATATGAGAGAGTCATACAAAGGAATCTCTGAGTTTTATTTGAAAATCTGCAAAAACTCCAGAGCTATAGCTGATCAACAATAAGCGACATGGCACTTGACTGGACTGTTCTATCTTTTAACCACTCAAGACAGAAGTGACGGTTACAAGTCCCATGGTAAAAGGTAAAGTAAGTTTTAAGTCTTGACAGTGTACTCTAACTCAGAGATGAGACCTCATTTAAAAGCATGTGTACCGTCAATTTTTAAAGATATTGCAACAACTTATAATCCATAGCTGAGTCTATCCTTGCTCAGGGACGAGCAAGAGGTAAGCTTGGGGGAGTTTGTTGACGGTCCTTAAGTATCAAATTTAACTATCAAATAAACAAAGAAAAGGATCCAAATGAAATCAACATCGAGACTCAGGGTTTTATCTGACAGAATTCCACGAGTTTTGGTGTTTGTCTATTTCTGCAGGGGGTTATCAGGAAATAAGGAAGAGAGGCCCACATGTCGGGATTACATAGAGATATCAACGTGCCGCGCAATTATCTTACATCTAGAAGACTCCAGAAGCCACGGGAAGGAAGCGGAGACCGAACGGAGTCAGGGACAGGGCGCCCGCCCAAGTCCTTAGGGCGCCCGCCCACCTTTTTCGGCCAATCACGCTCAATCTCGCGGATTATGCTCCACCGACCTAAAGGATCAAGAATAACCGTTCAATCAATGTCGGTTTGATCCGACAGCCTAGGTTCACTTGAGGGGACTATAAAACCAGACCCTCTGGCCCCTAGAGGAGGCACCCCTTGATCATTATTCATTATTCATAGACAGAGCAAAAGCTAGGGTTTAGAGATGAGAGCTCTCCTCTCTTCTCTAAACTAGAGTAGATCTAGATAGTAGCGAGATGGAGAGCGAAGGAGGATTAGAGGAGAGGCCGGCCTGTCGGTTCTTCCTCCGGTTGTACTTCGCCATGATCAAGCTCTAATCAAGCTTGCTCATGGGATGACTCTGGTAATCTACTTCTAATTCATTATGCAATTACTAATCATGTATGTTCTGGTTCACAACTCTTTTGAGTACTTCTAATCTATAGGACCCTATAGGTTAGAGTTGTAGTATAGGTGTAAGCGTGGTGCTTAGACCTAGATTACTTGTGGATATCCCCTGACTAGCTGGATCGTGTGGTAGGCTGCGTAGGTGACAGTTACGTTGGTCCCCTGTAGTCCACCTCTCGTTAGCAGGACGGGTAGGGTTTATCGGCCTATGGATAAGCATCCTTTGTGGTGTACTCTTATCACGTGGTTCGTCCCAGACATAGACATACCCCTTTGAAGTAGAGAAACCATAGTTATCCTCTCTATTCTGCTACCATCGCCCATATACTAGAATTGCTCTACTCTATATTCCCATATTATCACTCACTGTTATCTTACCTTTAATATTGTTCTTATTCTACCATCTTTCCTATTCACACCTATTTACTTATCTTTGTTAAGTTAGAGCGTAGATCAGTTCTCCCGTTTCCCTGTGGATACGATAAAACCTTTAACCGGGTAAAAGCTTCAACGGTATCCGTGCGCTTGCGGATTATCTGTGTGCGTATAAATACCATAGTACACTCTAGTGCCACGCTGGGGATGACAACTTAGTATTCAAGTGGTGTTAGCAAGTGTCAACATCTAGCCGGACCGTGGTAGTAGCGAGGAACGTGACATTTCCGAGCTACCTTTGTATCCCACATCCCGTTAGCAGGATCGATAGGGTTTATAGGTGCGGGTCGAACATCCTTTGTGGTGTCTAGATTCCGTAAGCCTCCCCAATAGAACAGTAGATCATCCTTACCATGGTTAGAACAAGAGTGCGGTTGTAGTCTTCTCTATACATCGTTCACATCGAATCACATTGTTTGTAGCCTAAAGGGTAGTAGCAATAGATTTGGTTAGTTAGATGCACGCTTTCTCCCAGTGGTAAAAATATAAATACGATACTCTGGATAACCTCCCGGGTGAAGTGCTCACCGATATCCGTGCGCTTGCGGATCATTTCCTGATGGCGTTACCAAATATCAACAATAACCTCATCATCATTATAGAACCATTAAGTTATTTTAGTAAATGCTACATTTGCCACTGCTGTGCCAAGTTCTCACTATCCGGGAGAGATTCCTATTGAGCTAGAGGGTTATTCCTAGCACTCACCCATGCTTCCCCCGTCGGAGAGCAAGTAGGTCACCTTTGGTACGACTCAGAAATCATGGTCTCAATCAGCGCCGCACTCCTAGGGCTGCCACTCTGCCAGGACGATCAGGACTTTTAAATCACCTGCCCTTAGTCTTACGCCAATGCCCCCCACACCGCACTTCCTCCGGTAGTGCGCACTTTATACTTATCGGCCTCTGGCCTTAGTCATGCTACTCGGCTTCACGGTAGGAACGACATATCCGGCCAACTAAGTGTCCGGCATGCGTTCAACATGACAAAAAGACGTACAATGGTCGGTCCTTAATTGACATAGATGGAGTTACTACCACCTTGCAAAACTTTGCCTGGTCTTAATTTCATTGTAACCAGATTCTTTTCCACGATAGCAAATATAGCCAACCGTGACCCAATACAACACCCTCAAGCTCGCAGGTGACAGGACATCACCCGACTTCTACCGGTTAAAGCGGGGCTCAGCTGCTACTTGATCCTAACTCTATACCAGGGTAGGGTAGTGTATCTGGACAAGGTAAGATATAATGCAACAAGGGTTTCATACCAAGTCCTATACTTAATGCAACAATAGATATTAATATATTACTCAAACTTGGTAAAATAGGTAGGAGGCTTATAATGCTCCGGGGCTTGCCTTTCACGAACCTTGCAGGCTCGTGACACGGGTACTCCACCACTTTTTCGGGCTCCCTGGGTTCTGTTGGCTGGACCACTGACTCTTGGTTGCCTTCCTGATCCTCCGGGTTCACCCTCTTGATCTCGTACACAGTCCTGCCTTCCGATGCACCTATTGCATGCATGTGCGACAAATAAGGGATGTATGCATAATATGGAGGTGATGAATGCTCAATTTGAATATCTTCCAATCTAAACCTCACTTGACACTCATTTACTGAGTACGGTCCAGCTCACAACAACACAAGAGCACCACATAATCTAACAAAGATACAAACAAGTCACACAACAAATCTGCTCCTTCTAGTTACACGCAGCAGCCCAAAGAACAGATCATAACTAGTGATCCATAGATCCAAAAGATATGACCTAAGACATTCTGGAAATCTTATAAAATTATCCACATTTCATCTTTAGATATCTCAGCATGATTCACAATTTTAATAGGTCGAAATTACAAAGTTACAGAACCTGTATCTGACAAACAGAGAGCAGCCATTTCTGGAATCCAAGTTTGAACAATCATAGCTCATAAACCACTTGGCCAAATGCCACCAAAATTTAACAGCAACTAGAACATGAAGTTGTCTACAATTTTTGTATGGACAAGTTCTCCAGAAAACATTATCAACTTAATGTAATTAACAGAATTACTCCTTGCTGTCCAGGAGGGTTCATTAACCTTAACTTAATTATTTAATGACATGGTAGAAACATATTTAGTGTGAACAAAGTGAAACACCAAGACATACTGAATATAAGATTACCAGAAAACCACATGCTACTCACCAAAACATTATTTATATTACATTTACTTATTTATTTCCTAAAAGGGCACAATTAAGAGATATTATAGTAAATGCTCAGAACAATCTACAAAAATTATAGCAGCACAAGTATATCACAAAGGTACCACCATAAAATTTCTAGAGCAATTTGCACATGCATAACTATAGATATATAATTATCAAGAAATAAGGTGCTTCTAATCATAAAATAGGAAACCAATATTAAAAAGTGTCACACAACAGATTTCAGATTATTCTTGACTCTAACCTATTATTAACACAAACTTTGCCAAGTTTTAGCACCAGAGCAAGCATACATTATTTATAATGATTTATAAAATCATTAATGCAATTAAGTAGGCATAAATCACATTCCAGTCATACAGTACCCGAAAATAATGAAATAAATACCAGAGCATACTATTACTACACGGAGCATTCCGTAAAATTTTCATAACATTTGGAGCACTACACGGTAAGATATGAATTTTCTTTGATGTATTCAAGAATAATTCTTAACAATTAATTCTGCAAAAAACATGGCATCTTTTATATTTTTAATAAAAACTAGACATCTCAGAGATCATCACAAACTTTGGTTCACCAAATTTGGAGCTCAGAAACTCCTGATATGATTTTTGTAAGGTAGGGTAAAAATCTAGAATTTGAATAAAAGAAAAGGAGGGAAGAGTGAGTCACTGACACGCAGGACCCATGCGTCAGTGTCACCCAGAGTAGAGCACGGCGGCTCACCGGTGATTTCTCACCAATGGTGAGGGCTCTGGCTAAACCAAGGGTACAGGAGTATTTCCCGCAACCACGCGCGTCGATAGAACCCTTTTCCCCCACGTCGGAGTCACCGGAAAGTGCTCACCGTCGACCATGACGGCTTGGTGGAGGCGCTCGGCGATACGCCGGTGGACTCTGGCTGGTAGAGCGTGCGCTAAGGCTTCCTACAGCTTCTGCGCATCACGGCGAAACTTTCTAGGTAGGTGGCTTGGACGGAGGTGGCATGGTTAGGTCTGGCCACGTGAAGGTGGAACTCCGGCGAGGTGACGGCGGCGCTGCGCGTCGTCTCCGGCACCGGTGTGTGTGATAGAGCGTCCCGTGAGTGGCGAGGAAGCTCACCCAAACCCTAAGCTACCTAGAGAAGCAAGAAGGAAGGAAAGAGCAGCTCTGAGGAGCTCAACATTGAGTTCGCCAGAGAAGAACCCGCTCCGGTGAACTTTTGGGGAAAGTGAGAAATGTGGTCTCACCAAGGCTTCTCGTGGTTGGCTTGGAGGTGGATGAGGTAGAGCAGATCGCAGCGAAGCTGTGGATGCAGTTTGGTGGGCAGAGCTAAGGTGAAGAGCGCGCGCGAGCTCACCGGAGTGAGCTCGGTGACAATGGCGACGCTACTGCCGCTTCTCTGGCGTGCGGATCGGAGAGGGTGAGGGAGGGAATGGCAAGGCTGAGCGGGTCGAGGGCGTCACTGTGGAGGCCATACGGCCACTCTGCACTGACAAGCGGGCCCAACGGTGATGTACGGACACCAAATGGCGACCAAACGCTGCCGCTGGTCGGCCACATCGGCGACTAAAGCTCGCCATGAGAGCTTCGATTAACGACTGATAGAGCAACTTTGGCACTGATTATCTCCCAAACCATAGCGAATTAGGAGATGATGTAGTTGACAATCTTAGAGAACTACACGAGATCTACAACTTTGTAAACTGGATCAAAAGCCAAATCGGCTTGGATGAAAAGTTATAGAGTTCCCAACTTCCTTCAGGCAAACTGCATTCACCCGAGGACTTAGAAAATTTTCTAAGTGTTGAACCAACACCCAAAACTGCTTTGTGGGCCACTT
The DNA here is from genome assembly GCF_000003195.3 of Sorghum bicolor. Taxonomy (NCBI): domain Eukaryota; kingdom Viridiplantae; phylum Streptophyta; class Magnoliopsida; order Poales; family Poaceae; genus Sorghum; species Sorghum bicolor. The sequence continues at coordinate 21,482,720 of NC_012871.2, forward strand.
TTGAGCAAGTTGTGATCATTTTCATAAGATGACCCTAAAACAACTTTTGTTCCTTATAAAATTTTCCACAACTTTGCTTTAGGATGCTTTGACATGCAAACGGTCTAAGTAAGGCGTTTTAAAAGCACAACCAAAAGAGGTCTAGAAGCCAACCTAGGGCAAAGTATGACTTAGAAGCATAATTAAGACTAATGACCAACATGAACATTGGTCCCTAGGACATGCTAAGCCTACATAAACTATTTACCGACTGTATAAGCACACACTTGCACAAGATGCATAAGATTAATCACATAGAAGGCATAATTAAGCAAGATAATCAAGCATAGCAAATAAAATGACATGCTTCACATGACATGATGCTTATAATATGAGATGAAAATGATTATGCTCATGTCATGCAAGTGGTAGGATGCAACCGTAACACTGGGGTGTTACACAAACCACTTTGGAGGATGATGAACCCAATCCTCCCATGTTTCCATTTGAAATTGAGGATGGTCTTTTTGAGAATTTTGGGAATGCCTCAAATTTTCCACTTCAAGTGAAGCCTTTGGTGCACTCTACACCATTTGAGGATGGCGATGATCCACCTAATGATCCATTTTAATGGAACATATTAAAGGACTCTCCTCCATCATGAGCCATGAGTGGTTGGTAGAAACAGAGTTATCTACAGAGATAGCCCAAATCACTGCCCCCTCAGAGACTTTTTGTTGCAACCTTAAGGGGACCACCATAGAGGCTTGTTATAATCCTACCATTGGGATGAACATTATTTCAAAGGTTGTGGCTAAAGAACTTTTCCCCAACGAGTCATTGATCCCATCTTATAAGCTTCTAAGAACTCCTTCTAAAGTTACTCTTGAAAGTTATGGGGTCATTAGGACTGTTATGTTATGCATAAGAGGCTTTGAGTACTTTCTAGATTTTCATATCTATGACATCTCAAACACATCCCTCTTGATTGGTGTACCTTTGGGAACAATCTTTCAAGAGCGACCAAAACAAAGTCTCTTGAATTTAAAGCTAGGGAACTCTACTATCAATGTCTCACTTACACGCTCACATAACACGATAGTAGAATCCAAGCCTAAAGAAGACCCTATTGAGGAAGTCTTAATGGCATCCCTAGAAGACATGGCCCAGCCTCAGTTTGATACTGAACATTTCATTGAAGAAGAGGAAGATCTAGCAGAACCTATTGAGCTAGACCCCTTAGAGGTGTCTCCACGACCCCCAATTGAGCTAAACCTCTTCCTTTTGGCTTCAAATATGTCTTTCTCAATGACAATCCAGAAACTCCTGTTATCATAAGTGACAAGCTTTCCCAAGATGAAACACACAGGCTTGTCTCTGTCCTAGAAAGACATAGATCGGCCATAGGCTACTCACTCCATGACCTCAAGGGGATCAGTGCCGCTCTCTGCACACATCGTATCCCTACGGATCCTGATATCTTACCATCAAGAGAACATCAACATAGGCTTAACAATGCTATGTGGGAGGTTGTTAGGAAAGAGGACCTTAAGCTTTTGCACGCCAAGATTATTTATTTTGTTCCACATAGTGAGTGGGTTAGCTCTGTCCAAGTTGTGCCGAAGAAAGGAGGAATGACTGTTGTTGAGAATGAGAAGAACGAACTCATTCCTCAATGCATCATCACTGGGTGGCAGATGTGCATAGATTATCAAAAACTTAACAAAGCTACAAAGAAAGATCACTTCCTGTTACCCTTCATTGATGAGATATTGGAACAGTTTGCAAAGCACTCTTTCTTTTGTTTCCTTGATGGGTATTCCGGATATCACCAAATCCCAATCCACCCTGATGACCAAAGTAAGACTACTTTCACATGCCCATATGGAACTTACGCGTACCGAAGAATGTCGTTCGGATTATATAATGCTCCGGCTTCTTTCTAATGGTGCATGATGTCTATTTTCTCTGACATGATCGAGAAAATCATGGAGGTGTTCATGGATGACTTTACTATCTATGGCACAACCTTTGATGATTGTCTGGAGAATCTAGACAAAGTCTTACAAAGAAGCAAAGAAAAGTACTTAGTCCTGAACTGGGAAAATGCCATTTTATGGTTTGAGAAGGAATAGTGCTAGGACACAAGGTGTCTGAATGTGGGATAGAAGTGGATAGAGCAAATATAGAAGTTATTGAACAACTTCCACTTCCCACAAATGTGAAAGGAATCCAAAGCTTTCTAGGCCATGCGGGGTTCTATAGGCATTTTATCAAAAACATTTCTCAAATCACTAGACCCCTCACTAGACTATTGGATAAGGATGCACCTTTCATCTTTGACAATGAGTGGTATGAATCTTCTCAAGCCCTCAAACAAGCACTCATTTTAGCTCTAATCATCCAACCACCTGATTGGACGCTGCCTTTCGAGATCATGTGTGATGCTAGCGACTTTGCTGTTGGTGCCGTTCTCGCCCAAACAAAGGATAAAAAACACTATGCTATGCTAGCAAAACCTTGACTGGACCATAGCTCAATTATGCTACCACTAAAAAAAGTTGTTGGTAGTTGTCTTTGCAGCAGACAAGTTTAAATTTTACTTAGTTGGAGCAAAGGTAATCATTTATTCAGACTATGCTGCTCTTAAATACCTGCTCACTAAGAAAGATGCTAAACCTTTGTTGATCCGCTGGATTCTTTTACTCCAAGAGTTTGATATAGAAATAAAAGATAAGAATGGAGTAGAGAATTCAGTAGCCGATCACTTGTCTAGGCTCCGGTACAAGGGAGCACATGAGTTACCCATTAGTGACTATCTAAGGGATGACACACACCTCGCTGTAACACACTCCAACCCATGGTACATTGTTGGCGACGCATATTATATAAAAATAAATATCTTTTTATAAATAAAAATAAATATAAAATAGGGCTTTGATCTAATCTTTCCATGAGTTTTGGTATATATGCTATTTTCAGGTATGACACGTGGAAAAGTGCAAAAGATACAAGAAATACGCAATGCAAGAATTCGTATTTAGAAAAGACGCAAACCAACTCCAATAGAGAAAAGCCCACAAAAGATGAACTGGACCCATCCGTAACTACGAGGAGGATCAGGGCCCAGAGCACAACCGACCACGCGAAGGTGGTGGCCAGGGGGGCCCACCCAGGTTGTGGGCGCAACCAGGTGCGGGCGCAACCCTGGTGGCGGTTCCCCGGCCCCACCTTCTTCTGGCGGTTGCATGGCGGCATGCATAGGACGGTTTCACCTACTACTATATTTAGATCCCGCAAACCGTCCTAGTTGAGCTATAAATAGATGGCTCTCCTCTCATTTGTAACACACACCATCATTTGGAGCAACACACCTCACATTCTACACTTGTTCTCTTTAGTTTAGTACTAGTAGTAGAGCAAGGCAAACCTAGCAAGGAGAGCTTGTCTCCTTGGAGGATCAAGAGTGCCTTGGTATGAATACAATTATGCCTTCCTCCATGAGCAAGTTCTTATATCCTTTATACAGTTATGCTTTTGATCTAGAGTATAGTCTTGTTCATATCATGATCATAGTTTATGAGCTAGTTCATAGTTCTAGCTCTATATTCTTGATATGTTCATCACAGTTCTTCATCGTTCATCAAGTTAATATGAATAGAGGAAGAACTAGGGATGAGATAATGGTTCTCTGGGCTGTAATGGTCACCCTTAGCCGAGCCTGTCAATCTGAAGGGTTGGGGTCCTGGGAGGCTAGGGGGTGTTTCCAATTACACGGGCATGGTGCTCGGGTTTGCGGAGACCCGAGGATATGCGGGTATCCCACGGGCAGAGGGGTAGGTGGCAGGGTGGTGACAGCCCTGTCATCCTTCGTATTTCCCCACGTTCGGATATTCGGTAGGAGTCATGTAAAGTCTCTATTTGCTGGCAGACCAGCTATGGAGATCTCTCCAGTATCTCAGACTTAGCTCTAACTTGTTCTTATTAGCTAGATGACCTGCTAACAGATCTGTTGTATAACTTGTATACGACCATGCCTGCTCGCGTAGTTGTTCTTTTATTCTTTGTTTCCCTTTATTCCTTGTGGTTGCTCCGATGTGTGTCTGCTATCAAATCAACTACATACTTACCCCTGTTTATACTACGTCTACCATGCATTTCAATAAGTAATCATGTTTATAACCAAAGCTAGATGCGTTCACAATGCCTTCCTACGAGAAATTATAAATACGACACCCCTGAATACTCACGGGTTGAAATGCTACAATGATAGTTCTCTGCGCTTGCAGAGTAATTTATTCCTATAACTGAGCTATCGATTGGCATACCTAAGTACCTTTACTTAAGATTGTAATCCTTGTTCACCCACACGGCGCCGGGCCACAGCTTTGCATATCGTAAGTAAGGATGGTTAGGAAGGCCAATCTGGCAATTCTAATCATCAGTACCAGACTGCACTGCCTAGGCCAGCGCCGTAAAAGGCCTTGGTTTATCTTTCTGAAGTGATGGTGGTTAGGATATGCCAAGAATGTTTCTAGTGTTATTATTAAGGATGGACTAAAACTCTATCTTTAATAGTTTCGCTAAGAAACACCAACAAGCATTTCTGGCGCCGTTGCCGGGGAATGCAATTGAAAATGCAAAAGCATCTAGCATTGGCATAAACATTAATTACATAATAAGCATTGGTAGCCATAGTTTAAGCAGGCCAATTTTGCTGTTTTCTTCCTCCTTTTATATGGAACGAAAACAGGATAGTGTATGAGCAGTTTCAACCTGCCGAAAAATTTCACCTACAATCCAGAAGGACGCCTAAGGAAGAAGAACAAGAAGAAATTTGTTTCTTCCTCCGCTACTTCTCCAACAGAAGAACTGGTCACTTCCGCACCATCCACTTCAATCGTCATGGCCAAGTCACTCCGCGAGTACTCCACCCCCGCTGTTGCCAACGTGCCCGTTGGGCCCGCTGTCAATATCGGGACTGGAAACTTTAAACTCCGCACTAGCCTGCTGACAATGGTGCAGGCGAACCAATTCTGTGGCTCACCAAGTGAGGACGCGAACGCACACCTGCAGAACTTCCATGAGCTATGCGAAACCATCATCATTAAGGATGTCGCACCTGACAGCCTCAAGCTCCGTTTGTTTCCTTTCTCCCTCTCGGGGAAAGTGAAGCAATGGTTCTATCAAAGTAAGGAAGCAGTCGACACATGGAACAAATGCGCCGCAGCGTTCCTTGCCAAGTTCTTCCACATGAGCAAAACAAATGCTCTTAGGGGAAAGATATCAAACTTCCAGCAATCTTCACTCGAGTCCATTCTTGAGGCTTGGGAAAGGCTCTGGGAATATATCCGGGCTAGCCCTCACCACAGAATGGAAGGATGGCTCGTGCTGCAGAACTTCTATGAAGGCCTCACGGCCATGTGCAAGGGGCACGTCGATGCCGCAGCTGGAGGTGTATTCCTCTCCCTTACCATCACTGAGGCCACAGCCCTCATCGAGAAGATGGTGGCTAACCAGAGTTGGGGAGAGGGACGCAAGACACAAAAAGGCATGCATACCGTCAAGGAGACGGATTTGCTTGCTGCAAAAATAGATATACTCATGAAGAGGTTGGAAGGACGTGTCACCGATCTAGCTACCGACACTGTCGATGCGATAGACTCACACATGACGTGTGAGGACTGTGGAAATGTTGGCCACATGGGGAACAATTGTCCTGAAACCCAGGAAGATGTTGCATTCATCAACAACGGGTTTTGCCAACAACAGCAGCAAGGTAATGGGTGGAACAACCAAAATTGCCCCCAAGGTAATTCCTCGTTTAACTCAGGCTTTAGTTCTTCCCAGCCTTCGCTTAAAGATCTTGTTCTTGGTCAGGCCAAGATAAATGAAAACCTTGTTAAAAAGCTTTCCTTTAATGATAAAATGTTTGAAAACATAAACACCAAGCTTGATGGCCTGACCACCTCGTTTAAAGAACAAGCGTCTTTCAATAAAAGAGTAATGTCTCAGATAGATCAGCTTGCTTCTACTACTAAGTCTGCTGCTGGTGTTGAAAATGTTAGTTCGGTGACCACGAGAGGGGGTAAGACCACTCGTGATCCACCAAACCCTAACCATGGTACAGCTAAGACTCCGCGTCAACAAGAACAAACATCTGCTGAGCCGGTTGATCCTCAAGACGAATCATCAGATGAGGAACCGACTCCAGAAGTTTATGGGGACACCACGATGCTTCCTTTCCCCACCAGGTGGAGGAAGAAGAAGAAGGACGGAGAAGAGCAATTTATCCGCTTCGTGGAAATGGTCGAGAAGACAAACGTCAACGTCCCGCTGATGGATGTCTTGCACATACCATCCTATGCTAAGTTTATCAAGGATATCATCAACAACAAGTGACCATTACCCTCCGCAGAAGTCGTCAAGCTGACAGAAGAGTGTAGCGCAGCTATACTCAACCATCTACCTGAGAAGAAGCAAGATCATGGGTGCCCCACAATTACATGCTCAATAGGCACCCAACATTTTGATCATGCCTTATGTGATCTTGGGGCGAGTGTGAGCGTCATGCCGAAATTAGTCTTTGAAAGGCTAAACTTCACCAACTTGGAACCAACCAACATGACACTCCAGTTAGCAGACTCGTTAGTTCGGTACCCAGCAGGGATTGCCCAAGACATCCCTGTCAAGATCAGAGGATATTACGTCCCCGTGGATTTTGTGGTGTTAAATATGGAACTCACCGAGGAGACACCACTAATCCTGGGAAGGTCATTCTTGAGCACGGCAAAAGCACAAATTGATGTGGGAGCCGGAGAAGTCCGCTTCAACATTAATGGCCAAGAAGAGAAGTTCGAATTCAGGCCATGCCGTCAAGAATCCTACAACATGATACGCATCCGCTACGGGCCAAATCCCCAAGGCATCAGGGAAGTTGAGATCCAGCCCCAACTTCTGAAAAACTTATCAAAAATATCAAAACAAAAGCCAGAGCCAAAGCAAAAGGCGGCTTCTAAAAAGAATAAAAAGGAGCAGAAAAAGAAAGAAGCTCCCGAAAAAAAATCCAAGAAAAGAGGGACGAAGTCCCCAAACCCTCACAAAAGAAGACAGTGTGGAAGGTAAAAGAAACAAACCGCCACACAGCCCAAGGTGATCCACCTAGAATGGAAGCCCAAGAAGGTCCAACCATCTCCTCCTCCCAAGACGGATGAGCCATCATCAAGCAAATAGTGATGGGAGAAAAGTCCGGCTCCACGGACTATAAAGATGAGCCCTTGCCGAAGGAAAATCGGTATTTATCCCTTTTGTTTTCTAATAAATGTTTTTAATAAATCTTATCCATCACATGTCTCTCAATATATATATATATATTTATATATATGTATACTTAATAATAATAAAGATGGAGGCACGCTGATGGAAGTAAGGTAAAGAAAAGGTAAAAGTTTATCTTTGTTTTCTTTTGAATAAATAAAATAAAATGCCTTGCTGCATTTATGATATGACCATAGTGCCCCCATGTTTCATGCTGTTTGAATTCAAAATCCTTCATGACCATGGAAAATATTTTATCATAAATGCAAGATAGTGTGAATTTTGAATTCTTTCCTCTTTTCACACACACTATCACTCTGATACGCTGCGAATAAAAATTGATCGTAAGTGGGATTGAAATCCACTCTGTCCAGAAAGAACTTGCCAAAAAGACAGGGGCTGACTGGTGGGACCCAGGGTGCGGGCGCAACCAGTTGCGGGCGCAACCCTGGCCCGACCAATTAGGCCCAATCTTTTTTGAAAAGTTTCCTTTTTGTTCAAATATCAATTCCCCGCCTACGATCAAGTTTGTTTCTGTTTTTATGACCTCAGTAGAACCTATTTAAACAGCCCATGGCTCTCTCTTTTCTTCACACCAAGACTCTCTCTTCTCCCTTGTGCAAAAGTTTGCTAAGCTCTCCCATTCCCAAGTGCTAATCATGGCTAGCTACGCCCTCTCGCTAATCACCGCACCCAAGACCGTAGCAAACCTAGATATAGCACCCTACCAAGATAACTCTTCTCGGGAGAAAGTCCCTCAGGAAAAGAGAAATCCTTTGGCTGCTAGCAAACCACAAAGCACCCATCAACAGTGCCGCAAACATAACCACTGCTGCCCATTCCACCACAAATAAGAGCATCTCCAAGGGTTATGCATTTTTAGTTTTGCATTTGATGGAGTTTGCAAAGTTCATTTCAAATAAAAATAGCAAGGATAAAAAGGCGTGATCTCCAACGGTTTTGCATTTTCACTTAGCATTTGAGGGAATTTTGGGCCCACACTTTTTTCCCCAAGAGGTTTTTCTCTTGGCGCGCAATTTTCTTCGTCACCGGTAATTCTTCGCGTGTCGCGCGCCTTTGTATCGCGGCATTCCTCGCTCAGCCATCATCGCCCCGTCCAGGTCCTCGTGCCGCGTCGTTTGGTCCTCACCCGTTATGAACCTCGCCCCGTCCTGATCTTTGCCTGTCGTGAACCTCACCCCGCCCTGATCCTCTCCGACAAAGCTTCGCGACAAAACTTAGCGGCGCTCGGGCGTGGAGTCGCGCAGGTGGACGGAACGCAGCCGAGTCGTGCGGGCGTGGGGACGATCACGATTTGCAAAGCTTGGGGGCTTGGCATATATGCCAAGTCTAGACCTCTAAATGCCAAGTTATGCAAATTGCAAAGTCTAAATGCAAAACCATTGGATAGCACATTTTAAGTTTTTTTTGCAAATTAGTAAATGCAAAGTCTAAATGCATAACCCTTGGAGATGCTCTAACATAGAGCGCAAGAAGAAAAATCCTAGTGGTGAAGGATCTAGCAGTCGTGCTGGTAGCCGGAAGGCTGGCAAATCCAGGGAGGCCGAATCCTCTAGTGCTCTCCCTAGGATTAAGAGGCTTTTGCCCCGGCCATCCATCAAGCGTCGTGCAGGACAGTAGGAGAGCAACGATGAGGAGGATGATCCTAGTATTCTCGCTGATCTTAAATCTGAGCAAGCTAGCCTTCGCTCTGTCCTAAGGGTTTTAGAAGACGACCTAGAAGAGAAGCATACTGAGATTAGGAACCTCAGCGACGATATCAATAGGTTTTGTTTCAGGTTCAACAATAAGCTGAGGAAGGTCGCTGAAAACCTAGGTGTTGGTCGCCTCGTGGAAAATCTTTAGACCACATCTGCTGCACGCTTCTCTTTGTTTAGGCACAAGCATGATCTTCTTTGTTGCTTAATTTATTTCCCTTCAATAATGTAATGTGCCTTTTCAAAGTTATCAATAATATTTCTGAGTTATCATGAGCACTTGTTGTCTTTATATATTATGACTAACCATGACAGAAAAGAAAACAAGTGTGGGGGAGGGAATCTTCGAGAACTCGGTTTGCACAACCTTCTCCCCCTTCTAAAAAGTTTTTCGAAAATAAAATATTTAAAATATCGTTACCTTCAAACTCCATTTAACATGTCTCCTAGTTTCAAATTTGCTGTGCATATGGTTTAATCCTTGCTAATATCCTTGAGGTTATGAACACTTGTAGTAGGGACCCCACTTTATCTAAGTAATTGACATATGTGATATAGTAGGATGACATGATTCTTGCTAAGTTCTTACAAAGTACTTGGGATTTATTTTATCAAAACCAAAAGTTACACATGGCAAGTTTCCTTTAATGGTTTTAAGCTTTCACCTACCAACGCCAAATATACTTTGATCATGATGAAACCTTCAGTCATATGCTGCTTGTGGTATGTTGAGCTTTGTCAAATTGTTGTGACCCAAGCGAGATTATGGTCTTACGCCCATGATTAGAGATTCACTTACACCCACCAAATAAAGCCGACTCTTACACTAAGAAGTCGCGCACAACATGCACCCTTCCATCCACCAAAAATTTTGCCAACTCTTATCCTGAGAGTTGTGCCTTAGCTTTCCACCGAATAAAAATGCCAAACTCTCATCCTGAGATTTGCGCATCCCCAAATTCACCTTACTTTTTGTCCTCATGACATCTCTTTAAATTTCTCTGATTCCATTCATCAAGACATATGGGCTATAGTTGAAAAAAAATTCAAAGAAAAAAAAACAAAGAGGCATAGATGGGAAAGAAAGAAAAAAATCAAACGTCCCCATCATGAAAAAAAAGAAAAGAGGGAAAAATATACACAAGATAGAGCCCATATGTTTTCCGCTCTCTCTCTCTTTTATCCTTCAAAATAAAAGAGAATCATGATGCAAAAAGGAGTGACCAAAAATATTTAGAATTAGGATTTCCATCAATTCCGCAAACAATTTCCACACACTTGCACAATCTCAATCAAGGCGTAAGGCTTGTATCTCCTGGTGGTCCGGTTTTTGACTTCGCAACATATGTGCTGCTAGTATGCCCACCTTTTATACCTACCCAAAAATCTAGATAAAGCTTTTAGAGGTAGGAAGATCATAAGAAGGCATGAATCTTCTATGCCTTGGTAAGGAACCACTTACACATATGAACGATTTGAGAGAATCATTCAAGGAATCACAAGCGATGTTTTTATTTCAAAAACTTACAAAAACCCAAGTGTCTTAAGTAAGACCAAAGTCAAGAGGACTTGAATCCAGGCTGTTCCATATTTCAATCACCAAAGATTTATGTGGTAGACACTTTGAAGTTCACAAACCCAGGTGAAGCTTGGAATAACCTGTATGCAGGCTCTTTTGACAAGGATGATGAACCCATTTGGTCCTAAGTGCCTTCACTCGAGGACGAGCGAAGGACCAAGTGTGGGGGAGTTGTTGGCAACGCTTATTATATAAAAATAAATATCTTTTTATAAATAAAAATAAATAGAAAATAGGGCTTTGATCTAATCTTTCCACGAGTTTTGGTATATAAGCTATTTTTAGGTATGACACGTGGAAAACTGCAAAAGATACAAGAAATGCACAATGCAAGAATTCGTATTTAGAAAAGATGCAAATCAACTCCAATAGAGAAAAGCCCACAAAAGATGAACTAGACCCATCCGTAACCACGAGGAGGATCAAGGCCTAGAGCACAACCGACCACGCGAAGGTGGTTGCCAGGGGGGCCCACCCAGGTTGCGTGCGCAACCCTGGTGGCGGTTCCCCGACCCCACCTTCTTCTGGCGGTTGCATGACGGCATGCATAGGACGGTTTCACCTACTACTATATTTAGATCCCGCAAACCGTTCTAGTTGAGCTATAAATAGATGGCTCCCCTCTCATTTGTAACACACACCATCATTTGGAGCAACACACCTCACATTCTACACTTGTTCTCTTTAGTTTAGTACTAGTAGTAGAGCAAGGCAAAGCTATCAAGGAGAGCTTGTCTCCTTGGAGGATCAAGAGTGTCTTGGTATGAATACAATTATGCCTTCCTCCATGAGCAAGTTCTTATATCCTTTATACAGTTATGCTTTTGATCTAGAGCATAGTCTTGTTCATATCATGATCATAGTTTATGAGCTAGTTCATAGTTCTAGCTCTATGTTCTTGATATGTTCATCACAGTTCTTCATCGTTCATCAAGTTAATATGAATAGAGGAAGAACTAGGGATGAGATAATGGTTCTCTGGGCTGTAATGGTCACCCTTAGCCGAGCTTGTGAATCCGAAGGGTTGGGGTCCCGGGAGGCTAGGGGGTGTTTCCAAGTACACGGGCATGGTGCTCGGGTATGCGGAGACCCGAGGATATGCGGGTATCCCACGGGCAGAGGGGTAGGTGGCAGGGTGGTGACAGCCCTGTCATCCTTCGTATTCCCCCACGTTCGGATATTCGATAGGAGTCATGTAAAGTCTCTATTTGCTGGCAGACCAGCTATGGAGATATCCCAGTATCTCAGACTTAGCTCTAACTTGTTCTTATTAGCTAGATGACCTGCTAACAGATCTGTTGTATAACTTGTATACGACCATGCCTGCTCGCGTAGTTGTTCTTTTATTCTTTGTTTTCCCTTTATTCCTTGAGGTTGCTCCGATGTGTGTCCGCTATCAAATCAACTACATACTTACCCCTGTTTATACTATGTCTACCATGCATTTCAATAAGTAATTATGTTTATAACCAAAGCTAGATTCGTTCACAATGCCTTCCTACGGGAAATTATAAATACGACACCCCTGAATACTCACGGGTTGAAATGCTACAATGATAGTTCTGTGCGCTTGCAGAGTAATTTATTCCTATAACTGAGCTATCGATTGGCGTACCTAAGTACTTTTACTTAAGATTGTAATCCTTGTGCACCCACACGGCGCTGGGCCACAGCTTTGCATATCGTAAGTAAGGATGGTTAGGAAGGTCAATCTGGCAATTCTAATCATCAGTACCGGACTGCACTGCCTATGCCAGCGTCGTAAAAGGCCTTGGTTTATCTTTCTGAAGTGATGGTGGTTTGGAGATGCCAAGAACGTTTCTAGTGTTATTATTAAGGATGGACTAAAACTCTATCTTTAATAGTTTTGCTAAGAAACGCCAACATACGTGGATATTGTGAATTATATGGTTGCAGGATATGTTTCACTAGGAGGAGATAAGAGAAAGCTCAAATATGAAGCTCGATGGCACTTATGGGATGACCCATATCTCTATCGAGTTTGTTCTGATGGATTATTGTGGAGATGTGTCCCAATGATTGAAGCGATGAAAATCATAGAGAGATGTCATGCATCACCCTATGGTGGACATTATGGAGCATTCCATACACATGCAAAGATCTCGCAAAGTGGATTCTTCTAGCCTACGATGTATCAAGATACAAAGAAATTTATTAGAAGATGTGTCGGATGTTAGAAACATGGAAACATTAATGCTCAGGATGCAATGCCACTCCGAACAAACCTCCAAATAGAGTTGTTTGATGTCTTGGGAATCGACTACATGGGACCATTCCAAAGATCTGAAGATGGTGAATTCATCTTGGTGGCAGTTGACTATGTGTCCAAGTGGGTAGAAGCATTACCATGTCGAGATGTCGACTCCAAGCATGCCAAGAAGATGTTCCATAAAGTGATATTCCCAAGATTTGGCACACCAAGAATGGTCATAAGTGATGGAGGATCACATTTCATTGATAAGAGCTTCAAACAATTCATGACAGAATATGGAGTTAAGCATAATGTTGCAACTCCATACCATTCTCAAACCAGCGGTCAAGCAAAAACATAAAATAAGCAAATCAAGAACATTCTGCAGAAGACTGTGGATGAGATGGGAAAGAAATGGAAGTATGAGCTCCATGATGCACTATGGGCATACCGCACTGCATACAAAATACGCATAGGCATGTCACCTTATCAGCTTGTATATGGAAAAACATGCCACTTGCCTGTTGAAATATAATTCAGAGCTCATTGGGCAATCAAGAACATGGATCTCCATCTAGCCGGCAAGAATCGTCAGATGCAAATATTTGAGCTGGAAGAATGGAGAGAAAAGGCATATCACAGCTCCAAGATCTACAAAGAGAGAACCAAAATATGGCATGACAAGAGAATAAAGCACAAGGAGTTCAAGCCTAGAAATAAAGTTCTATTATTCAACTCAAGAGTAAAGCTCTTCGGTCATGGAAAGCTTAGAAGCAAATGGGAAGGATCATTCAAAGTAATTGATTCTGCATCTCATAGTGCCATCACGATCTAGGATAATATAGGTAACCCATTCAAGGATTTAGAAGTCAAGAGGAGTGAGATCTAACGTGCAAGCTGCAAGAGTGAACGACTATGTCAACATCCAGCTTGGGGGAGGCACCCCCATGTATATCTAGCTAAGTATTACTTTCCTTTATAGTTTTATTTAAGTTTTCTTTGCTAGTATCTAAAATAATAAAAAGATCCATAACCGTAAAACAAAATAAATATTTTCATTTGAGTTATACATAGTAGTCTTATGTGATCTTTATGTTTAGAATAAAATAAAGTGTACAAAAGTTTGTTTTCCTATTAAAAATAAATGAACTTTGATCCCTATTGCATAGAAATGATGAAAAGTTGCTCTGCCACAATTCCTTTCAAGTACCTATTTTTCAACATCGAATTCTCTGAAGTTTTGAATAAGATTGTTTTGACCTAAGATTTGCTCTATTGAAACTTGTGGGTAGCGAATGCTTGACCAAAGTCTAGGTAGTTGACGATTATGACATGGGAAGGTCTGAGCTGCTGTTTATCTTGTTCCTATTGATACTAGAGTTCTGGAGGTTTATCTTTTGAAAATCCCAAAATTATTACATGATGAGTTCCTGTGTGATGAGTGTTTGAAATTCCTACCACAGCCATATATATGCTTACTAGACTAGGAAAACCAGCTCATAAGCCGCTTACTTTGTATTGAGTATGGTCAACCCATGAGACCCTTGTCGAGAGGATGGTCATACTCCCAAGATCAAGATCACTTACACCCACATATATCATGCTACTTCTACCCTAGGAGTACACAAAAACATGCCTTTCCACCCCAAAATCTATCTCCTACACTAGGAGAAGATCCAAAAAAATTGTTAGATTTCCAAATAAATGCTCCAAGATTGTGATTTATCTCTTCTCCAAGTTTATTGTATCCTAAGTAAGAGGTAGGAGATTCTTTGTAAAATAAGAGAGAAAAAATAGAAATAAAAAAGTCTATGATCTCTATGCCTAGAAGTTCATCATTGTCACTAAAGAAAGGAGGAAGAAGATATTCCAAGACCTCCACAACAAAGTTCTTTATAAATTCTTCAGTTGGAGGCAGTCTCTCCAGAAGAAAAGTAGAATTACGTTAGCCACCAAATATTTCCACACACACACATGCACATCTTGATCTAAGAATATGGTCTCCCCTCTGAGGATCTCGATTTTGACTAAGCAACACAAGGAAGATGAGTATGTTACATCCTTGAAATACCCTCAGCTCCATATAAGCTTATTAGTTATAGGGTAATAGAGAGGAGGCATGATGCTACTCTGCCTTATTCTAAAAATACTATATATTTTGAGTGAAAGAGAGAAGGCAAAACACCATCATCGCCTTGGTAAGGATCCACAAATACCATATATGAGAGACTAGAAAGGGTCATATAAAGGAATCTCTGAGTTTAATTTTGAAAACTTACAAAAAAACTCTAGAATGATGGTTGATCAAAGAACTTGAGATGCACTGCTTGACTTAATTGTTCTGTCTTTCAACTACTCAAGACCCAAGTGAAGGCCAAAAGCTCCATAGTTGAAGGTAATGGGTAATTTTGAAGTTAGAATGGCTTGCTCTAATCCAGAGGTGAATTCTTGTTTGAACATGTGTACTTTTGAGGAGTGAAAGCACTGAAGCAACTTCTGATCCATTGTTGAGGTTAGCTTTGCTCAAGGACTAGCAAAGAGTAAGCTTGGGAGAACTTGTTGACAGTCACCAATGCTCATTTTTGTCCATCAACTATTGCTTGAAATATGACATGATATGAACCACAAAGCATAGTTATAGGGTTTGAAACTAACAAGTTCCACGAATTTTGGTGAATCTATGTTTTATAGGGGTTAAACTGGAAAAGGACCAGAATCACCAAATAGAAGTATCTCAAGTGACAAATTGGAGTACACAATTGCGAAGAAATCGTCGAGACATATGAAATAGAGTTTTGATTCACCCAAATCAGAGTCCACACGACAAAGTTACGCCTTCTGGAAGATTGCAAATGGGCTTCGAGAGCAGTCCGGAGTAAATTGGGCATATCTCCCTCATCCGGACTTTGTTTTCAGTGATCCAAGACTTTTTGAAAAGCTAACGAAGAGATATATCAGATCATGAAAACAGAAGCCCACCTATCATTGAGCTAGGGTGGGCGCTCAAGCCATAGAGGCCACCGCCCCTCCCCGTGGACCAATTAGGGGGAGTCTCGTGGATCCTGCCTCCACTGCCTTTGAGGAGTAATCTTGACCATCTATCAAGGTTGGTTTGATCTAAGGGCTGTGGTGCTTCCTAGAGGGCTATATAAGTAGAGGCAGACCCTCTCCTCAGAGGCATCTTCTTTATTAGCTACATCTAGAGCAAAAATTAGGGTTTCATCTAGAGAAGTAGAGGTCCCTCTAGATCTTGTAGTTCTAGTTCTTCTAGTTCTAGTTCTAGTTCAGGGATAGCAGAAAACATTCCAGTAATAATCCGTGACTTCTTCATTCCTATAGATTTTGTGGTACTTGACATGCAGGAAGAGAGAAAGATACCTCTTATCCTTGGGTGACCATTCCTAAACACTGCAAATGCAACCATTAACGTTGGAGCTGGAGAAATAATATTCACCATTAATCAGCAAGAAGAGTGATTCGCATTCAGGCCAAGACCCGAGAAATGCAAGACTCTGAAGGATCAAGAAGATCAAGCATCAACATCTCCGACAGCGGATAACAATCATAAAGAATAATTCAACTAGAGAAGTCCAAGTCGGTGGACTTAAAAATCCCGAACCATCGCCGGGAGGTAACTCGATAGTTATCAGTAAATTCCCTCATTATTTTTTAGCCTATTTATTTTCACAAGTTGCATTATTAAAAGGAAATAAAAATAAACATGTCATAATTAGAGATTAAAGCCCCATGTGATTTCTACTAACAGAGCGTATCAACCCCCCGTCAGTGGAATTTACTATGGTGGTAGAAAATTATAAAAATACTGTCATGAGAATTCTAATTTTTTCACAGATTCATAAAAGTAATTTAGTTTTTCATCTTTGTGTCACTGTACGGTATAAATGCGGGAGAAATATTGGACCCATACACATCACATCAAGTCACCTCACATCACATCATTCACCACCATCCAAAGACTTAAATTATCACTCACATGCATGCTTGTACCACCTCCACTACTACCTGCCACCGAAAGAGCATCCTAGGGGGTAGCCTTCTAATCACTTGCATGCCATTGTCGACACCAGAGAAAGGAAGAAGCAATCAGCCAAGAGATGGGGCCGGCCGGCCCCACACACACGCCGGCCGACACCCCCCTACTTCCTCTCCCTCTCTCTCTTCACTCATTCTCTCCTCTTCCATTTCTAAGAGCAGAGAACCTTGCTCCATGGCCAGTTACAACTACGAGCTTTATTCCTTCAATTATCACTCTTGATTAGAGAAGAAAAGAAGAGAGAAAACAAAGATCAAGTGCATCAAGTGGAAACCTCCTCTCCTCTCTCTTTTGTTTCACTAATCTTTGAGTTCTTGTGTTCTTGTTGTTCTTGTTTTGTTCATCGCGTTCTTAAGATAGGATGAATCGAAAAGTTAGAGGTGCACTCAGGAGCATCGGGAGGACACTATCCTTCTATAGCACCCGAAGTTGTTTGTCATCTCAAGCACCTTCACATACTGGTTCCGGAATGGACATCGATCCTCCATCACCTTACGAGCATCACACCTCATCATCCTCTTCCCGACAGGAAGAGAGGTATGAATTAACAAACCTTAATCAAATTTCATTACCACTTAGGCCTCAAATTGAAATATTAAATGTGGTAAAGACCAAGGAGTTTATGCATACCCCATATTTGACAATGCTTTGCTCCATGAAACCGGAATGGATTCCGAGTTTGAGCTGATTTTTACAATGATTGGATGGGAAGATGCGTGGGAAATTACTGAACAGGGTAGCAAATTACTCACTATAGAATTTATTAGCTCCCTAGATTTCGATGATGATAATGTTTCCTTTAGAATGTTCAACAAATCTTTCACTCTCACATAGAAAACTATCAGTATAGCATTAGGATTTTTGGATCAGTGTGTAGTAAATATAGCTGATGTTCTTAAAGATTTTAATAAAGATGATTTTTGGTAGAACATCACTGCTAAGCAACCCGAACGTAAATAAAAATATACCACTCAGGTAGTCCATCATCCTACACTGAGGTTTATGCTTAAATAGCTAGCTTTTACTTTCTTTCCTAGAGAGGAATTGAACACTATCAGACAGGATGAGCTGCATTTATTGTATATCATGATTAAAAAGAGAAAAGCATCACCTATAAAATTAATGTTGAGCTACTGAAAAACTATACCTACCATGAGAAAATGCAGTTATTCTTTCACCTTGTATGTCTAGCTACATTGGTGCTAAGGATGGTATATTGGCAACTCCGATTGGTATCACACTTCAACGGTCCATTCTATATACCTTAGCATCTTTTTGGTAGTAATAAATCTCCCAAAGTTCCAATTCATGCATATGTGCAAACTTGAGCCAAACTCATGGAAGCACATATGTAGGGGGAGCTAGTACTACCAAAACTAAAATTGAAATGGTTGTCCAATCTTGTCTCATGATTAAAATGCTTTGGACAAGCAATTCAAGTTCATTATGATTTCATTCCATATCTTTTTGATCGTTGTCATCAATTACCAAAAAGGGGGAGATTGAAAGCCCAAGTTTGGTTTTGGTAATTAATGACACCAAGTTGCTAATGCCTTGTGTTTATGTGATTTGAGCTAGGCATAGCAAAACATGTGATGAAGGTGCATGGTGGCATGGAAAGGTGGCCACATGATCACAAAGGAATGAAGCATGAGGTGAAGATCATGGTGATAGACGAGGAGCAAAGTTGTCAAGGCAAAGGTATTGTAATACCCGATTTTAAGGACAAAACCAGATATGCACCATATGTGAGTTTTAGAAGCCAAATCTCACATATACTTACAAATAAGGGGTAATATCAAAAGACAATGCATAAATATATAATGTACTTAATATAAAAGATGTAACCTTTGATAGCAAACAGCGGATAGACAACTCCAAACTTTGGGTATTAACTTCTCTCCACAGGATCCCACTGACTGGTTGATCACAAGCCTAAAACAGCTCCTGAAGTATGGGGGAAATTGCAAGAGTGAGTCCATGTCGAACTCCACAAGTATAACTAGGGGTTCATGAGGCTCAAAAAGTTGACACTGGTTTGACTGCACTTAGCTTTTATATGTACATAGCATGTTTATGTTTAGATAGCAAATGTCAAGGTAGCATAATTAATCCCATAACCACATGATCAAATGTATACAAGAATTATGAATAACACATATAAACAACATAATAAACAATCATTTATCATCATTTATCATTTTTATCAGTGTCCATCTATTCCGTCAGTTTTCCGGGCCGCCTGTATCCGTGGGCACGGCAAGTATACCAAATTTAACACTCTGCAGAGGTTGTACATCTTTACCCATGAGTCGTGATTTACCCTTTCACCCGAGGTGATCAGCCTCTTAACCCACTACCAAGGAAGGTCGGCAGGGATCACTATGAAGCCTTTCAAAAGTTCGTCTAACATGTTAGGGTCGCAAGGTTTCCTTGGTGAGCAGA
Source organism: Sorghum bicolor (assembly GCF_000003195.3). Taxonomy (NCBI): domain Eukaryota; kingdom Viridiplantae; phylum Streptophyta; class Magnoliopsida; order Poales; family Poaceae; genus Sorghum; species Sorghum bicolor. The sequence goes on from NC_012871.2 coordinate 21,502,024, forward strand.
TATAGATACCCCCCTTCCGAATGGCACAATGACGCGCAGCCTATACACATAGGGACAGGGGCTCGCACTATACCCGTGTCGGTTCAGCCCCTCTAGCGCCCTTTTGGGTAACCTCTAACAAGCTAGAAAAGGTCTTCATACTGAGCTAAAGCCAGAGCCATATAGCCCTCATGGTTGTACGAGTTGTCCCAGCTTTTGCCAAGGGATAAGTCCTTATGGAGGGTCAAGATCAATCCAGCAAAAGCCAGAGTTCTTTCCACCCTTTATGTTCAAATTGCGACATGTTACAAGATCATGGATTATAATAAAGCACTAGCAAGAACTACCCAAAATGCATATCCAAATAGGCAACAAGGAATTCAGGATAACAATCATCTATGATTTTGCTAAGGTCATCAAGGTGGACACAGACATATGATATATATTGTATTAATTGTGTATAGGTAACAAGGATGATCCTAAGTTATACTTGCCTTGATCAAAGCTCTCCTGAGCCTGCTGGTCTTCAAAAGATTGACCTTGATCACCAACGTATCGCTCACTGTCTATACCTGATCATCAATCAGCAACACGCATTCTAATGGTCAATCATACACAGAGCAAACAAGCTATAATTAGAACAATACACCAAACAATGGTAAATCAAAGATAAAAGTTTATGAAAATATTCTACGCAGTGCTACGATCACACAAACGTAAAGATCACGAAAATCGGAATTAAAACGTAGAAGTTATGAATTTTCCAAGATTTCCTATAGATAAATAATTAATTAAATGCTGCTACGAAAATAAAAAGTTCCAAAACAGAGAAATATTACTTCTAATATGTAGAGCTCGTAAATATGAATCTAACAAAATTTGAATGGACAAAAACGGATTTAAAATGAGCATGTTATAAGCAAATTAAATCTAATGGCAAAACTGTAAATACTGGAAAGCGTAATTTGATTCAACCGACGAAATTACGTTTTCAAAATGGCAATACACATTTAGGAAAGGCGCCAGGGGGACTGTGGGTTCGATTAAGAAGAAACCGAGGGTCTCTTTAAGATAACATGCCACGAAGGGGTATCCTTCTTTCTGGGCGTTGATCTTCGATCCGACGGTCACGATCTAATCCAGAGAAGCACAGGCGGCGGGCCGGCCGGAGTTGGGCCTCCCCGCGGCGGCGCCATCGGAGGGCTCGCCGGAGTTCATGGCCTCGGTGATTTAGGGCTCCATTCTACGAACCAAGCACACTGGGAGATAGCGGGGGTGATCGCGAGCTCACCTAGGGCCTTACTTTGGCCGGAGAGAGCCCGGAGAGGTGTGGCTGCGCGCGGCGGCGGCAAGTAGCCCCGGTGAGATCCAAATCTCACGGAAAACGATGCTAAAGCTCGGTTTGGACGACTTGGATGCAAAAACACGACGCGGGGCATACTTGGGTGCTTTATAGGGCCTTAGGGAAAGCAAATCCCGTCCAAAACAGGATCGGGACGGATTTCCCGGCTGCGTCGGTATCCTGCTCGGTTACGGCAAGGAAGGAGAAGGGGACGCTGCGCAGTGGGTCCCGTGCGTCAGCCAGACAAGGAGGGAAAAGGGGTGGGGCCTGCTGGTCAGCCGAAGAAGAGGGGAAGGGATACGCACGCGCCTGGGCCTTGGCCTGGTTGGCTGGGCCGCAGGTTGGGCCGAGACGGGAGGAGAGAAAGGGGGCAGGGGGAGCTCTGGGCCACGCGTAGGGGGAAAAAGAGCAGGCCGGGGAGAGGGGCGCTGGCTGTGTTGGTTTTTTTTCTTTTCTGTTTTCTTTTCCCAAAAAGAATTTTGAAAGCAATTAAATTCTAATCAAAAGCTACAAGCATAACATAAGATATGCTACAGCATGAATGCATAATCAAGGTTGCTAATCTTATGATAAATTTTATTTTCCACAAAAATTATTTAAGTGCTAAATTTAAATGCTCATAAAAAAATACTTAATTAAATTAAATTAATTCCTATTAATTAAAATCAAATTTTTGGGTGTTACAGGTATAAACATAGGGTTTTGCTTTTGCCGGTCTAAGTTGAGTAGAGAAGTGTTTGACCGGGTTTAGGATAGATAGCCGACTATCAAGAGGGGAAATCACGGTCATCTCTCGAATCAAGTGCTACTAGGTCCATATCTTGAGCATATGCATTAGGATCTAGTAAAGTGCTAACTTGAATTCTTGATAAAAATATTTGTGAAAATGCTAACACACTTGCACAAGTGTTGTGACACTTTTGTGTTGGCACATGGAAGCAAGGGAAGAAGTTGAAGATCGTTTCGTGCAGCGCGTATAGGCCGGACACGTCCGGTATGAGGTCGGACGTGTCCGAGGTGAGCGTCTGGTGCGAGCTTAGTTTGCAGGACTCTCTCTGTTTTTAGTCCGGTGCAGAGAGTCCGGTGAAAACGCTGTCACAGAGAAGTTTCTGAGTTTGTGTCTGATGCCACACCGGACGTGTCCGAGTTAGCGTCCGGTGTGAGCTCACCTTGCAGAGCTCTCTGTGTTTAAGTCCGGTGCATACCGGACGCGTCCGGTGTGACACCAGACACGTCCGGGTTGTGCGTCCAGTGCTGTGGCGTTCTGCGAACCTCTCCGAGTTTTCGTCCGGTCCCTCTTGAGACCGTCCGGTGTGTTCTAAACAGTAAGTTCGGTGCCGTGTCTCGTTTAGCGGTAACGGCTAGTTTTCGTACGGTCAAGGGCACCGGACACTGTCCAGGTTCATACCGAACGCGTCCGGTGTGAACTAGGACGCGTCCGGTGTGGTCGACTGCAACCCTTTAAATTAGCCAACGGCTAGTTCTTTGAGGGAGCTTATAAATAGTTGGTGGCCGGCTTTGGGGGGTTCTCTCTTGCACATTTGAATACTTGAGGCATAGATTGAGCTAGAGAACACTCCTTCCACTCATCTCCTTGCTTGATTGCCAATCCTAGTGAGATTGAGTGAGATTCAAGTGCATTGCTTTGAGAGTTGCATTTAGTGGCACTTGATTCTTGAGTTTGCTGCGGATTTCTTGTTACTCTTGGATGTTTCCCGACGCCCTAGACGGCTTGGAGCAGTGGTGGTTTTGAGCTCGTGATTGGAGATTGTTTCAAGCCTCACCAAGTGATTTATGAGGGGTTCTTGAGCTTTCCCCACGGGAGATCGCAATTGGCTACTCTAGTGGATTGCTCGTGGCTTGGAGGATCCCCATCTTGTGAGTGGATGTGCGGCACCCGCTGAGGGTTTGGCTTTGGATTGCTAAGTAGCTCGTGATCCATCAAGTGGGTGTATCGCCACAACGAGGACTAGCTTGCCGAGTAGCAAGTGAACCTCGGTAAAAAATCTTGTGTCATCTCTTGCCGAGGATTCTCTTGTAATTGTGATTGATTGATTGGCTATATTTCTACTCTACAACGTTGGTATAACAAACACTCCCCTCTCCTTTACTTATGTGCATACCTTGCTAGTTGTGTAGCTTGTTTAGCTTAGCTATCTTGTTTAGGAGTGTAGCAAGCTTCTAGTTGTGCTTTCTTGTTGTAACTAGTGTTTAGCTTTCTTGCTAGACTTGTGTAGGTGGTTTGCATAGCTTAGTTGTGCTAGTGCTAGAATAGCTTCGCCTTTTGTTTTACTAATCAACTTGTCTAGTTGAAGTTTGTAGAAAATTGAAATAGGCTATTCACCCCCCCTCTAGCCATTTGGACCTTTCAATGTGGAACCCTCTAATACGCACATGACACTCTAATCATTATGAAGGGCAAGCCACAAGATGTCAGTTATCTCAAAGATGCCCTCAAGCTGTTCTCTAAAGCCATGGGGCTGACCATCAACTACCACAAGAGTACCAAGGTGCCACTTAACATGGACCTAGCAGTTTTGTAGTAGTGTGTCAATCACATGGAATGCCGTGTGGAATCCTACCCACAGAACTACCTTGGCCTACCTCTTTCAGCCTCCAAGCTTCCGGTTGCGACTTTTAGCCCATACATTGCTAGAACGGATGCCTTCCTCTCCTCTTGGCAAGCATCATTACTTAATGTTGACACTAGCTAACACCACTTAGATACTAGGTTGTCATCCCTAGCATGGCGCCAGAGTGTACAAAGGTATTTATAAATGTAAAGGCTCTCTAGAAAATAATCTATTCTATCCGCAAGCGCACAGATAAAACACCTCATTGTAGCATTTCACCAGGATAAGTATTCCAGGTAACGTTATTTATAATTTTGCTCAAGGGATCTCAAGAAGATGGAATTAAATCAAGGGGCAAAATCTATCAAGGCATAGACTAGAGATAAACTTGCAAGAACATGATTACTAATAAGAAACTCGTCACACAGTCACATACTTTAGCAGGGGGTAAACCATAAAGATAATGATAATGAATTATAAGTTCATGGGTAGATAACACAGCGATTAGAAAATACACTACTCCTCATATATGTAGGTGATGTCGGATTAGCTAGAGAATGGATTCTAAGTTATCCACTAACTACTAAGTCATAATCTACTCTAGTTATCTACAAGATCATGTATAGCATAAAAGACTCTTCATTCATGTATAAGGAACATTGATAAAGTAAATCAGAACATCGCATGACTTACTCCACAATACCGGTTCTGCCTGTCCTATCAACGGAGGGTGGACTATATAAGAATCAACGAAGCTGTCACTATCGCGAACTACCACACGACTCGGCCAATAGGATACATTTGCAGATAAATAACATCTAAGCACCACGCTCACATGTGATCTATCACCTAACTCCCTCGCGTCAAGAGCTAAGCGCTTTGCAAACTTATACATAAACTCATTATCAATTAGAACTATATCAAATATAGAACTAGAGCAAACTAAGAACATAATAAATAAAGACATAATGCAATTAGAACAATAGAATTAGAGAAAGATATGAATAATACCAATCTTTATTACCGAAGATCCGAATCTAGAGCGTAGTGCTCTACTTCTCTAATTGCTATCTAATCAACCTCTAAACTTGAAGGATTAGGGAGTAGTGAATTCTAATTCTCTGTGGGAGAGAAGCTCTAAACCCTAACTTTGATGGCTACCTCTGAATAATGATTTCTCCTCTCTCCTCCAGGGGCCAGGGGGTCTGGTTTTATAGTCCCCTCAATTGAACGTGAGCCATTGGATCAAACCGACATAGATTGTATGGTTTAGATTGATCCTTTAGGTCGGTGGAGTCTTGCCCTGAAGCAGAGTCTTGGTTGGACTCCAACCCTGGGCGGGCGCCCAAGGGGGGTGGGCGGGCGCCCTGCCCCCGAGCCCGAATCGCTTCCCGTTCGTTCCCGTGGCTTCTGGACCCTTCTAGATTTAGGAAAATTGCGCGGCACGTAATTATCTCGTTGTAAACATGACATGTGGGTCTTCTCTGCATATTTTCTGATAACTCCCTGCAGAAATAGATAAACACCAAAGCTCGTGGAATTCTGTCAGATAAAACCCTAATTCTAGATGTTTGTTTCATATTGATCCTTTTTCATGTTTATTTGATTATTAATTTTAGTACTTAAGGACCGTCAACAAACTCCCCCAAGCTTACCCTTTGCTCGTCCCTGAGCAAACAGCTAAACTCAGACGGATCAGGAGTTGCTTCGATGTTTTCTTTCCTGACAGGCACACATGCTTTTACATAAAATTTCTTCCAAATTAGAGTGAAGTGTTATGGAGTTTAGTACCTGCACTTAAATCTTAAGTAATCGAAAGACAAAATAGTTAAGTCAAGCACTATCCCTCCTGTTTATACTTCACTTTTGTTCTAGAGTTTTTTATAAGTTTTCAAAATAAAACTCAGAGTTCCCAGCAATGATTATCTCAAGTCTCTCTATATGTGGTATTTGTGGATCCTTACCATGATGTCACTTACCTATAGCTAATGGAATATTTAAGTGGAGCTCATAGGAGTGGAAAACAGCTCATACATATGTTGTCTAATCGAGCCATGGATCTAAAGGAACTCAGCATATAATTAAATCAAGATGTGCATGTGTGGTGGAGTAAATGATAGTGATGATGAAAATGCATAAGTGATAATAAAACTTAGTTCTCATTGCTCCTTATATTGCTATCTCTCCTCCTCTTTGATCTTTGCCTTGGAAGAACATGGGCTATCTTTTTTTTTCAGGTGGGTAGTAGATACCCCTAATTCTACTGTCGGACACTTGTCCATTTTTTCCGCTCAAGTGGGCATCTTTGTACCCCTAATTCTACTTCGGACACTTGTCCATTTTTACCTCTCGTCTCACTCTTTTTCTTTCTTTTCTGAGGTTCCGGGCACTTGCCCCTTTTTATTTCCTCCTATATTTTTGCATAACCCATGCCTCTTCTGCATTGAATCTTTTTAGAGAGAGAGAATAACAATACTTGGGACAGTGAGTGATAATATTTTTTAGCAATTTTAATGATTGATCATGAATGCTGTGGTAGATGTGTGCAAGTGAATATCTTTAATTTAACCACATGAAAAGCTTCTAAGGGTCAACACAGCTCGATCAAACTCAATGTAAATATAGTAAAAGATGTTATAGCAAGTATGGCTGTGGTAGGTAGTTTTGTTATGCTAGGAACTCATCATGTGATTTGTAAGTTTTCAAAATAAATCTCTAGAACTTAGTGTAGTAGGAACAAGATAAACAGTAGCTCAACTTTACATCATGCCTTTCTCTTACCTAGACTTTAGTTTTATGCTTCCCAAAGATAGTAATTTTAGTTTTAGTAATTCCTGGAAGAACTCTAATATAAAAGCTAGGTACTTGTAAGTAAGCAAACAGAGCAACTGTTCATCATTTCCATCATGCATCTTTTTGGTCTTTTTATTTTTTTTCTAGAGATTAAACTTAGCAGAAAAATAAAGCACACTTATCTACACACTCTTTTTATTTTGTTTTCATGTTTATAAAGTGCAGTAAATTAAAGCAAGAAAATATTTATTTGGTTTTCTAAGTTTTTCCTTTTAAGATAAATTAAATACTAAGACAGAATAGAATAAATAAGAAGAGCAAATAAAAACTTACTTGATAAATTTGGGAGGAACTCCCCCAAGCTGGATGTTGACGTCGGTCTTACCCGATGTTCCAGAACCGCATCATGGTTGTGATGTTGTCGTTCATTGTTGTTGTATCTTGTCTCAGCTCTTCTACTGCAGCGGCATGGTCCTGGTTCCATTTTTGTTGCTCTTCCAGGAGTCTTCCATGTTCTGCTTGCGTGTTCTGGATGTCGAGGAGGGTGTTGTCGGTACGAGTGAAGAAAGCACCGGCCTCTTGATAGTAGTCATTCATAAAAGCGTAGGAGGCATCGGAGTATCGTCCTGCATCAAATTGGGGTGGAGGTCTGGATCCTGAAGCTCTATATGGATCAGTGGAGTACCTGCCCGTATGAAAAGGCGGGTTTGTCCACTGGTGATATTGGCTCTCTGGCCATGTCTCCTCTGTTGGCTCTTGTGGTTGTGCATGACGAGCCCATGGGTCTCGAAGGACTCGAGGGTTGTAATCGCAATAATGCAGGTGCGCTGCTTCTTCTGGTCCAGGGTCAGCTCCATACCAAGTGCGTTCTTGGTGAGTGGTTATCCTTTCAGATGCCACTCGCTGTGGAGTTCTCTGGTTCACTGGTGTTGCTGCAATCTCAATCAAAAAGTTTTGCACAGCGTAGAGGCCAAGGTTCGGGTTAGGTAACCGAATCTTGCCTTTATCATCATATAGCATATACATTATATTCCTCTCTTTCTTTAACATCCGAGCTTGTCTAAATGTGTCATAGCCATGATAAATTCTTAATTCTTCTATGAAGTCCAACGATGAGTTTTCTAGTAAGTGAAGATTAGTGGCTAGACGAGTGATAAGTGAAGTACATCCTACTGGTCCCTGTAGACTAGGCATACTAAGCCAATGTGAAACTAATAGTGTAACAGGTGAAGTGGGTACTTTACTAATAGCAGCATATAAAAGTTGTAAATCTCCTACTCTTACTTTCCTAATATCGTCACGATAGAAAAGATTGTACCCAAGCCATTTGTGAAACATCCTAAGAGTGGGGTGTTCCATGTCACTGGTTTGGGCTTGACTGTAAAAATTATCTCTAGATATTTCTCTCCAAAACTGGTGTCTCTCAAAATTGGGTAAATCGGAGTCAATGTTCAGGATGCATCTTGAAGAGAAACCAAGATGGTCGCTCAGCTCTCTCCAAGATAACATAATTTCTTGTTTGAACATCCGAAAAACAATTCCCCCCTCATAGTATTGTAAAGTGCAAAGATGAGAAGACGAGAACCCAGGTCAATTATATTCCAAAAATTTGTCCAACCCATCATCTGAAAAATTAAATCGAATTCAGTGTCCATACCTGTTTCTTGTAGTAGGATTGGATCGAGAGTAGGGGTATGAATGAAATCTTTATTCTTCAATTGCTGATATACTTCCTTCTCTCTTCGGGTCTTCAGTCCAAGGTCTCCTATCTTGAGAAGGACCTTAACTTGCTGACCTGATGAAGATGATGGAGCTTGTGTGGGTGTTGGGTCGACGCTCATCTCTGATGGCTGTGAGGAGTGTCGGGATGAACTCCTTGTACCAATGTTCTTGAGAGCCTTCCCTGCATTCTTCACCTTCTTAAACATCCTGCAAACAAAAGTTGGCAAAAACACAACTGGTGGAAAATGTGAGATAAAATGTTAGTGGTCAGCTGTCCAGAGTGTCAGTAGTCCAGGGGTTAATCGTTCAAGACAAGTTTCTATTTTGGTAGAGCCTCCCCCTAAACAACTTTTACTTCCGCTTAGACAACGGGATCACTACTTGCTAGGTGATAATCACTCTCTCAAAAGAACTCCAATCTTTCCTTCCACTCTCCTCTTTCTCTCTACTCTCTTCTCTTCACTACAAGAACTCCTTCTCGGGAAACTGAAACTTGTGTGGTTTTCTGGAGTGTTTGTGTGAAGAGAAGGGGAGCTGGAGGTGGCCTTTTATAGGAGGAAGAGGGGACAGGGCAGGCGCCCTTGGTAGGTGGGCGGGCGCCCACTTGTGATGCCCATCCTGGGTGTGCCTCCTCCACTTGCTTCCTTGCTTTGATCTCACGCAGAATAATGTTGTGTTGGTGGCGGTTGGACGGTGGAAAGATGTCAGGTGAGTGGAAACATATTGGTGGATGAAATTATGTGATGGGATGTATGTGAGGTGAAGTGTATGACATGTGGGACCCAAAGAGTGTGGGTCATGCTTCTAGAAGATTAATATAATTAAATATAATGCAGGAAAATCTATGAGAATTGAAACTTAATTAAAATGATAATGGAAAATATTTTTGTGCCTCCACAATAATTAATAAATATGGGTTGTTACACACCACGAATATTATTTATATGGGGCTTTTTGATTATTATAATTATGCTATGAATGTATGACTAATGCAAGAATTAATTATGCAAGAATTTAAATATGAGAAAATTAATAATGCGGATAAATACCGATTTACCTCCCGGCGAGGGTTTGGGATTTTTAGGTCCCCCAAGCTGGACCTCCAAATCTTTTAATCTTCTGAGTTACCTTCCTCCAAAGATGGTATCTCCAGTGGTTCTTCATGAACTTTCTTCACTGTAGAGTCTCTCTCTGGTCTGGGTTTGAATGTGAAGTGTTCTTCTTGACCGTTTATGTTGAACTTGATTTCTCCTTTCCCGACATCAATGTGGGCATTGGCAGTGCTCAGAAATGGGCTTCCCAGGATGATGGACACTTTTGAGTCAGGACTCATGTCCAGTACTATGAAGTCTACTGGCACCAGGAAATCTCTGATCTTGACTGGAATGTTCTCGGCGATGCCCAACGGGTGTCAAACCGATTGATCCGCTAGTGGTAGGCACATTGATGTTGGTTCTAAGGTTGCATGCTCAAGATTTTTGTAGACTGATGCTGGCATCACACTGACACTTGCTCCGAGATCACAAAGTGCATTATTGAAGTGTTGGTTTCCGATCGAGCAATCAATAGTGGGGCATCCTGGATCTTCTTTGTTCTTTGGTGGTTTATTGAGGATGGCCGGACTACATTCTCCTGTCAGCTTGATAACCTCAGTGGTGGGCAGTGGTCTCTTCTTGTTAAGAATATCTCTGATGTATTTTGCATAAGTAGGTACCTGTATGGCATCGAGCAGAGGTATGTTGACATATAATTTCTGAATGACCTCTACAAACTTACCAAACTGCTCATCCGACTGCAGTCCTCTGTTTCTTCTGGGAAATGGCAAATAGTTGGTGTCGTAAAAATCTTTCCTCATTTCTCCAGTTCTTGGTGGTTGTAGCAGATCTTCTGCTTCAACTGGGCTTTCTTCTTCTATCACTGTTGGTTGCACTGGTGCTGATGTTCTTTGTTTCTCTTTTGGGTATGGGGGATCTCTGGTGGCTTTGCCTCCTCTAGTAGTTATAATCTTTACCTGCTCAATGTTAGTAGCAACAGGCAGTGCAGCAGCTATCTTTATTAATTTAAGCTCTACCCTTTTATTAAGAGTGTTTTGCTCATCAAAGGCAGTTAGTAGAAAATCCATTTTATTATGTATATCTTTTAGAGATGATTCATTTGTATCTAGCCTTTGTTTAACTTCATCATTAATTTTGGTTTGTTGAGCAATTATCTCTTTTAATGAAAGTTGCTTGACAGTATTACCTGAATTCATACCTTTGCTATTGGGTTGACTCGAAGTTGGTTGATATTTGTATGCTGTCTCGATGGCCCTTTGATCTTCTTTGAACTTAGCCCTCTGGTCAATCCAATGGAGCAAATTTTCCATCTTAGTTGTTAATGCATTTACTTCTTCTGGTATTTCTTCAGTTTGATGACATTGTTGAGCTTTATCTTGAAACCAGCTCTGGTTTTCTGCTATCTTATCCAAAAGTATCTCTGCTTTTCCAGTTGTAAGCTCCAAGAATGATCCTTTAGCAGATGCATCTAGGCACTCACAAGCCTTCTGGGTTAATCCATGGTAGAAGGTCTGCATAAGTAACCATGTGGCCATTCCATGGTGAGAACAGTCTGATATGTATCCTTGAAAACGCTCCCATGCTTCTGAAATGGCTTCTGTCTTCTGCTGTTGGAAACTGACAATATTTCCTCTTAAGGCAGTTGTTTTGCCTATAGGAAAAACTTTGATAGAAAGGCATCTGACAAGTTCGTCCAGTTGTTGATGTTATCTTGATGAGTGTAGAACCACTTCCTCGCTTTCTCTTCTAGTGAGAATGGAAAAAGGCGAAGCAGTATGACGTCTTTGTCAACTCCGTTGATGTGGATTGTGCTCCCAATCTCTAAGAAATTCTGTAAGTGTGCACTGGCATCTTCATGTGCCTTTCCACTGAATTGTGTAGCTTGTACCAAATTGATGAGGCTTGACTTGAGCTCAAACTCGGGTATTCCTTCTTCTACTGCAAATCTTGGACCAGTTGGAATGTTGTCAAGACTTGGAGCAGAGAATTCTTGCAAGGTCTTTTATGCCATAGCTTCAGCAATTGGTAGCTAGCTTCTTCTTCTCTAGATTGCTTTGGTTCTGATGATGAAGAGTTGAATGTACCCAAAGTCAATCCTGTTATACCCTGTATAAAAATATAAACATAGAAAAACAACAGGGTGAACCTGCCAAAGCAGCGGTGCCTTGTTATGATTTCTCACTTAGTAGCTGTTTTTATGCAATTATTTCTCTATAGTCTAGTCTAATATTTTATATGAATAACCTTGACTGATTTTCTAGCTTTCCTTAATATTACCCTTTTGTTCCCTTTTATGACTTATTCCTGAGACTCGTATAATTCCTATAAGTTCCCCGGCAACGGCGCCAGAAATGCTTGTTGACACTAGCTAACACCACTTAGATACTAGGTTGTCATCCCTAGCATGGCGCCAGAGTGTACAAAGGTATTTATAAATGTAAAGGCTCTCTAGAAAATAATCTATTCTATCCGCAAGCGCACAGATAAAACACCTCATTGTAGCATTTCACTAGGATAAGTATTCCAGGTATCGTTATTTATAATTTTGCTCAAGGGATCTCAAGAAGATGGAATTAAATCAAGGGGCAAAATCTATCAAGGCATAGACTAGAGATAAACTTGCAAGAACATGATTACTAATAAGAAACTCGTCACACAGTCACATACTTTAGCAGGGGGTAAACCATAAAGATAATGATAATGAATTATAAGTTTATGGGTAGATAACACAGCGATTAGAAAATACACTACTCCTCATATATGTAGGTGATGTTGGATTAGCTAGAGAATGGATTCTAAGTTATCTACTAACTACTAAGTCATAATCTACTCTAGTTATCTACAAGATCATGTATAGCATAAAAGACTCTTCATTCATGTATAAGGAACATTGATAAAGTAAATCAGAACATCGCATGACTTACTCCACATACCGGTTCTGCTTGTCCTATCAATGGAGGGTGGACTATATAAGAATCAACGAAGCTGTCACTATCGCGAACTACCACACGACTCGGCCAATAGGATACATTTGCAGATAAATAACATCTAAGCACCACGCTCACATGTGATCTATCACCTAACTCCCTCGTGTCAAGAGCTAAGCGCTTTGCAAACTTATACATAAACTCATTATCAATTAGAACTATATCAAATATAGAACTAGAGCAAACTAAGAACATAATAATTAAAGACATAATGCAATTAGAACAATAGAATTAGAGAAAGATATGAATAATACCAATCTTTATTACCGAAGATCCGAATCCAGAGCGTAGTGCTCTACTTCTCTAATTGCTATCTAATCAACCTCTAAACTTGAAGGATTAGGGAGTAGCTAATTCTAATTCTCTGTGGGAGAGAAGCTCTAAACCCTAACTTTGATGGCTACCTCTGAATAATGATTTCTCCTCTCTCCTCCAGGGGCCAGGGGGTCTGGTTTTATAGTCCCCTCAAGTGATCGTGAGCCATTGGATCAAACCGACATAGATTGTATGGTTTAGATTGATCCTTTAGGTCGGTGGAGTCTTGCCCCGAAGCAGAGTCATGGTTGGACTCCAACCCTGGGCGGGCGCCCAAGGGGGGTGGGCGGGCGCCCTGCCCCCGAGCCCGAATCGCTTCCCGTTCGTTCCCGTGGCTTCTGGACCCTTCTAGATTTAGGAAAATTGCGCGGCACGTAATTATCTCGTTGTAAACATGACATGTGGGCCTTCTCTCCATATTTTCTGATAACTCCCTGCAGAAATAGATAAACACCAAAGCTCGTGGAATTCTGTCAGATAAAACCCTAATTCTAGATGTTTGTTTCATATTGATCCTTTTTCATGTTTATTTGATTATTAATTTTAGTGACCGTCAACACTTAACACCATGGGACAGGTGGTTATGATCAACTCTGTGCTAGATAGTCAGCTGGTCTACGCCATGTCTGCTCTCTATGTACCACCAACCACCATCAAGGAGATCAACAAGAGACGGCATGCTTTCCTTTGGGCAGGACAAGCTCATACAACTTCTGACAGATGCCTTGTTGGTTGGGAAAAGTGCTACACCACAAATGATATTGGTGGCCTGGGGATCAAGGACTTTGACACCCAAAATGTATGCCTCCTTCTAAAGCTTATTCACAAACTGCATTGCTCTAAGAACTCTGCATGGGGAACCTAGGTGCCGGACCATGCAAACCTGGCAACACTACAGGGGGATCTGCAGGGGAACCACTAGGAGACGCTATTATCGATCCTGCCACTCTACAAGCTCTGACCACAGTTGAGATAAAAGATTGTGCAACGACATCTTTTTGGAATGATGTCTGGTTCGTGGATGAAGCATTAGCTGACAAATTTCTGGCACTCTATAGTTACTGCAATAAGGAAAGATGAATCGGTTAGGGAAGCTGTTCAATCACAACTAAATAACGCTTTTGTTCCAAGGCTCACTTCTCAGGCGGCGTCTGACCTTCAGCAATTATAGCCAATTGTGGCACAGACTGCACACTGATGCCAGGCAATGACAATCAATAATCTCAATTTGACTGTGGCAATGACAAATTGGACTCCTCTTCAATCTACAATCTTCTCAAGGCTAAGCAACATCCTGTTGATCCGATGTCTGATTTTTTTTTGGAGGAACTCCTCACCTCCAAGAGTTCAGTTCTTTAAGTGGCTTGTCTCAAAAGGCAAATTACAGTGTCAAGCAAACCTTTTCAAGAAAAAAATAGTCATGGCTCCCAGTTGTGAAGTCTGCAATGTGACAGAAAAAACAACGGACCACAGTCGCACTGCCCTTTTGCTAGAGATTTCTAGAATGCTTTGGGTCTGGTGATCTCCGATGACCTGACTCTTCATAACATGCAGTCTCTCCCAAGAATCCTAGCCATTCCTCTGATACAATACAACAACTTCTTTGCCTTGTGCTGTTAGCAGTTATGGAAGTGACACAATGCTCTGATATTATGCAATGAGAACCTCTCCCTTTGTCAGGTCCTGCAAGCTTGTGCCTTTGATGATGTTGCTTGGCGCCCTCGCTTCAAGAAAAAAGAGAAGCAAATCAACACTACCTGGTCTACCTATCTTCAGATTATAGTGAATCAAAGTATGTAGATGATTTGTAAGAGAAAATTTCCTATTTGACCCTGAAAATAATGCTTCTTTCCTATTTGGCATTCAAACTGAAACTCTTTCTTATATGTCCTCAACTCGAGTTTTTCTTTCCTATTTGACATTTCCGTCAGTTTGGGTTGCTAACAGTGTTATGTCCTATGTGAAAAGTCTGTTTTACCCCTAGAGGTGTTTTACAGGTCCTGGTATTACATTGTTGATATCGCTATCTTTTATGAATGTTTTATCTTAAACTGCAGTGTTCCACTTGTTGCTTGTGTTAAATAAATAAAGGAACAAACATCATCTTAAATAATTACTTATTCAAAATTAATTCTTTACGTACATGAATGACAAGATTTAAAAAAAGGTACATGAATGACAACAATAAAATAGGTCTCCAACAATATCTAATTTTAAAAGATGACATACAGCATGACAATAACATATTTATTTTGAAAACTCACAGGTTCAAGATAAATAATGTAATTAATCTAAGTGCTCCTCTGAACTTCTTGATTCAGGGAGAGTACAACAAAAAAAAATTGTTGATGAAAAAGAAAGAGAAAAAAGCCCCAATTAATGCACACACCTACGAAATGCTTTTGTGCAAGGTGCACCATCCATCCTATTGTACTACTAGTACTAACTGGCGACTGCATAGAACTAGTGATGATTCCTCCTCCGAAGATCGACGACGATGACCGAGACATTGTCAGAGCTGCGCCTGGCAAGGGCTAGCTTGGTGAGCAGCTAGCACGGCCCTGCGGAGGCAGGCATGTGCCACCTCGCATGCGTCCTCGCTGCTGACCACGTCCACAGCCTGTTAGTGGCGAAGCTAGAGCAAATCAGAGAGGGTGTAGTTAGTTTATAGGTACATATATATGAGCTATAGGGGTACATATATGGTAAATTTTTTATCAAATCTACTGTTTTTGTAATTTTTAGGGGTGCATTTGCATCCCCTTAGTTACAACACAGCTTCAGAATCCTTTTTTTTTTATCTAAACGAGGCCTAGGGTCAGGGGAGGGAATCGCCCCTTACGACCACGACCTGGGAGTCGACGAAGTTAGGAACGGCCATGACTCATGGTACTAAAAGGGCATTATGGTCTTTTCGCATTGCCTCACTTGGATAATAAGGATGTTGGCTCATAGATTTGACAGAAATGTCAAATGCGAAAGAAAAACT
The DNA here is from genome assembly GCF_000003195.3 of Sorghum bicolor. Taxonomy (NCBI): domain Eukaryota; kingdom Viridiplantae; phylum Streptophyta; class Magnoliopsida; order Poales; family Poaceae; genus Sorghum; species Sorghum bicolor. Next base: position 21,517,779 of record NC_012871.2, read on the forward strand.
AAAGTTGAGGACATATAGAAAAGATTTTTAATTTAATTGTCAAATAGGAAAGAAGCGTTATTTTTAGGGTTAAATAGGAAATTTTCTCAATTTGTAAAGGTTTCCACCTCTTGTATTCTGATTTCGACCTTGGGGTCTTTCTATACAATAAAATCAGGTGGGGATTTCCCCCTGTTGAATGCACAGAAAAAATAATACTATTCAATCAACTCTACATTCTGCTTTTCTAAAGTTTTCATCATGCCTATGTTAGGCGGTTTCTGAAATGATGGCATCCTTGTTGTGAAATTCACTCTCCTTTTTGCACCTAGGAACGGATCAAACATGCGTGGCTACTTGGTCGTTCCTGGACATGTTTGAGTACCTGTTTCGGTTACCGCCTTCACTTCAGGCTCAGAATCAGGGCTTGTTCGTTTCATGGGAAATGGACGCCGGGATTAATTCCAACCTGAAACCTTGTGATAATTTGTACTATATTTTGATCTCCTGAAGTGAAATGAGGGCAAAACGAACGAGCCCTCAATGTTGCTCATGCAGACTCGGTTCAAGTTAACCCTCCTTCAAGAGCAGCGGCGTGTGGCTTTTAGTTTCAGGTCCATCACCTCCTACTCTAAGAAACATCAAGTGGGCCAGCACGGCCCACAGACACCTGTAGGCCGAGCTGGGAAAAAACATATTAAGAGTATTTCTAGTTGTTTCTAAAAAAAACACTTCTCAAATCAAATGATTATTTCAACTTTACTCTAAAATCTAAAGAGGGTAGGGAGAGGATTTATTTTCTAAAGTTGGGCCCACCGACGGGTACAATCGCATGGGTCCATGCATATATACACCTCTCAGAATCAGACACCCAGTTGATCGCTAGCCAAATTGCCCAATCAGTACTACTTGATCTATCATGTTGATTGCGTAGTAGAGAGTATAGAAAGTAGGGTTAGAAGTTTTAGTTTAGGGAAAATATTATATTCTAAATTAAATCATTAATCATAGGATATAAAATTGTGATTGTTGCACTCATGCTGCTGTGCCAAAAGTTTGAAATGCGTTTAAACATGTCTTATCTTTCTAGGATTTTTTTCAGATTTTTCTGAAAGTTTTTACCATCTTTCTTGGGTAAAATCCAAATTTTTAATTGCTCTAAAAAATATTTTCATGATCTTAAACTGTTTTATTTGATTCATCATGTCCTATAATATATCTTACAGGATTTTCTTAGGTTTTTGGAAGTTTAGAAATATTTTCCAAGATTAAAAATGATTTTATATTTTTTAAATGAAACAAATATTTGGAAATTCCAAAAATTAGAAAATAAACCCTAACTTTGTCCCGACCCAAAACCCTAGGCATACATGCTCAATGTGATCATCACAAATCTGAATACCTTATCCTGAGCTATCACCCGTAGCGCTCTAGATATGAAGCCAATGCAAAGTTTCAGCTTTGACGAGCTTCCTAGCGAAACTTTGGTTTTCTTTTTCAGTGTAACTAATGGGTTCTTGTCTACAATGGGATGTCATTTTGTTTTATGAATCTAACACCATACGACATGGATTTGAATAGTGGGTTATAGCCATGCTATAGTGCTATAGCTTCTAGAGAGAGTCTACACTAAGCTATTTTATTTTTCCGCTATGTCATATATAACCGTTATATTGCGCTTTAACACCGCTGATTTTCTTAGTTGTAGCTTTGAAATAGCACCACTATTTCAGTTTTAGTTATAAGAGTGAAACTTTAATTACTATCTTCTTACTTTTTTGCTGCTAAGTTGGTCTTCTAAAAAATTGAACGCCGAGTTCCACGAATCATGATATAATGGCATATTAAGTAACGTTTACTAGACTCCTAAAGCCTTAGAAACTTGTATCCACCAAATTTTATGATTCTTATGTTTTTATGAATCAATTATTACTTGTATTTTTCATGGTTTTGTTAAAAACCCGCTATAGCTGTGCTATAGATTTATAGCTTCTAAAAAAAGATGCTGCTATTTGGATGTCCCTACATGAGACTGTTGGAAATCTTCATGAGGACTGCATTATCATGGACGGCATATTGTTGCATATTACCTTTCTCCAATGAAAGACTTGAGTACTGGCTTGCACATATTAGTTGATTACAAGGTGTTACCATACATGTCTGACTGCTTTGGTGAAGGTGGTTCTCCATAAATGTATGTCGAGATGTTAGTTCAGTTAGACGTGTGTGCAGATATACTCCTATGTCCTGAAAGCTTCAACTTCTAGAATCTATACTGGTCAAAATTTTATAGAAAAGAGCATCAATATCTATGACATAAATTTAGTATCTTATAAAAAATATATTCTATGATAAATCTAATAGTATTAATTTGGTACTATAAATCTTAGCGTTTTTTTCTAGACATTCAGTCAAAGTTTTAAAAGTTTAACTTAGGACAACTCTAGAAGTTGCAGCTTTCAAGGACAGAGGGAGTAGCACATAAATATACTGATTATGAGGATGAGATGGAAGATTCTTCTAAGGACGAGGGAACAGAAGACGAGGAATTACAAATTTACAACCTATGAATGAAAAAGCGGAACAAATTGAGAAGCAGGTGACTTTGGTTAGGCAATTCAACAATAGCCTAAGGCCTAAGCAAGAAGGGAGAGATAGTTTTATTTAAACATTTTGAGATAGTTCTATTCGTAGCGCCAAATATTTACCTCAAAGCTATCTCAAACAAAAAACGGAGTACACCATTAGAAACGATTAAAATTGATATATTATTTGATATATTTGGCGCTACGAATAAAATATATCAATTTCGTAAATTTAAAAAGAAGTGCTGACATCATCACCATAAACGGTGTCATACATGGCCTACCAGAGGCGGCCACGTGGCAGAACAGTGCCATGCAGCCGGTGTTATTCTCGTATTTGCATGTTCATGGATCAAAGTGGCACAGATCAACAAGTTCAGGGGGCACTTTTTCGCGTTTGCAAGTTCATGGGCCAAAGTGACATATGCTGACAAGTTTAGGGGCCTTTTTTTCGCGTTTGCAAGTTTATGGACCAAAGTGGCACAGGGCGACAAGTTAAAGGGCCGCCAGTGTATTTTACTCTAAAATAAACAAAGAGATATACAAAGAAAGATGAGTAATTTTGGCTAGTGTAAACCTGTTATTTTTATGTCTTCTATTCTAAGATGGTTCAAGATCGAAAATCGGAAATGCCGCGACCATCCCCTCCTCCATCCATCATGTGTTTATATGTCTGTCTACCAGACGAGAGCACTCGACAATCACAATCTGTTTTGCTTTGCACTCACATTACGTTACGCATGGCTGATGGTTCATCATCACGACCCCAAGCCGCAAGGCAGTGCAGCTGCAGCCTAGCTAAATCCACTGATGATGGATGACACCTACTACACACAGTATGATCGAGAAGCTCGATCTGCTCAGCAGAATCAGCAGCTAATCTCAGTATACTGGTGGAACTGAAGAACGCACGACAATGAGGAGGCTTTTACGTCGTACAACAAGAAGCACAGGCAGAGCTGGTGCTAAGGCGCCGTTGATGTTATGGTGGGCAGCACCGGCCATCTGCTCTGCGCTTCTCGCCGTCCTGCTCGCCTCCAGATCATCGTTCTACCTCCGGCAGCCTGCTTCTCCTCCCTACACCTCCCCCGGGGCGGAAGCGGAAGCAGAAGCGGAAGCGGAAGAGGGCCGGCACCACCACCACCGGCGCCGGGCGTGCGACGACCAGGCCAGGTGGGTGGCCAAGATGGCGTCCCTGCACAACGCCACCCTGGTCCTCACCGTCGACCACAAGGGCTGCGGCAACTACACCAGACTGCAGAAGGCCGTGGACGCCGTGCCCGACTACGCCGCGGCGCGCACGCTGATCGCCGTCGACGCGGGGGTGTACGCGGAGAAGGTGGTGGTGTGGAGCAACAAGACGGGCGTCACGCTGCAGGGCCGCGGCAACCTCAACACCACCATCGTCTGGAACGACACCGCCAACTCCAGCGGCGGCACCTTCTACAGCGCCACCGTCGCCGTCCTCGCCGCCAACTTCGTGGCCTACAACGTCAGCGTCCAGAACACGGCTGCCCCCGCGGACCCGGGGGGCTCGGGCGGCCAGGCGGTGGCGCTGCGCGTCGCCGGCGACCAGGCCGCCTTCTACTGGTGCGGCTTCTACAGCTCGCAGGACACACTGCTGGACGAGCAGGGCCGCCACTTGTTCCGCGGCTGCTACGTCGAGGGCTCCATCGACTTCATCTTCGGCAACGCGCGCTCCCTCTACCTCGGCTGCACCATCAGCTCCGTCGCCAACGCCGCCGCGGGCGGCACCGTCACGGGGAGCGTCACGGCGCACGGCCGCGCGTCGCCGGCCGAGAAGACGGGCTTCGCGTTCGTGGGCTGCACCGTCGTGGGCACGGGGCAGGTGTGGCTGGGCAGGGCGTGGGGCCCCTACGCCACCGTCGTCTTCGCCAGGACGTACCTCTCCGCTGTCGTCGCGCCCGGGGCATGGAACGACTGGAACGACCCCGCCAGGCAGCAGTCGGTGTTCTTCGGGGAGTACGACTGCACGGGCCCCGGCGCCAGCGGTGGCACCGTGCAGAGGGTGGCCTACGCGAGGCAGCTGGACCAGCGCCAGGCCGCGCCATTCATGGACGTCTCCTACATCGACGGCAACCAGTGGGCGGTGCCCCCTCTGCTTCCGCCCATGCAGGGCGCCGCCGGCGAGGACATCATCGTATCTGCTGAATTCAGTCATGGCCAGGCCGGCATCATGTAAATCTAGTAAATTCAGTCTATAATCATCAGTCTGCAATGTATGGACCTTTGATCCTCAATCTGTAAGAGGAGTAGAGTCAGTCAACTATGAGTATGAGCAAGGAGGAAAGGCCACTGCTCAGTCGCGTCTCCACGGGCGCCGACCTCACCACCGGCAAACCGCTCGCCGGCCGCCGCATCCGCGTTACTGCCGAACACAAACTCGCCCCCGCCAGTGGCCACCTCATCATCTTTTGACTCGTCCTTGATGGGGACGCGCCCACCATCACTGTGCGTTCCCACCCAGTGCTGCTGCTGCATGTTCCATGGTGGCGGCGACGATGAGGTCGATCCCGGGGACACGAGGACGGGGCTCCCCGGCTGCAGCTGGTAGGCGTGGAGGAAGCCCTCGGTGACCATGCCGCCTGGCGAGCAGTGCGGCTGCTGGTCTGCCGCCGCGGACGACCATAGGAAGCGGGCGAAGGGGACCTCGGGCGACGACGGCGTGGTGGCCAGGAGGTGGAGGCCGGACTCCGGCGGAGGCGTGACCGGCGCGGTGGACGGCTCGGTGAGGCCCGCGGACGCGGAGAAGGCCGGCGGCGACACCAGCTGCTGCGGCTCCCTGGCGTAGGGACCGATGGCGAAGATGGAGGCCGTGGGCGAGCTGTAGCTGCTGCTGCAGGCGTTGTTGGCGTTGAGGAGCACCACGGGCGACGGCGACTCCGAGGTGAGCACGGACGAGGCGGGCGACGACGGCGGCGCCACGAAGGCCACCGCAGGCTGCGGCGCGTGGCGGGCATAGTTGTTGATGCTGGAGCTGCCCGCCGCCTGCTCGGCGCAGGGTGGTGCGCCCGGCTCAGGCGACCGCGACGCGTCGGCGATGCGCTGCGGGTGGCCGTGCGGCCGGAACCACTTGAGCTTGGACTTCAGACGCGACCACCATCTCGTCTTCTTCTGCACATGTCATTCCAAGACCCCAAAGCATGAAGACGAGGCATGCAAACAACTCCTTCAGAATTAGACACACGCCATGGATGAGCTTAGCTATGCTACTGTTGGATCAGAAAACAATACTCCTATCTAGTAGTATATTCTTGCGACATGTTCACGTGTTCTTGATATGATTTGTGAAACTCAACAGAAATTCTGAAAAGAAAGCAGGTAGCGTGAGGAAGTATATAACGTGTACCGCAGCGGCGCAGCTGGCGTGGTCGTGGTCGTCGAGCTGCTGCTGGTGGCGCAGGAGGCCTGTGCTCGTGGATCTCGCGGCGGCGGCCAAAACGATGGCTGCGGCGTGCACCGTGTCATCATCGTCCTGCTGCCGCTGCATCTTTTTGCTTATTTTGCCTTTGCTTAATTTCCTGCTTGATCAATCGAATTGAAGGAAGGAAAAGAGGGTAGCTAATTATGAAGTGATCGATGGTGGATCAGAAGTACGTAGCTTTTTGGTGGATCAATCGATGGATCAGCAGCTTGTGTTGCTTCATTGGAGTAAAGGAAGAGATGGGTGGAAGGAAAAGGAGCGGCCGGCCGGGCGGGCGCGTCACGCCATGCGTATGGAGACTGAGAATGCAGGCAGAGGCAGCTCATCTTTCATTTCATCCATCCGATCCGAGCCAAACAACCGGGGCAAGGTTTGACTCCATGGGTGCGGGTCAGTCACGGACGCACACGCACTAATCAATCGTCCAATTAGCAGCGAGAACGTAACGACTAATCCATCCATTGGTTGGGCTTCGTCGTCAATGCAAAGTCCACACGGACGGCTGGTGCGCACCCACCACACCCACACGTGAGGCACAATGTCATGTAACCTCCGCGAACTAGTAGGGTCTTTGTCGGACGATGTCCAAAATCCACCACACAGCGCCTGTGCCAGCACGGCACGCCGACGTCCATGGATCGTCTATATGTCCACGTCGCACTTAAGGCGTCCACAGCGGTAACTTCTAAATAGCTAGCTAGATGAAATTTGGAAATAATAAAAAAGAACACTGTAATAAAGAGTTAGGGCGTCTGTAGCTAGCTAAACGAAACATAAAAATAATAAACAATAAACACTAAAAAAAAAGTTATGTGAGGTGCGAAACAGGTGTTTCTAGGAGATCGTGTGAAACTAGCAATGTAATATTTCTTCTTGATAGTCAATGAAATTCTTTCTAAATCAGCTCTTTGTGAACCATTGGGGATGTCTTTATATGAGCTGTGAGAGTAATTTTTAGAAGACCGACTAACTATTTAGAAACTATTGGCAGTGGCGCAGCTACGGGGTGGTCCGTGTGAGCCATGGACCACCCTAGAATTTTAAGCAAAGTGCGTAAGTATTGAGATAGTAAGATATTTTAAATTATTTTTAGAGTTTATTACTTTTTTAAAAAATACTTGTAACACTTTTTAAATGTTTTTAACTTATGTTTTTAGTAAATTATATATAATATATTTGTACAATTTGGTAGACCTCCATCCAACTTCGATTTTATCTGCTTCATGCATTAAAGCAATGAGACATTTTTATTTCTCTTAAAATGAATTAGGATTCATTGAAATCACTTTTTTTGATTTTATTGGTTCTAGCTCCTCCGTGTATCGTAGAAAAAATCGAAGATGTTTGTTGACATGTCAAACGAGACTATATGATTTAAAAAATTATATTAAATTGGACCACCTAAAATTAAAATCCTAATTACGCCACTTACTATTGGAAACACTCATGTCTTGTTTAGTTTGTAAACATTTTGGTTTTTGGCTACTGTAGCATTTTCATTTTTATTTGACAAACATTGTCCAATCATGGAGTAACTAGGCTCAAAAGATTCATCTCACAAATTACAGATAAACTGTGCAATTAGATTTTATTTTCGTATATATTTAATGCTCTATGCATGTGACTTAAGATTCGATGTGACAGGAAATCTTCAAAATTTTTGCGAACTAAACAAGGCCTCAGCTTAGGTCTATCTACTGACCTCATTCCTCGTGCATCGTCCAGCCGGCCTGCCGGCCAGGGACAACGGACAACCACCAGACCAAGACGAGAGAGCCACCCAGCACCCAGCAGCTAGCACATAAAAAAGAAAATACTACACGTACATGAAAACGACTGCTGCTGCAGGCCACCAAAATAAGTCAACGAAAGACAGAAAATCTACGTAGCTAGAATTGTATCCTGATGGGCACCCAACTCAACTTTGTCAATGTGATGGTTTGCTAATGCTAACAATGCAATTTGCATTCCGTCCTTAACGTAAATCACCTAAACAGATATTAAAACTCTTACAAAAGGTAATGAACGAGTATATTTATACGAGTACAGTTCGGATGGCTCGAGGATCAAATTGCAGCTAGTACAAAACTTATTTATTCTCGAGCCATCTGAACGAGTATATTAATCAACTAGCTGCAACAAGATATGAGCTAGAAAAAGATCTCCTGAAATTATTAGCAAATGAAGAAATACAATGGCAAAGAAAAGGAGGGGAAACATGGCTACTAGAGGGCAGTGGTGGAGCCAGGGGTATGCCCCTGTATGCCAAGGCATACCCAAGATTTAGGGAAAAAAAATTAATAAGTATACACATTCATAATACATGTCTTGTACGATTTGGTTTCTGGTGATGGCTATGTGATCTGGTTTATGGTTTCTTGGTATTTTTGCACTTTGGTTACTATTGTGGATTTGTTATGACATCTTTGCTTCGAAAGTTTGTACATTTGACATACTCAATCACAAATTCCTGGCTCCGCCTAGAGGGTGACAAGAATACTAGATACTTTCACAAGAGAGCTAATGAAAGGAAAAAGAAAATGCATATATCTGCTCTGGAATAGGATGATCAAATGTTGAACACACCAGAACAATTAAAGATCCACATTACTGAATATTACAAAAACGTATTTGGAAAAGTAGAGTTGGCACATATCCACCTAGAGCCTGACGTGTGGTCTGTTGACCGGAGAGTATCTTCTGTAGAAAATGATTGGCTTATTACAGCTTTCAGCTTTGAGGAACTTGACTTTGCAATCAAGGAAATGAAGAATAACACAGCAAGAGTCCTGACGGGTTTAGTGTGGAGTTCTTTAAAACCTTTTGGAGTTTTATCAGGGGAGACATAAAAGAAATGTTGGATAATCTACACAGTGGACAACTAGAACTATGGAGGTTAAACATGGTGTAATCATACTATTACCAAAAGTGAAGCCAGCCACACATATCAAACAATTTTGGCCGATTTGCCTGCTCAATGTGATTTACAAAATCATCACAAAAAATCCTAACAATTTGTCTAACTAAGGTGGTGGACAAACTCATCAGTCCATTCCAGACTACTTTAATCCCAAGGAGAAATATCTTAGAAGGTGTTGTAAAGCTTATCAAATGATCTACAACTTTATTATAGAACCCTTTTCCAAATTCTATAGTTACATTTGTTCGAAACAGTAGGCAACTAGAACTGGTCCTGATTCCTCACAGCTCAACTGTACCAACTTGTGATTTTCATAATTCCCAAACCACAACAGCCATGAGGGTGATTCTTGCGGCCAGAGAAGGATCTTGAAGTCTACTATCACCCAGAATTTTTCACATGATTTTATGGTCATCCGAGAATAGGGATTTGAACTAAAGAGGATAAGTTGCTTCCAAAAGACAGGATAGAGAAACAAGGGAAACTAAAACCCAACTATTTATTCAATTAATCCTTATACCTTAGGCATGTAAACTAAATGAAATTGTGGAGAAACCCACAAGATCATTGTACTCATTACAAAAATCCAACTCAAACATAAGCACTAAGACAAACCAACCAAACATTAAAGGTTCACAAAGCACACATATTTGACTAAACTCAACTTTTGCTACTAAAGTTTATTACAAAGGGGGACTTCCTACTTCTTAAACACGGTGTGACTACAGCGACATCCAGGGTAGCATCTCTTGCGTGGAGTTAAGCGAGGTATGTCCTCCACCTCGTTGATCTTAGGTAATCCACCATGACGTCTCCACTCATCAATCTCATCCAGGGCTTCCTCATAGTGTTGCCTTACTTCTGCCAATTCCAGTTGACTATCTTCCAACTTTTGATGCATGACTTGGATAGTCAAAGCCATCTCCTTTAGTTGTTCATTCTGCTCCATGTAGGGGTCAGCCATCACACATTGCAAGGTGCCTGGTGGACGACGAGGAAGATACTTTTGTTTGCCATTCTTCCTCTCTTCGTAGTGCTTTCCATGATATGCCAAAAGAGCTTGATGGGCAGCATCAGATATGCTAGCATGCTTACTGAAGCGGTCACTGAGAGACGAATGAATGGATTCCACCACGCGTGAACCAGTAAACTCATTCCACCTTGTGATGTGTGCTTCCGTGCTCCAGTGGCTCTCATACTTGGGATGAGTCCACTTAGTGCACTTATATTCCACCTTGGCTTGCTGTTCAGGATAGTGGTCTTGTAGTATACGCACAAGCCGCGGGTGAAAGAAATCTTCACCACTAAAGGATGTGGTAAAGTACTCCTTCCGCCAACAAGTATGTCTTGATGGGACATGGCGAGCTTCTTCATACTCTGGTTCCGTTAAGCCATAGATACCCCGAGTTAAGCATGGTCTTCCAGAGTTGCTGCGAGCAATCTTTTCATTACGAACCATCTATGGAATTAGACCAAGAGAGAGTTAGAATAGAAGCAATACTTTTAGAATAGAATTAGATGATAGAAGCATAAGAATTTTAGCAAATATCAAGGATGAGATAGTAAGCATGAATGTAGTGAAGCAAAGATGGCTAAAACGACCACTACTATCTAGGCTTGCGTCCTGCAGTCAGCATTGCCCTGATACCACTTTGTAGCACCCGGTTTTAAGAACAAAACTAGATACACACCATATGTGAGCCCAGGATGTCAAATCTCACATATAGCTACAAATAAGGATAATATCAATAGGCAATGCTTATATATAATGAACTTAGTATAAAAGATATAACCTTAGATAGCAAACAGTGGAAAGACACTCCGTTCTTCAGGCGAAAGCTCCAAATCCACAGGGACAACTGACTGGTTGAGCAGAAGCCTAAACTCTTCTCCAAACTAGCAATCTGGTACCCATCCGGGATTTTTATCCACATAAAATGTAAAGGCAAGCGTAAGTACATCTCGTACTCAGCAAGAATAACATAGGGTTCATGAGGCTCAAAGGCTAGACACTGGTTTAACTGCATGTAGCTTTTAGTTGTCACAATTTTAGCATATGAGTAGCATCAAGTTGTCAAATCCCGAAGTAAACTCATGATCAAGTAAAGTGAATAAAGAATAGCATAAATAACATATTAACAATAATAACATTAATGATTTGCCATTAGAGATCATTTATTCTGTATTGGTCCAAGGCCGCTCGTGACCGTGAGCACGGCTGATATATCAGTTTTACACTCTACAGAGGTTGTACACTTTCACTGTGAGTCGTGATTTACCCTTTCGCCCGAGGTCATGAGTCTCTAAACCCACTTCCTAGGGAAGCCGGCAGGGTTCACTATGAAGCCTTTCAAAGGTTCGTCTAACAAGTTAGGGCCGCTTGGTTTCATTAGTCAGTCCATGTGATTCACCCGCAGGAATCCACGGTCTGCTATTCCCCATTTGCGCCACAAGGGTAACCACTAACAAGCTAGAAAAGGTCATCATACTGAGCTAAAGCCAGAGCCATGTAGCCCTCACAGTTGTATTGTATGTTCTGAATGGTCAGATACAGATAAGTCCTTATGGAGAGAAACTAGAGCACCATAAGATAGCCCAATGCTCCAGCCATCTATACCAAAGTTGCTAAAAAGTCCTCTTTTAATGTTATTTCATATTCCATTAATCAAATTACAAGATCATGGTTTAGTGGAGCACTAGCATAAGCTACCCAATGCATAACCATAGGTGATAAGGTACAGGATCAATACTAGGAAATCCTTAACAAAGAGACACATGCAATATGAATGGTGTGGTTAAAGTTATTAGGAAAACAAGGATGATCCCATGCTATACTTGCCTTGAAACTCAGATCCTTCTTTTAGTTCCAAATCTTCCACAAACTACTTCTTGATCACCACATAAAAGCTCACCGACTAAACTCAGGCATCACATCAACAACAATCATCTAGAGGCAACATACAAAGCAAACAAACCTAAAATTAGAACAATACACCAACAGTAGAAAATAAAGATGAAACGTTTATAAAACAAATCTACATCGCACTACGATCACACAGACGTAAAGATCACGAATATCAGAGCTATAACGAAGAAGTTATGATTTTCCTAAGATTTTCTTTAGCAAGATAATTAATTAAATAGGATCATGAAAATAAAAAGTTTCAAATTTGTAAAACAGTGAGACTAACATGTAGATCTTATGATAACAATTCTAACGCAATTTGAATGGATCAAATTGGAGTTAAAACAAATATTTTATGAGCAATATAAAACCAGTGGCAAACTTGTAATTTTGTGAAAACGTATTTTTGAATCTGAATAAAAGAAAATACGCCTTTGAAATAATAAAATGTATTATTGAGACTACGCTATGGGTCCTATACTTAAAAATTGTAAGGGCTCTTTTGCAAAAGGCGCGGCCGAAGGGGTATCTCCTGATTTGGGCCGTCGGATTTCGTTTAGACGGCCGAGATTAGATCGGGGTGGGGAGAGAGGAGTTGGCCGGCCGGAGTTGGAGCCGAACCCGGCGGCGCCATGGCCGGAGTTGGTCGGCGCTCGCGGTTTGAGCGATTTAGGGCACTAGAAGATGAACCAAGGACACAGGGGCGTAGACACTATACCACAGCCAAAGTATAGTGTCTCCAAAACGGTCGCTATAAGCCGTTATAGCGACTGATCATCGGTCGCTATAATGTTATAGCCACCAATGTATAAGTCGCTGTAAGTGGCGTCGCTATAAGTGTATAGCGACCGACAGGGTTTATAGCGGCCGATCATCTGTTACCTATTTTGCGACCAATCGTTTGACGATATCAAACATTTTAGCGTCTAATAATCAGTCACAGTGAACTGACGCTATTATATATAATATTAATTTCATATTAAGCATATTTCAAACATAATAAACATCCGTAACATGTCACATTATTCAACAACCACATATATACATTGCTGCTCATAGCACTCATGAAACACATCATTAGATAACAATATCTCAAGTTTCATTAAAGCCAACATTTAGCAATACACATCAAGTTCAATCATCTAAGATTCTAATCCATGACAGTTCCATCATCTGACACAACCTATTAAATGGTAGGCACAAGCCATATGTTTGCTTCCACAATCTAACTCGATTCACTACAAAATGCCTCATCTCCATCTTATCAAAAGCAATATGTTGGCTTCCTGGTGACTTTCCAATATCATAAACACCTCCAAGGCTTCCGTCCCACCTGAATACAAAAAAACACAGCGCACACTCGTAAAAAATACAGATAAAGATGACTACATGCTGCTTTAAACTAGATTCCTATGCTTTTTGCCCTTCCACAAAATTTAAGGAGAGTTTGAACAAGAATGTACATATACTAGTAAGAATCGATAGGCGCCAAGTTACATTCAACATAGTTGCATTCAAATAACAAAAAAATATAGTCTTGTACTGTCAGTTTTTTCTCCATTTTTTCTAAACCTGGAAAACAGCAGGGGAAGGCCCCACTGTTAGATTTTCTATATTTAGATTGGTCAGGTACAAACATTAGATTCTAGACATAAGCTTTTTCATGCCTGATGAAATTGAGGTAAAGGTAATTCCTACATGATGCATGTCCAACACTGATAACATTTATCAGTTAGAATTATGCTTTCAAGAGTTTCATATAAAATCTGCTAGTAGCATTCATTGGCCATTAAATTGCAATTTTTGTAGCTACATTTGCACAAGATTGCAATAGAAAAAGGTAGAAATCACATTTAGACTGCCTATCTGAGTTCTAGCTCTTCTCTCCTCCTGCTCCAAGTCCACAGTGTAAAACAAGACTTACTTCAAAGTTGGGAGACATCTAATGAGTTACAAGATACTCCCATTAACTAAAAGCAAAAGCTAAGAAACCATTCAATCCATGTTCAACCTTCACGCAAGACATCAACCAGATTTCCATATGAAATAAAAAACATATCATAAGCACTGAAATAGTCGCATACTTCTACAACTTGAAAAAAAGAGAGCAACAACTAGGGAAACAGAAACCTACCGATACAAACAAGTAGAGCTGCTACTGGAGCATGTTCAAATGCCTTCACAAGGTGTCCAGCTACACGTGGAGCAGCTGCAATTAAAATATGGTGAGGTTATACATGTGCATATATTACAGCTCAAATATATCTCTTAAATACCTACAGTGGCTGAGGATGAAATGAAAATACACTACAAAATAACCACCCCTCTTGCAATGCATATATACGTTGCTAAAGGTACATGTATGTATTGGTAAGGTCTATAAGGAAATGGTACACTAAATACTAGGAAACCTGCACAGAGATATGAAAACCGGGAGAGAACCATTAGAATGCTACAAAGTTAAATTCTGACCTACTAGTAGGGTTTCCGTACTCTTGATATACTCAAATTTCTAAAAACATTATCTCCCAAAACAAATCTGCAATAACAACAAAAAAACAAAAGAGAAATGGGTGCATTATCAATGCTTATTACTTCTAAACAATTGCAGTGCAAATTAGGGTTAGATCCTCGCCTAGACTGGATCCCACTCTAATTGCTAGACGATAAATGCAAAGATTATAAAAGCAATACGTCTTCAAACTAAATTGTCCACAAATCTGCATAAATATAACAAAACAAAACAAAAATACTTGAATGAGGAGGGGGGATACCCTAGGGTAGGAAGTGCAGCGCGCAAAATGGAATTGACGGGAGGGAAACTTAGGCTAGATCGAGGATCCTCCTAACTGCAGAAGATTGATGATGGAGAGTGCAACATTGAATAGGAAGAATAAATTCAAATCGCTCATTATCTCTCTAGTTACCATCTGAGTAACTCGATTCCGAAACAACCCCTAAACCTAAACAGATATCTCGAGAGTTTAGAGAATCCGGAACAAGTGAACCTCTCATTCCATCTAAATAACACAGTAAGAACAGCGCCAAGCAAGAAGGGATGGGGCCGGCGCATGGCACCACAAGCAACTTACTTGGACGCGGCGGAGGCCGTGTCCTCCTCGAGCCACTGCCGGAGCTGGCGCGCGTTGCGGCGAAAGAGGGCGCCAGACCTGCGGATGTTGGTGGTGAAGAGGAGCACCCCCGCGCCGCTGTCGGAGGAACCCAATGACCCACACCGCTGCTGCAGGAACCCTATGCAACCGCGCCGCCGTTGGAGGGGCCGAACATCGCTGCGCTGCTGTCGGAGAGATCCGGCTTGAAGCGCCGCCGCCTAAGGTGCCGCGCCCCGCGTCCATCCGGGTTCTAGGCCCTTCTTCGCCGTTGGATCCGCCGCACTGTCACAGGCGCCATGCCCCTACGCTCGATCCGCGCATGCGAGAGAGAGAGAGAGAGAGAGAGAGAGAGAGAGAGAGAGAGAGGGAGAGAGAGAGAGTTGTGCGGCTGAGGGAGGGTCAGGGAGAGGGAAGATAGGGAGAGAGAGGAATGGGTTATATAGTCTAAGGTTTTTAGATGGGCCGATTTGGGCCATGGTCTGCATAGTAATATTGGTCATTTCTCCCTCCAACTTTATTTGAACAATTGAAAATTATAGAATTTTTTTGACAAAACTTAGAATTATGACAATTATTTTGTGGTAATTTGGAAACAAAAGATGAACTATTCAAAAAAATTCCCACCAACTCTAGGACATGGATAGAGTGACATGTATGAGGATAAATATAATTCAAATATAAGTTTTGATTGTTTTATTCCTGTGTCCAGCCTGCAGAGAGAAAGTTTCCTGTGCGCTAGTAGAAAGTTTTCTGTAGACCGGTGGAAACCCTCTTGTGCGCTAATAGAAAGTTTCTTGTATACCGGTGGAAAGGAAAGTTTCATGTGCGCTAGTAGAAAGTTTTCTGTAGACCGGTGGAAAACCTCTTGTGCGCTAATAGAAAGTTTCTTGTATACCGGTGGAAAGTTTCTTGTTTACCAGTGGAAAGTTTCCTGTGCGCCAGTGGAAAGTTTCTTGTACACCTTGGTGTGGCAGTTTTGACATCCCAGGTTCAAAACTCTTTGTAGTCACAGAATTCGCATTACTGACGTGGCAATGTTCTTTGCAAATTATCTAAAAATATTTCAATAAATATTTTGTGACATATAAATATACCTTATGACATATCAAATATCGTCACTAGATGTTGTGACATATAAATAGACCTTATGACATATCAAATATCGTCACTAGATGAAATTGGATTAGTTATATGACATTTGGTGTGACAAACAATTTTTTTGGTCCTTAAGTCAAGGTGTCTAAAATATAATGTCATAAAACAGATAATATAATAACATTATGGACTTTGTCATGCTAAATACGTCAAAAAGCCACCCACCTCTTGTAGTGCGCGGTGGCAAGGATGGCAGCCCGGACGACAACCACGGAGGCAGGAACGGCAGCTGCGGCGGCGAGGGCGGCGGCTGCGGCAGGGGTGGCGCCCCCGTGAGCTTGTGACTGAGAGGAGAGCGACGCTGGGTGCCGTCCGTGAGGTGTGAGAGGGAGATGAGACGGCGGCGGCAGCTAATGGGGGTGGAGACTCTATGCGGTTGAGTTAGGGTTTTGGGGATGACACTGGCTGGTGGGCTGCGCTAATTTCAGTGCCCATGGGCTGAGTGCGTCAAAAATGAAAATGAGCTACAGCGACCAATCATTTGACTCTAGCACTCATTTTTAGCTACCGATCATTTGACGTAAATATATAGCAACCGATGTTTTGTCGATACGAGGAACAATAGCGACCGATCATCGGTTACCAATTTGTAGCGACCAATTGTTTGACGTTAATATTACGTTTTAGCGACGGTTGTTTGACGCTATACTTTGGCTGTGGTATAGTGAGAGAAGCTTACCGCGATCTCACCTAGGGTTAAAACGAAGTCGAGGAGCGGCTCGGACGCGCTCGCGATGGAGGAAGGCAGACGGCGACCTCTGCGAAAGTTTGGCGAGGTTATACGGAGCGTAGAGAGCACGAAAACACGAGAGAGAAGACTCGGCGAAATTGCGTGGACGATAGAAAGCTTGGCATGGAGCTTACGGAGGCAAAGCTATGGCGCTGCGGAATTCCGAGCGCGGCGTGGATCTCAGCGGCGTTCTATGGCTCGGCTGCGGCGGCTGCTCGTCCTAGAGTTGGGGTAGGGGGGTTTGGCAGAGCTGGGGCGCTATTTAAGGCCCCCTCGGCGTGCGGGGCAAGCCAACCGCGAGGATCACGCGCGGCCGTTTCCAACTCGCGATGGAGTCCGGCTCCGTCACGAGGTAGGAGACGAGTCTGACAGGTGGGCCCCACCTGTCTGTGACTCAAAGGCGCGGGACTCGCTCGTTAGTGGAAGAAGAGAGGGGAGAGGCGTGGCGCACAGCTGCTGGGCTGGTTCGGCAGTGGGCTGGGCGAGCTCGTGGGCCGTGCGGCAGAGAAAAGAAGGGGGAGGAAGGGAGCAAGCCGCGGGGGGAAAAAAAGTGACTGGGCCTTCGGGCCAAAACCAGAGGGGAGAGTCCTCCTTTTTATTTTCTGCTTCCCTTTTCTTTTAAAACAGACCATATTTCAAAACATTTTCAAAACCAAATTTGAATTCCTTTTTAATCTGTAGCCAAAACCACTCATCACAATTAATCAAATGCAGAGACATGCATGCCCAAACAAGTTGTTAACTCCTATAGTAAATTTTAATTTGAAGAAAAATATTATTTTTCCTATATTTCATGGGCACAAAAAATACACAATTTAACATTCTATCTTATTTTGCAAAATTGTAAATTTTGGGGTGTTACAATTCTACCCCCCTTAAAATGAATCTCGTCCTCGAGATTCGATTGGCGCTTACTCCAACAACTGCGGGTATGTTTTTTTCTTAGATCCTCTTCTCTTTTACAAATAGCCTCCGCTTCGATGCACTGATTCCACTGGACTTTGTACATCCTGAAAATCCAATTCCTGGTCACCCATTCTGTTGTTTCCAAAATTCTTACTGGGTACTCTTCATATGTGAAATCTGATTTAAAAGTCAATTCTTCTAACGATATCTGCTCTTATGACACACGCAAGTACTTTTTAAGTTGAGACACTTGGTAGACATCATACACTCCTCCTGAACTTTCAGGTAGCTCTATTTGGTAAGCCACTTTGTTCCATATTTCTTACATCTTGAAAGGCCCGACATACCTTGGTACTAACTTTCCTTTCATATTAAACCTCCACACACTTCTCTTATGTGGCACTCCCAAAAACACATAGTTTCCCACTTCAAAACTAATTCTCTTCTCACGTGTTAGCATATCTCTTCTGTCGAGACTGTGCCACCCTTAAGTTATCTTTGATCACTCTCACTTGTTATTCAGCATCTCTTAGAACTTCTAGCCCAAACACTTGTGTTCTCCTGATTGATTTCAAATCAACAGGGTTCTACACTTACACCCATACAAGCTTTCAAAAGGCCCCCACTGAATGCTCTTCTACTAACTGTTGTTCTAAGAAAACTTCGCATACGGTAACCTCTTTGTTCCATACTGCAATACCCAAACTCACAACATATCTTCTAAGTAATCTTTGTAGTTCCTGTGGTTCCCAAATGAGTAACTAGTAGAGCTCATTTGACAGTACTAGTGACCTCACTCCAGTTCAACACTCAAGTCTTCAAATTTTAGTGTTATTTGAACTCCTCCAGCACACTCTTTATGCTTTGAGCATTCGCAAAAGGCTTTCTCTTCATCCAAGTGATAGCATTTTTCCTAGTCATAACTCTTGATTCACTCAAACCCATCGACAATGTGACCAGCTCAAATCCAACTTCCTAAAGATGCCCTTTAGATACTTACATTCTACGCAAATATCACCCCTACACTCAAGAGGATAGTATCTCCATGATCCACTATGGATACCTCCACATACACGTCTGTTAATCCAACCCACTTGGTTGACTTATGCACAAGCCACTACTTTTCTTGTATGGAACACATCTAAGGTCTTGATGGAATAGAAGAACTCTATATGTTGATCTTTATAACACTTTCAATGAACCACTAATAGAGTCTTATCATTCCAAGTCAATTTCTTAGTCACTCTTATGTCCAGATCACATTGGCTCCAGCAAACCTATGATAACCTCTTGCCATATCTATAAAACTCTAAGTCTCATTCACTTTCCTTTGGTGGTTTCCAACTCTTACATCTTTAACCTTCTTAAGTCCATCATTAAATATGACATCTCTTTAGGTGAGAACTTTCATCAACTAGAACATACTGGTCGTGCTCTCTTTAGCAAAGAGATCTTTTGAGTCTTCATAGCATCAACAGTAGACATAGCATATCCACTTCCTAAGTTGTCAAGTGACCAATTTCACTAACTTGAGCCAGAATAGATAATTATAATCATGGGATATCTCCAGAGGCAACTTCTCACTTCATGATAAATTGAAAGGGCATTAACCAATAATGTCAAGGTACTACCCCCCTTAAAACGAGATAGGTCGGGGGACAGTATGGACTAGCTCTTCATAGCTCTTCATAGGTCGGGGGACAGTATGGACTCACATCTTATGGTCTTTTAAATTCACTGTACCAAGTCTCATAATCTGGAGTTGTTTTCATCACTAAGTTCCAACTATTGGTACCTCTGTCAGAGTTGAATTGCTTCGCTCTCACATCCCATGTATAACTTGGTAGACTTTGGTGTCAAATGATTCTCACAAACATCACTTCCAAGCTATGAGTACGAGCAATGACCTATATCTCCATCCATATTAGCACAGTTCAATGGAACTATTTCTTGCACCAAAACCCAAATTCACCAAACACTTGAGGTCCTTATCGATGATCCAACATTAACCAATACGTCTCCTTGTAACTCCTTTGATAAGACTACCCCCCTTAGAAAAGGTAAACTAGGGGCTTAAATGGGTAGTTCGTCCATCTTTCAAGTGGGTTTCTTATCATCAGATCTTCTAATACCGAAGAGAAACTCATGTGTACTGATATGTACAAGTAATCTGAAATTCCTCACGATATGAAAACACCAGCGCAGTAAAATAGGCATAACTCCTTTTCTGTCAATCCAATAAGATCTTAGCTTATACCGTTAGAAACCTTATCAAAATCCCTACAACTTTCATATAGAAGGCTTCCTTAGTTTCTGTCTTTAAACCTAGGTAAAACAGCCCAACATGATATCCATCCCGACAAAGTCTCAGCATCAGTGCAGCAACTTGCAGAAGTCATAGCTCGAGCTACTTAGATCAAATAGGGATGAGTCTTACATGGTTGAAAAGCTTATGAAGTCCTCCACAACTTCTGTATATCCCACTTTTCCAGATTCTGATGTTAAGTTGGCTGAAAAGTAGGAATTAACTAGAACTGTCCAGATTTTGAAACTGTGCGGAAGCATTAACTTGTAGAGGACATAACTAAAGTTCTATTGATCCGATAAAGTTGCAGCTTGCATCGTTGGAAAGCTTATCAAATGATCTACAACGTTATTATAGAACCCATTTCCAAATTCTATAGTTACATTTGTTCGAAACAGTAGGCAACTGAAACTGGTCCTGATTCCTCACAGCTCAACTGTACCATCTTGTGATTTTCGTAATTCCCAAACCACAACAGCCATGAGGGTGATTCTTGCGGCCAGAGAAGGATCTTGAAGTCTACTATCACCCAGAATTTTTCACATGATTTTATGGTCCTCTGAGAATAGGGATTTTAACTAAAGAGGATAAGTTGCTTCCAAAAGACAGGATAGAGAAACAAGGGAAACTAAAACCCAACTATTTATACAATTAATCCTTATACCTTAGGCCTGTAAACTAAATGAAATTGTGGAGAAACCCACAAGATCATTGTACTCATTACAAAAATCCAACTCAAACATAAGCACTAAGACAAACCAACCAAACATTAAAGGTTCACAAAGCACACATATTTGACTATACTCAACTTTTGCTACTAACTTTTATTACAAAGGGGGACTTCCTACTTCTTAAACATGGTGTGACTACAGCGACATCCAGGTAGCATCTCTTGCATGGAGTTAAGTGAGGTATGTCCTCTACCTCGTTGATCTTAGGTAATCCACCACGACTTCTCCACTCATCAATCTCATCAAGGGCTTCCTCATAGTGTTGCCTTACTTCTGCCAATTCCAGTTGACTATCTTCCAACTTTTGATGCATGACTTGGATAGTCAAAGCCATCTCCTTTAGTTGTTCATTCTACTCCATGTAGGGGTCAGCCATCACACATTGCAAGGTGCCTGGTGGACGACGAGGAAGATACTTTTGTTTGCCATTCTTCCTCTCTTCGTAGTGCTTTCCATGATATGCCAAAAGAGCTTGATGGGCAGCATCAGATATGCTAGTATGCTTACTGAAGCGGTCACTGAGAGATGAATGAATGGATTCCACCACGCGTGAACCAGTAAACTCATTCAACCTTGTGATGTGTGCTTCTGTGCTCCAGTGGCTCTCATACTTGGGATGAGTCCACTTAGTGCACTTATATTCCACCTTGGCTTGCTGTTCAGGATAGTGGTCTTGTAGTATACGCACAAGCCACGGGTGACAGAAATCTTCGCCACTAAAGGATGTGGTAAAGTACTCCTTCCACCAACAAGTATGTCTTGATGGGACAGGGCGAGCTTCTTCATACTCTGGTTCCGTTAAGCCATAGATACCCCGAGTTAAGCATGGTCTTCCAGAGTTGCTGCGAGCAATCTTTTCGTTACGAACCATCTATGGAATTAGACCAAGAGAGAGTTAGAATAGAAGCAATACTTTTAGAATAGAATTAGATGATAGAAGCATAAGAATTTTAGCAAATACCAAGGGTGAGATAGTAAGCATGAATGTAGTTAAGAAAAGATGGCTAAAACAACCACTACTATCTTGGCTTGCGTCCTACAGTCAGCATTGCTTTGATACCACTTTGTAGCACCCGGTGTTAAGAACAAAACCAGATACACACCATATGTGAGCCCAGGATGTCAAATCTCACATATAGCTACAAATAAGGGTAATATAAATAGACAATGCTTATATATAACGAACTTAGTATAAAAGATATAACCTTAGATAGAAAACAGTGGAAAGACACTCCGTTCTTCAGGCGAAAGCTCCAAATCCACAGGGACAAATGACTGGTTGAGCACAAGCCTAAACTCTTCTCCAAACTAGCAATCTGGTACCCATCCGGGATTTTTATCCACATAAAATGTAAAGGCAAGCGTAAGTACATCTCGTACTCAGCAAGAATAACATAGGGTTCATGAGGCTCAAAGGCTAGACATTGGTTTAACTACATGTAGCTTTTAGTTCTCACAATTTTAGCATATGAGTAGCATCAAGTTGTCAAATCCCGAAGTAAACTCATGATCAAGTAAAGTGAATAAAGAATAGCATAAACAACATATTAACAATAATAACATTAATGATTTGCCGTTAGAGATCATTTATTCTGTATTGGTCCAAGGCCGCTCGTGACCGTGAACACGGCTGATATATCAGTTTTACACTCTACGGAGGTTGTACACTTTCACTGTGAGTCGTGATTTACCCTTTCGCCTGAGGTCATGAGTCTCTAAACCCCCTTCCTAGGGAGGCCGGCAGGGTTCACTATGAAGCCTTTCAAAGGTTCGTCTAACAAGTTAGGGCCGCTTGGTTTCATTAGTCAGTCCATGTGATTCACCCGTAGGAATCCACGATCTGCTATTCCCCATTTGCGCCACAAGGGTAACCACTAACAAGCTAGAAAAGGTCCTCATACTGAGCTAAAGCCAGAGCCATGTAGCCCTCACAGTTGTACTGTATGACCCGGATGGTCAGATATAGATAAGTCCTTATGGAGAGAAACTAGAGCACCATAAGATAGCCCAATGCTCCAGCCCTCTATACCAAAGTTGCTAAAAAGTCCTCTTTTAATGTTTATTTCATATTCCATTAATCAAATTACAAGATCATGGTTTAGTGGAGCACTAGCATAAGCTACCCAATGCATAACCATAGGTGACAAGGTACAGGATCAATACTAGGAAATCCTTAACAAAGAGACACATGCAATATGAATGGTGTGGTTAAAGTTATTAGGAAAACAAGGATGATCCCATGCTATACTTGCCTTGAAACTCAGATCCTTCTTTTAGTTTCAAATCTTCCACAAACTGCTTCTTGATCACCACGTAAAAGCTCACCGACTAAACTCAGTCATCACATCAACAACATTCATCCAGAGGCAACATACAAAGCAAACAAACCTAAAATTAGAACAATACACCAACAGTAGAAAATAAAGATGAAAAGTTTATAAAACAAATCTACATCACACTACAATCACACAGACGTAAAGATCACGAATATCGGAGCTATAACGAAGAAGTTATGATTTTCCTAAGATTTTCTTTAGAAAGACAATTATTTAAATAGGATCATGAAAATAAAAAGTTTCAAATTTTTTAAACAGTGAGACTAACATGTAGATCTTATGATAACGATTGTAACGCAATTTGAATGGATCAAATCGGAGTTAAAACAAATATTTTATGAGCAATATAAAACCAGTGGCAAACTTGTAATTTTGTGAAAACGTATTTTGAATCTGAATAAAAGAAAATACGCCTTTGAAATAAGAAAACGTATTATTGAGACTATGCTATGGACTGCGGGTCCTATACTTAAAAATTGTAAGGGCTCTTTTGCAAAAGGCGCGGCCGAAGGGGTGTCTCCTGATTTGGGCCGTCGGATTTCGTTTAGACGGCCGAGATTAGATCGGGGTGGGGAGAGAGGAGTTGGCCAGCCGGAGTTGGAGCCGAACCCAGCGGCGCCATGGCCGGACTTGGTCGGCGCTCGCGGTTTGAGCGATTTAGGGCACTAGAAGATGAACCAAGGACACAGGGGCGTAGAGAAGCTTACCGCGATCTCACCTAGGGCTAAAACGAAGTCGAGGAGCGGCTCGGACGTGCTCGCGACGGAGGAAGGCGGACGGTGACCTCTGCGAAAGTTTGGCAAGGTTATACGGAGCGTAGAGAGCACGAAAAAACGAGAGAGAAGACTCGGCGAAATCACATGGACGATAGAAAGCTTGGCATGGAGCTTACGGAGGCAAAGCTATGGCGCTGCGGAATTCCGAGCGCGGCGTGGATCTCGGCGGCGTTCTATGGCTCGGCTGCGGCGGCTGCTCGTCCTAGATTTGGGGTAGGGGGGTTTGGCAGAGCTGGGGCGCTATTTAAGGCCCCCTCGGCGTGCGGGGCAAGCCAACCACGAGGATCACGCGCGGCCGTTTCCAACTCGCGATGGAGTCCGGCTCCGTCACGAGGTAGGAGACGAGTCCGACAGGTGGGCCCCACCTATCTGTGACTCAAAGGCGCGGGACCCGCTCGTCAGTGGAAGAAGAAAGGGGAGAGGCATGGCCCACAGCTGCTGGGCTGGTTCGGCAGTGGGCTGGGCGAGCTCCTGGGCCGTGCGGGAGAGAAAAGAAGGGGAGAAAGGGAGCAGGCCGCGGGGGGGGGGGGGGGGGGGGTGGGGGGAAGTGACTAGGCCTTCGGGCCAAAACTAGAGGGGAGAGTCCTTCTCCTTTTTATTTTCTGCTTCCCTTTTCTTTTAAAACAAAGCATATTTCAAAACATTTTCAAAACCAAATTTGAATTTCTTTTTAATCTTTAGCCAAAACCACTCATCACAATAAATCAAATGCAGAGACATGCATGCTCAAACAAGTTGTTAACTCCTATAGTAAATTTTAATTTGAAGAAAAATATTATTTTTCCTATTTTTCATGGGCACAAAAATACACAATTTAACATTCTATCTTATTTTGGAAAATTGCAAATTTTGGGGTGTTACAGTGTTGTAATTGTTCAAGAGGTTCTTCATGAGTTGAAAGTATCAAAAACATCTGGAGTTATTTTGAAGCTGGATTTTGCGAAAGCTTATGACAAGGTTAGCTGGTCTTTCTTAGAGAAAGTTATGAGAGCCAAAGGTTTTGATGAGCTATGGATACAATGGATTAATAGTGTTGTCAAAGGAGGGAGAGTGTGTATTGATCTAAATGGTGAGCGAGGAGAGTATTTCAGAAGCTTCAAGGGCTTACAGCAAGGAGATCCACTATCTCCTTTACTGTTCAATCTTGTTGCTGATGCTCTTTTCAACAATGCTATCCAGAGCCAGTGCCTCGGGCATCATTCAGGGTTTGGTCCCAAATTTAATTGATGGAGGCTTAACCCATCTGTAATATGTGGATGACACTATTATTTTCTTGAGCTTTTTGACTGAGATTTTGATGAGCCTGAGATTAATCCTCACATGTTACGAGGCAATGTCTAGGATCAAAATTAATTTTGATAAGAGTGAAGCGTTCACATTGGGTCTTAGTGTGGAGGAACAACAAGAAACTACTGGAGTTCTGAATTGCAAACTAGGATCTTTTCCAATGAAATATTTAGGAATGCCAGTTAGTGATTGCAGGATAACCAAAGCTCAGCTCAAATATGTTAGTGACAAAACTGAGAAACGGTTGGGAACATGGCAATGTGATTATCTGTCTTCTAGTGGTAAATCAGCGTTGATCGATTCATGTCTATCTTCTATTCCAATGTATACGATGGGAGTTTACCAACTGTATGAAGGAAATTACCAGCTCCTTGATTCCATCAGATCTAGATTTTTTTGGCAAGGCATAGGCAAGAAACGCAAAATATCATATGATTAAATGGGAAGCTCTTGCTAGGCCTGTTGACATTTACTACCGTCATCACTAAAAAGAGAGATAAACCCTACCCTTAGCAACAACAATAGATCTTCATATTTCACAAAATTTTTTTGTTCTCTTCTTGCTCCGTGAAGCGATCTTCATATTTCACAATCTTGCCAGGAAAGTCTTCCCATCCGCGGTGAGGCTAGGCAGCCTGACGGCTTGGCGTCTTCTCCTATTGCGTTGCTTCCTGATCTGCTCATGGTTAACTAATGTTCTAAATTGACAGCATACCTTTCCGATGTAGATGTTGGCTTTGGCTGTGTAGAGGAACGGTCTTCCTAAGAGGATTGGGGACTCATCGTCTCCCTGCATGTCAAGAACTAGAAAATCTACAGGTATATATTGTTCTTGAATTCTTACCATGACATCCTTGACCACTCCTTCCGGGAACCTTAATGATTGATCGGCCATCTGCAACTGAATATATGTTGGGTATAAAGGTAAATCAAATAATTCATCATATACCTGTTTTGACATTACGTTGCAGCCTGATCCAGCATCGCAGACGGTGTGAGGGAAGGTGGTGTTTTTGATTGTGCATTCAATGATTGGAACTCCTGGATCACCTCTCTTGATTGGAAATGGCTTGGGTAGCATATGATCATTCTCTGTGTTGAGAGCGGTGATCAATTGAGTTGTCTCTGCAGGTGCATGATTGGTCTTCCTCCATCTTCTGTTGTTTCTATTGTTTTTTGACATTGATTATTGTTCTTGCTTTCCTTGTTGGTAGAAATGCTTTGAGGCTGCAGGAGTTTTCAGGACATGGTTCTTGAATGTAAATATCTCCTTGTCCTTGATGGATAGGACAATCTTGGCGTACTCCGCATAGATGATGGCTTTTGTCGTGCACAAGAATGGTCTGCCCAAAATAATTGGTGCCTTCTCATCTACTCCTGTCTCCATGGCCACGAAGTCAACTAGGACATATGATTGCCCCACTCTAATGACAACTTCTTCTAGTAGTCCCTCAGGGTAGCAAATGGACTGATCTGCAAGTTGCAAATGCATATATGTGTACAACAGGGGATCATTTAATATTTTCTCATAAATTACCTTGGGCATGATGTTGACACTTGCGTCGAAGTCACAGATAGCCTCTAGAAAGCTGTGGCATCCTATAGAGATAGGAATGACAGGTCTTCCAAGGTCTCCCATCTTCTCTGGTAGAGAGTGGTCAATCCACTGTACAGCTGCAGGCTCAATATGATATTGGGTTGCATTGTGAATATCAACAAGGTTAGCAGTTTCTAAATCTTTTGGTTGGCTTAAAATCTTGCCTTTTTCTAATGGAGGAACAGCAGCAGCTAATTGAGCTAATTGTGATTCTAGCATTTTATTGAAACTATGCTGATTCTTTATAGCAGAAGCAAAAGTATCCA
The DNA here is from genome assembly GCF_000003195.3 of Sorghum bicolor. Lineage (NCBI taxonomy): Eukaryota > Viridiplantae > Streptophyta > Magnoliopsida > Poales > Poaceae > Sorghum > Sorghum bicolor. Next base: position 21,544,815 of record NC_012871.2, read on the forward strand.
TTCTAGCATGTATGTTTCCAAAGTTTTATCATTTGATGTTAGTTTCCTAGTCATTTGATCTAGCAGTTTGGATTGACTAGCAACTAATTCTCTCAAAGGCGGAAAATTGTTATTAAAATTATTACCTTGGTTGTTACCTTGGTAATTACCTTGTTGAGGTTGTTGATTCCATCCTTGATTTTGTTGAGGATGATAATAGGTGTTATTGTTGATGAAGTTCACATCCTCTTGTAGTGTAGGGCAACTGATAGCTGAGTGCCCGTAGTCTCCACATTCTTCACATGTCATATGGGAATCATTGATGTGCATGACTTCCTTCTTCTCTATGTCGAGCTTCTTGATGATGAGGTCTAGCTTGGCAGTGACCATGTCAGCTTCCTTGAGATGATGGATTCCTCCTCCTTTCTTCTGAGACTGAGTACATTCTTCATTGCATGTTGAATTTGAGGCCATCTTCTCAACAAGTGCTTTAGCGTCTGAGAGCTTGAGTGACAGGAAAGCTCCCCCAGCTGCAGCATCAATAGACTCACGGGTACTAGAGATAAGCCCGTGATAGAAAGTCTGTATTAATAGCCACTCCTCTATCCCAAGATGAGGATAGTCTTCAATGTAATTCTAGAATCTTTCCCATGCTTTAGTGAATGATTCATTATGTTGTTGTTGGAAATTTGAAATCTTCCCACACAGAGCATTAGTCTTGGTTGTAGGAAAGAATTTTGCCAAGAAAGCAGTTGAGCAAAGGTCTCATGTATTGTGTTTGTCTTTGTTGGTGTAGAACCACTACTTGGCTTTCCCCAATAATGAGAACGGGAAAAGACGGAGTAAGATAGCATCTTTTGGTACTCCTCTGATCGTGAAGGTGCTGCAGATCTCTAGAAAGTGTTGTAAGTGTGCACTTGCATCTTCATGAGCTTTTCCACAGAATTGGCTGTCTTGAACTATGGTAATCAGAGCAGGTTTGAGCTCGAATCTATTCTCCCCAGTGTTGACTGCTGGTCCAGTCTGAATGTTTGCTATTGTTGGGGCAGAGAACTCTCACAGTGTCTTCTCAGCCATGTCTTCAAACACAGGAGCTAGGTTTCCTCCTAACTCTTCTACTTGTTTTTCTATTTGTCCTCCAAATTCCTCTTCCAATGTTAGAGCTGGCTCCTCTGAAGAGCTAGCTTGAGCAGCAGAGGGTGTTCTTGATGGTGATTCGAATTTGTCCCTTGCTTCTACAAACTTCTTCTTCCTAAGGAGTTTCTCTGGATCTTCAGTAAAGTTTCTTGGAAGAGCAAAACCATTCATTCATCACCCTGCATAAGATAAGAAAATGATAACGACGAAGGGTGTACCTGATTGAGTAGAAATTGATTGGTAATATAACTTTATCCATGCGTATATATGTTATCAATATATCCTAAGTTTATTATGCCTTCCCCGGCAACGGCGCTAAAAATGCTTGTTGATTTACTACCGTCATCACTAAAAACAGAGATAAACCCTACCCTTAGCAACGACACCGGAAATGCACCGGTATTTAATTAACTTGTCAAATAGCAACTAACCACTCAAACATTCCTAAGCACAAAGTAGGTTGTCATCCCTAATTATATTGCTAGGAATTTAATATAGATTCACATGTTCTACTTTAACTAGACAGAGAATAAAATATATGAATATAATTATAAACTAAATGGGTTCTGCAAGCGGACAGATAATTATACCATTGTAGCATTTTACCTAGGGAAGTATCTAGGTTGTCGATTTATATTTATACCACTTGGAAGGCTAGGTGTTAAACTATATTCTATTATATCGATAAGAAACTATATAGGATGAATAAATGATATTACCCAAGTCGTATAATCTACTCTCAATAGGCAGAGGTCACAAGATAAATATAGATAAATAATAGTGATAGCACAATCATCAAGTATCATAATTAAGGATAATCATCAGAGCATCTACTAGTCATAATCATAGTTAGTCAATGGATAAACTAGGGAGTTGGATCTAAGGTAGTTCTATAACTACGCCAATGAATAACTCTAATTAGTGCAATTACATCTAGAAATCATCGTTAAGTCAACCCTATATCATAATTACATGTAAAGAGGCATCGACTAATGAGGGTTTTAAGACGCAACTGTCACCTCCTTCACGATCACGCCCATGCTAGCCCTACGTACGGGGCGTGGACTATAGAGAAACCAATGCAGCTGTCACCTACGTGGACTACCACATGACCCGGCACATCAGGGGGCACTCACAGACAAACAAGATATCTAGACACCACGTCTACATATTGTCTATCATCTACCCAACAATCGATTAGGTAAACGCTATACGAGCAATTACATGAATTCAATAAGATCAAACCAACTTGAAAGGTCCAAATGGCTAGAGGGGGGTGAATAGCCTATTTAAAATTTCTACAAAGTTCACTAAGCAAGTGAGTTAGTAAAACAAAAGGCGAAGCAATTCTAGCACTAGCTCAACTAAGCTATGCAAGCCACCTATACAAACTAGTACAAGGCTAAACACTAAAACACAAACAACAAGAGAAGGCTAGCTACACTTCTAAACAAGAAAACTAAACTAAACAAGCTAAACAACTAGCAAGGTATACAAGTAAGTAAAGGAGTGGAGAGTGATTGTTATACAAACATTGTAGAGTAGGGATATATCCAACAAATCACTCACAATCACAATCACAATCACAATAGATAATCCTCGGCAAGAGACGACACAAGATTTTTTACCGAGGTTCACTTGCTTCCCGGCAAGCTAGTCCTCGTTGTGGCGATACACCCACTTGATGGATCGCGAGCTAATTGGTAATCCAAAGCCAAACCCTCAGCGGGTGCCGCACATCCACTCACAAGATGGGGATCCTCCAAGCCACGAGCAATCCACTAGAGTAGCCAATTGCGATCTCCCGTGGGGAAGGCTCAAAAACCCCTCACAAATCACTTGGTGAGGCTCGAAACAATCTCCAATCATGAGCTCAACTCCACCACTGCTCCAAGCCATCTAGGGCATCGGGAAACACCCAAGAGTAACAAAAAATCCACAGCAAACTCAAGGATAAAGTGCCACTAGATGCAACTCTCAATGCAATGCACTTGAATCTCACTCCATCTCATAAAGATTAGCAATCAAGCAAGGGGATGAGTGGAAGGAGTGTTCTCTAGCTCAATGTATGCCTCAAGTAATCAAATAAACAAGAGAGAACCTCCAAAAGCCGGCCACCTCCTATTTATAAGCCCCCTGTTGACACTTGTTAACACCACTTGAATACTAGGTTGTCATCCCCAGCATAGCACTAGAGTGTACTATGGTATTTATACGCACACAGATAAATCCACAAGCGCACGGATACCGTTGTAGCTTTTACGCGGTTAAAGGTTTTATCTTATCCATAGGGAAATGAGAGAACTGATCTACGCTCTAACTTAACCTAGATAGATAGGTATGTGTAAATATGAAAGATGGTAGAATTGAATAAGAACAATATTAAAGGTAAGATAACAATGGGTGATAATATGGGAATAGAGAGTAGAGCAATCTAGTATATTGGCGATGGTAGGAGAATAGAGAGGATAACTATGGTTTCTCTACTTCAAAGGGGTATGTCTATGTCTGGGGTGAACCACGTGATAAGAATACACCACAAAGGATGCTTATCCATAGGCCGATAAACCCTACCAGTCCTGCTAATGGGAGGTGGACTACAGAGGACCAACGTACTTGTCACCTACGCGGCATACCACATGATCCGGCTAGATAGGGGATATCCACAAGTAATCTAGGTCTAAGCACCACGCTTACACCATACTACAACTCTAACCTATAGTGTCCTATAGATTAAAGTACTCAAAAGAGTTGTGAACAAGATCATACATGGATAGTAATTGCATAATGAAATATAAGTAGATTACCAGAGTCATTCCATGAGCGAGCTTGATTAGAGCTTGATCATGGCAAAGTACAACCGGAGGAAGAACCGACAGGTCGGCCTCTCCTCCAATCCTCCCTCGCTCTCCATCTCGCTACTATCTAGATCTACTCTAGTTTAGAGAAGAGAGGAGAGCGCTCATCTCCAAACCCTTGCTTTTGCTCTGTCTACGAATAATGAATAGGGATGCCTCCTTCAGGGGCCAGGGGCCCTGCTTATATAGCCCCCTCAAATGAACGTGGGGCGTCGGATCAAACCGACCTTAATCGCACGATTTTCCTTGATCCTCAAAGGCGGTGGAGCATAATCCTTGAGGCGGAGCCTGATTGGTTCCTGTAGCAGGGCGGGCACCCTAGGGGGCAGGGCGGGTGCCCTGCCCTCGGGCCTGCTCGGCCTCCCGTTCGTTCCCGTGGCTTCTTGAGTCTTCTAGATGATGGAAAATTACCGCATACGTTAATATCTCTATGTAAACCCAACATGTGGGCATTTCCTCCATATTTCCTAATAACCCCCTGTAGAAATAGACAAACACCAAAATTCATGGAATTCTATCAGATAAAACCCTAAGTCTGGGTGTTGGTTGCATTTGGATCCTTTTATTTATTTATTTGATGATTAAATTTGGTACTTAAGGACCGTCAACAAACTCCCCCAAGCTTACCTCTTGTTCATCCCTGAGTAAGGATAGACTTAGTAATGGATCAGAATTTGTTGCAATGCCTTAGAAAGTTGACGGTACACATGCTTTCAAACAAGATCTTATCTCTGAGTTAGAGTAAACTGCTAAGACTTAAAACTTACTCATTTTACCTTCCACCATGGGGCTTGCAACCGTCACTTATGTCTTGAGCAGTTAAAAGATAGAATGGTCAAGTCAAGCGCCATGTCTCCTGTTCTTTGATCAACTATAGGTCTGGAGTTTTTGTAGATTTTCAAAATAAAACATAGAGATTCCTTGTATGACTCTCTCAATTCTCTCTTTTGTGGTATTTCTGGATCCTTACCAAGGCAGTGATGGTATATGCCTTCTCTCAAAGTATGTGGTATTTGTGGTATGAGGCATAGTGACATTGTCTTCTCTCTCATCCTACTCTAATAAGGCTTTGATATCTAGAGCTCATAGGTGGGAGATAAAGTATACATACTTACAAGACATTTATTGCATAGTCAAACCATAGATCTAGAGAAACAAGTTAATAAGTCAATATCAAGATGTGCATGTGTGGCGAATGAATGGTGTATGGTGATGATGGTGAAAACAATGGTGAAAGTCTAATTCTACTTTTGCTCTTTTGAGGGGATACATACCTTTCTTGCACTTTGAAGCTTTTTTAGGAGAATGAGATGCTCTATATTTTCTTTTTCTTTTCTCTCAGGTGGGTATCTTGTACCCCTAATTCTACTGTCGGACACTTGTCTATTTTTACCTCTCGTCTCACTTTTTCTTTTCTTCGAGGTTCTGGGCACTTGCCCCTTTTTATTTCCTCGTATTCACTTTTTTCAGAGCACTCACCCTCCTGGAATAATGTAGCTAGTGGCAGCAACCAAAATATCTCGAGCATTTATTTCACGGGGAATAACAGGGATAGGATAATGTTTTTGGCTATTCTCTCCTGGATAGGAGTAGAATGATTTTGGGTGAATCTGGAGATGGAAATGAGTGGATGTATATGGATGCATACTTCCGGAGTAGAAGCAGCATGTATGAGTGAACGTGCAAGTGAATCTTGATTTTAACCACATAACAAGCTTCTAAGGGTCTACACAGCTTGACCACACTTAATGCTCATAAGTAGTAAAAACTAAATGTATGGTTCATAGTCTAACAGGCATGTATGTATGGCTATAGTATGAATTTAAACTCTCATCATACAGGAACTCATCATGCAATATTTTAAAGATTTTCAAAGATAAAATTCTCCAGAATTCTAGTATCTCTAGGAATAGATAAACAACAACTTAACCTTCCCATATCATATCTGTTAACGACTTAGACTTTTGATCAGGTACACTTCCCACAAGTTCAGGTTTAGAGCAAGCTTTAAATTATAACAGTTATGCCTAAACTTGAGAGAGAGCTCAAATTTGAAAACTAGGTACTTGGTAGAGCAACTATTCATCATATCCATGTAAGAGTTTATCATTAGAGTTCAATTTGGCATAGACAATTTATTTGTTTATTTAGCAAACTAAGCAAAGATATAAGCACAAAATCTTTATTTGGGTTTTTATGATTATGTATCTTTTTATTGTTTGAGTAAAGTATAAACGCGAATATAAACACTTAGCTGGATAAATAGGGGTGCTCTCCCCCAAGCTAGATTTTGACGTAATTTCTTCTCATGTAGCTAGCAGGTGGTGGAGGTGTATTTGAATGTCGGCGGCACCCTGACAACGATTGGGATGTCCTCCGTCTGCTAGTCTTCTTTGATCCTTGAATTCTGTGGAGCTCAAATAGACAACAAGGCTTTGTGGAACTGGTTAAATGTTAGCATAAAATCTCTTTGCCTTTATCATGTTGAGCTTCCTCTAATAAATATTACTCTCTTTGGTAGGATCATAAATTTATTTTTATATTTTCATTTCTATAGGACAGGAATATATTTATTTTATTTTTACGCCACCACAGTGAATGTACTTATGGGTTTTATGCCACGAGCATACTCACATGGGGCTTACTATTTTTAACATTTTTATTTTCTTTTCAAGATAGCATGATTAATTAACAAGCCATTTAAGGAAAGTAAATAATTTAAGGGAAAAGGGAATGCAAAAAGGATAAATATGGGTAACTACCGATTTTACCTTTCGGCGAGGGTTCAATGTTTTAAGTCTTCTAAACAAGACTTCTCACTGTGTTCATTCTTTAGGTGCGTCATTTGATTTAGGTGTGGACCTTGACGTCTGCACCTCTTGATACGGTTGTCGAGGGTATCAATAAGGGGTACCCTAACCGATGCACATAACAAGAAGACTCATACGTAAATCGAGGCCCTTGACTCGACGCCCTCCATTTGCACACGTGACGGCCAAAGTGTGATGATGACCCTAGCCTCGAATACGGAGAGAGGGTCGTGTGAATCGGCTCGAGGCTCGACTAAGCATCGACCGTTGAATACGGAACTGGCTCATACGAATCGACAGGCCTCGAGTGCACGGACGCCGCCCGCCGCGTGGCGCGGGTACGGGTACGAGAACCAGGGCATTTAATGCGCCTGTCGCGTTCTCACCTAACCCGACAGTCACGGGAAGCGTGATAGGGAGCAAGCACCCATCCAATCGCCCCTTTTTGCAGCCTTGTCCACCAGATGGACCAGAGTATGGCAGGGCGCAGCGAGACAATCGGAACGTCTTGTCACGATCCCCCTCGAGACGCCCGAAGTTAGCGCTCCTATCAGCAAGGCTTCACGCGACATTGGACCCTCGAGTGAACACGTTCCTTCCCAAGGAAGAGTCAGGCGGTGAAAGACAGCACCTCAACCACTCCTGACAGGACTGCTGCCACGACGTACAGGCGTGCCCGCGGCTTAGCCAATCCAGGACGGCGCGCAGGAGCCGGATTCGGAGGCACGCGTAATCATCACCCAAGCACTGGGTAACAAGACGGCTCGAGGCCACGCCGGTACGGAAGCCTCGAGTAGGTCAGCGCACCACGCCCCTATCGACCCCTACCCTATCGCCTACGCCATGTAACCTAGGTCTCCCCTTGGAACTATAAAATGGGAGGCACAAGGAAGAATAGGGGGGAGATAGGTAGAAGAACAACCATACTTTATCTCCGTCCATTCACACAACATCAACTTGCATTCACCCCTGTACAAGCACTTAGGTGCAAGATAATAGAAACCCCCCCCCCCCGCTGGACGTAGGGCCTTCTCTTGCCCGAACCAAGATAAGTCTTTGTGTCTTTCTTACATCATCATCTGGGAAAGGGAACACGCACACAAGTTTTACTCGTTGGTGTGACCCCCCGTGGGTAAAACACCGACAGTTGGCGCGCCAGGTAGGGGTCCTGCGTGTTTTTTCTCACCGATTTCCCACCTCTTTCCAGATGACCACTCTCGTTTCACCGATCCCGCGCTCCACAGTGATTTGGTTTGGGAGCCTCGAGTTCATGTCTACCGGCTTTGGCTATGACATGATCCTGCTCTCGGTCAAGGGACCGGGAGGAGCTGGCATTGCGCCCGCACGATTGAGGGCTCCCAGACGGCCTCGCCACCATGCCTCCCCACCCAAGAAGAGGCATGGACAGCGCCGCCACCACTCCTCTGCCTCCTCACGGTCGCTAGCCCGTGCCAGGCGAATGGCGGTGCAGGAGTCGATGGCCCCGCACGCCGAAGCCGCGGACACGGCAGCCCCGCGTCATGATGACCGCGCGACGACGCCAGGCAACGACGCTCCTCGCGTGCTCCCGCCCTCGACAACGCTACTTTCGCACGGGTTGTTTGCCCCAAGGAGAACGCACCCGTTCGGTCTGGACAACGCCGTGGCATCTCTCGCCAGGACAATATGTCCGAACACCCAGACATACGTGGAACGACCAATGGTCCTCCCGCGCGACGCTGGAACACAGCAGCAAGCAGCCGAGCTGCCGGATTTCTCCTAGGTACGAGGCCTCCGACGCCTAGGACCCGGGCGATACACGATCACCTCACTCAGGCAACGGCTGGCGGGAGAAGGATGTGGATGTTTCTACGCCGCCGAGCCGGATCCCGACTCCAAATCCGACAGCTACGACCCTACGAGGGAATGCTTCAACATCGACGGAGAAGTGGAGACCACAGATGAGACACAAGACACCGTCGCAGGTGGCCGAGCCACTGTGGCAAGAGAGGACCCCAGGACACTTGGGAACAACGGTCAGGTCGACCCTCCGCCTTAGGAAGATAAAGTCACGCAACTTGCGCAGTTACGGGAGCTCAAAGCAAAGCTTGATGAAGATCGCGAGCGCCTCACCCAGCTCGAGCGGGTCCTCGAGCAGGACCAGCCATACCCGCATGGCAGAGGCGCGTGCTGACGGGCTCGAGAGGTACACCGACAGATTGTCGGGGACGGGGAACCAGAGCAACCCATCTGTCGTTTCCCCCGAGCAGGCCAGAATGTCGTGGCAGCGACCATGCTGCTACGTAACATGCCTGAACCCTCAAACTCCTAAGCGCGGCGCATTCGAGATGTGGTACAAACTCTGCTTCAAGTGGCGGCAGCTCAGCAAGCCGAGAGCTCAGCCTCTCGACGTCGAGGGGCAGCCTCGGAGAAGCGTGACGAGCCAGTCCGAAACGAAAGGGAGGTGTCGGTCCATCAGCAACCGCCCCCTCGAGGAAAGAAGACAGCGCCTGTCCAGAACCACCCCGATGGTAAACAGCGGCGACACGATGCACGGCACGACATCAATGAGTATCGTCGCCGTCGACATGGGGATGCAGAGGAGCGCGGTTACAGCGCTCACCACGGCGGGCGGTACGACAGCGACGAGGACCGAATGGCCCCGGAACCACCGGGTCCTCGCGTGTTCAACAGAGCGATCCGCAGCACACCACTACCCAGCCCGTTTCGACCCCCGACTAGCATTGTTAAATACAACGGCGAAACCAAGCTAGAACTGTGGCTGGCGGACTTCCGGCTAGCATGTCAGTTGGCTGGCGGACTTCTGACGGTTACCGTGTAACAGAACCGACCAAATTATAAGAGATTAAGCCTAATAGTGACCATTTGCATAGTCAAACCATCGAGCTTAAGCCCATATAATCCCGGTAGTCCGTGAAATCTTGAAGGATTTCAAAACACATATCATACATACAGCCAAGATCGTAATAAGTTTAGCGGTCGCCATCCACAGATACATCCAGATTACAACAATCATAAAATCCATCGGAGTTCTTAAAGTTATTACAAACCAAGTTCACAGGTAGCGGAAGCTTCATAGTTCGAAAGTACAACACACACACTTAGTCTGATACAGTGCCATGATTTGGTCATTCCCACAAAAGCAAAAGAGAAGACGGAGTGACCATCACCCTTGGTCTAGTCATCACCCATGGCTGGGTACAGACAGAGGATGCAATAACCATAGTACATTTGAACATCTGCAAAACAACATGGGAATGGAACCCTGAGTACGAGAATGCACTCAGCTAGACTTACCCGTCATAAACTCAAAATAAAGACTCATCAAGGATTATGAAGGCTATATAGTGGGGTAGCTGACAACCTTTTTGCATAACTGCAAGATGCTATTAACATGTCCTCCACAAATCTTTCTTCTTTTAATTTGCTCAAGTTAACAGTATCATTACCTATTATCTAGGTTTGCACCTGCACTATTACAATCAAGTGTAGCAACATGATGGTACCTCATCATAGCATTCATGAAACCATTTATCGTTATAACCCAAGTGTTCCATAGTCCTTACTACGAGGACGAAGCTCATGTGAAGTGCTAACTATCCAGGAGCGATGGCGATTCGAATCGATTTCTAACCAGCTGGCGAGTTTATTCCCCACACAAACCACACTCACTGATCAAGTGAGCTACAGATCACCGTATTGCACTATCCAGGACCAAATTCGCGGGTTCGACAGGCACCGCCTGTACCCGAGGACCGTTCCAGCGACCGAGGTATCCAAGGTATACCAAGGTTGCGCGCCGCGCCCTCGTCGTTCTCCTCAACCATCACCAATACAGCGAGTACATCGGGCCGATTCCCGGCCCGGATAGTGCTCAGGCTTCGCGGTCGGAACGACTTATCCTTCCAGCTAAATGTGGGGCATGCGTTCAACATGACAAGAGGGCCATCAACGATCGGTCCTTAATCGACACAGGCAGGGGCACTATAGTCAACCCACCATAAGACCCTGCCCGGTCTCCAATTCCATTCCACACTTGGTTATTCTTTTCCCAAAGCAATCACTGCTTAATTAAGCAGGTATCCACCTATATCTCGCAGGTGACAGGGAATCACCCGACTTCTATCGGGCTAAGCAAGCTAAGCATAGACTCCGCACCTATCTACATAGGACAAGGTAGATAAACGAGGGGTGATATCAAGGAATACCAATGCATCAACGATATCAACCAACTCCTATCACTTAGATGCAATATAATAGAACAAGCATAATATAACATATAAGTTAGCGAGAATAGGGAGACTTAGAATGCTCCGGGGCTTGCCTTTCTCAAACGTGCTGGGCCGGTGATCCGGACACTCCTGTAGCTCTTCTCCGGGTTCCGGTGCCTCCGGAGGTTCCTGCTCCTGAATCTCCTCTGGCTCCTCGGATCCCACCTCGTTCTCCTGCGAGCCTGTATGATGCATGTATGCTCATGAGTGGAGTGCGGGATGCCCGAGTGAATGCTTGTATGAGAATGTACCAAATGATCATGACATGATGCATAGGTGATTTAATTGGTCATGCTCTTTACAAGGTAGTCAACATCATCCAAGAGTAGGCAATTGAATTAAACATCTATTGCATTCTCTTCTACAAATCTTTTCAAGTGTAACCAGCAACCCACAAGTTGCTTCAAAGATACACCAAACCCCTTCTTATTCCATTTAACTCACAAATAACAATTATAAATTAATTATTCATTTCTAGGCCCATCAAGATTAGCATGCATTTCTATTTATCAATAAATTCCACAAAAATTACAGGAGACTCCCAGTCAGGCATAAAGGCTACTATAAATTTTTCATAATTTTTTGATACTTATTTTGAGCTACAAATATCACAAGATTAATTAATAAGGGCAATTACAATTACTCTACTGTGGTATAAGTGTCAAACAGCAGATTTCATATTTTTTATAATTTGCCTAATATCATAGAAAACACCCACAAAAATTTCCAGATTAATTGCATGATCCAAATAATTATTAAAAATCATAAACCACTGCCATGCAAGCATTTAAATCACTATAAATTCATTTATACACCAAATAATGTGTAGTAATATTTTCCCAGTGAGTTAACACACATGCAGAGCCAACAAAACAAGTTTTACATTTTTCTGAGTCTTACTTTAATTACTATGCATTTTCTAAGTTTAGCAAAAGCATGGATTAATTATTTCTGTCCAGAAAAAGTGTTCAATCATGACATGCAATTACATCAAACTGTAGATCTGAAAATAAAGAGCACCCCAAAATTAATTTCATCAACTTTGGAGCTGCAGAACTCAAGATATGGATTTTACAAGTTTTAAATCGATTTCTGGAAAACCTTTTCTGAAAATCAATTCGAAATCGGGATAAAAACGCTAAAGACACCCAGATCTACACCCAACGCGGTCCCCCAGCGACTGACAGTGGGCCTCAGACCCCACTGGTCAGCGAGACCGAGAGGGAGAGCACCTCCGACGAGCAGATCTCGCCGGCGGTGAGGTTCCCGGCCACGGGGTGACCACCATCGTGCTCCCCGCAGCGAGGCGCACCCAGCGGTACCCTCGGGTTGGCCGGAGGATGGCCGGAGCACCTCTGACGAGCATGCATGGCGGCACGGCGGCGTTGCTCGCCGTGGCCAGGCTGCTCCGGTGCGGTAGAACACGCGCAAGGGCTCCTCCGAGCTTCCCCGTCGCACTACGGATCTAACACGCCAAAAAGCAAGCGAAACGGGGCAGAAACGAGCGAGGTTCGACGCGGCGGAGCTCTCCGGCGAGGTCGGAGCAACTCCGACGAGCGATTCATGGCGTTCGACGGGCTCTCACCTCGGTAGAGCGTTCGCAGGAGTTTACCGTGACGACGACGAGTGCGCTAGTGGTTTCGGCGTCGAGGTTGGGGCACTGGAGTGGCCGGCGGTGAGCAGCGGAGCTGCTCCGGCGATGGCGCTACGACAGATCTCGTACGGCTGCGGTTGCGCTCGCGAGTGGAGGGAGGAGGGAGAGAGGTGCGGGCGACAGAGCGAATGGAGCGGCCTGAGAGCCCGGGCCGGCGTCCCGACCAGGTGAAGCCGGTCGGCCGCGGTGCGCCCATCGCCGGCGTACGGCCGCCACGTGGCCGACGCTGGCTGGGACGAGGCGGGCGTCCACGCGCGGGAGAGAGGGGGAGGGGGAAGGCAGGCCGGGCCGCTGTCTGGGCCGAAAGGGAGGCGGGGTTGGCCCAGCAGCGCCTGCCCCCTTTTCCATTTTTTTTTGAATTTCTTTTCTCCAATTCTTTTCTAAATTCATTTGGACCCTTTTAAAATCATTTCCACCTTTTGCTCCCAAAAACAAAGTTGTTCCAAAACAAAAACCCTACAACTTTGTTTTAATAAGCAAGACCAAATTCCAGATAGAATTTGAATTACAAATTAAAACTAGTTCTAGGTTTTCAAATAAATTCATGTTGGGGATTTTTGTATAAATTCCATTTCTCAAATTTTATTGCTCCAAAAATTGCACAAAAATATTTTTAAACCTTCTTACACATAAATCAACCTATCTTGAATATTCCACAATTTTAGAAGCAAGCATCATATTTTTAACATATTTAAAGCACATGGAATAAAACACATAAAATCACATTTTGGGATGAAATGACATGCTCATGATGCTATGCTTGATGAGAATGCTTATGAATGTTTTGATAGGGCTAAATGCATGCTTAACACCTAGGGTGTTACATACCGCTTTTCCTCTCCGACACAGCCCGCAGATGGCTCGAGGAGCTCCCAGCCAACCAGATCCATGATTGGACCGATTTGGTCCAAGTGTTCGAGGGCAACTTCAAAGGGACCTACATACGGTCCAGCAACTCGTGGGACCTCAGCAAGTGCAAGCAGAAATCAAGAGAAACTCTCCGAGAGTATGCCCGACGCTTCTCGAAGCAGCGCACCAAGCTGCCGCACATCTGCGACCACGACGTCATCCTAGCCTTTGTCTCACGCACCACCTACCGAGATCTGGTGCGGGAATTGGTTCGGAATCACCCTCAGACCGTCGACGAGCTGATGGACGTGGTGGCAAACTATGCTGCAGGGGAGGAAGCGGTCGGCGCCTTCTTCAGCCACGAAGGAGGCAAAGACAAGGCACCAACTCACGACGATGAGGGCCCCAGTCGACGGCCCCAGAAGAGCAAGAAGAAGAAGAAAGCTCAACCATTCAAATGGGAGGCCCTCGACGATGATCTCGTCGCCGCTTTAGAGCATAAAAAGCCTCGAGGTCCCCCCAATGGAGCTATCTTCGACAAGATGCTAAAGGAGCCCTACCCTTATCATAAGGGAGGGGCGAATCACAAGCTTGAAGACTGCTGCATGCTGAAAAGATACTTCGATGGTCTGGGGCTTAAGAAGGACTTACCAGGTCAATCGACCCCTCATCGGGCCTTATGGGGAAGCCGTTGACGCGCTCAGGCTGAAAATCGCCTGCGACGGCCGCCCTAACTCTGGCAGCGACCTCGTCATCCGCGGGCGCCTCGTTGGACATCCGGCATGCCTCGAGGTCGCGAGATGAAACGCCGAGGCCCATTTCGTCCATCCTTAGCGGCCAAGACATCAACGGGAGTACCCGTCGATGGTGGACAGTCGAGAGGACGAGCGCAACGATCAAGCCTTCCCCACGAAGTTTCTTCAGGGCGTTGAGGATGGGACGGAGCCGCGATTGGAGGGTCTTGACGACGCCATAGTTCCAGTGGTCCGGACGCTCCGAGATCAAGCGCCCGGTGTAGTCGGGGAAGAGGTCGTCGTCGTTTTGCAGGTAGAACCACTGAGAGTCCCAACCGGCGTGGTTCGACGTGAGCCCCACCGAGATGTACTCTCGGGGCTCCTCCGCCTTGCCGGTCTTCAGCACCAGGTTGAGGCAGCCGGCCCGCACCGGCTTCCTCACCCCTGTAGCTCCACCAGGGGCGTTGAAGAGCTCGCCCCCGTACAGGTGGAGCCACAGGTCCCAGTGCGGCATCATCCCTAGGTAGCCCTCACACACCGCAGCAAAAATCGCCACGACGGTGATGGCGTTCGACGAAAAATGCTGAAGCTCCACGCCGTAATGGTGGCAGAGTGCCCGCATGAAGCGACTCGGAGGGGAACCCAGGCCATGGCGGTGGAATTTGGCGAAGGAGACCACGTACCCCTTGGGCGGTCTCAGTTCCCGGTGGTCCGCTGCCGGCGCGATCCACTCCGGCCACGACGAGGAAACGCGGGGGCGCAGGAGCCCCTCCTTCTCGAGCTCCAACAGCCAGCGCTCCATCATCGACGACGGACGCCAGTCGTCGACGGTGATGAGTCTCACCGGCATCTTGGGGAAGGAGGAAAGCGGCTCCGCTACTTTGTGCTCGAGGGTGCGCGCACGTGGAGATGGCAAAGGAGGCAGAGGCAAGAGCGGTGGCGGAAGACGGAAGGAGTAATGGCTGGAAGACCCAACAATATTTATAGGCGGCTAACCTCCAATGGACAGATCCGGGCAATACGGTAACCTCCCTAGTAAATGCGCCACCTAACGGTCCTTATTACTCTCACTGCCAGGACGCTATGAATTCCACGACAGAACAGTGCCGCAACGGCTCCCGTCTGAAAAGGCACGCCCAACGGGCAAAAAGGTGAACCGCCATGACCCTTCCTTCTCTCGTAAGACAAGGTATGTACCTGTCATGATAAAAATCTCGAGGGGTCGCAGACTGGCCCACTGAACGGGTTCGACGGTCGACCTCGAGTACTAGAGTCAGGGATGCCCAGCGAGGGCTCGAAAACGAGGCTTGCCTCGAGAACTCGCTGGGGATGTCCAAGGCAAGGGCAAAAGGGTCGAGAGGAATCCCCACAGAGGGAGGCAGCGAGCCGCTGGACTCTATCGAATGAGACCAGTATCCCCGATCGCGTTGGCCCCGCTTTATGAGAACGCCTCCGGGCTGCAGCTAACCCCCTTGAACGGGGCACAGGTTCTCACTTGGATTGCCCGATAAGAGCTCGACCTGGGGTCTGCGACGCTCGCTCCACCGGGAGTACGTCACGACCCTGATGCGGAACCAGCCAATCGAGGCCCAAAGCCCCTCCTCCACAGTGGACAACTCTCAGAAAAGGGGGAAATCGAGGGCATTCCCATCAGAAAAGGCAACATAACCCTCGAAGGAGTCAAAGACTCCTCCAAAGGCTCAGGGGCTACCCCCGCGGGGGTCGCTCGCGCGACCTTACGAAAACCCGACCGACAAGAAGAACCTCTACTCGAGCGCAAGTGCTCGAGTAGAGACTCGGGGGCTACTGTCGAGGGTGTCAATAAGGGGTACCCTAACCGATGCACATAACAAGAAGACTCGTACGTAAATCGAGGCCCTTGACTCGACTCCCTCCACTTGCACACGTGACTGCCAAAGCGTGATGATGACCCTAGCCTCGAATATGGAGAGAGGGTCATGCGATTCGGCTGAGGCTCGACTAAGCATCGACCGTCGAATACGGAACTAGCTCATACAAATCGACAGGCCTCGAGTGCAAGGACGCCGCCCGCCGCCTGGCGCAGGTACGGGAACCAGGGTATTTAATGCGCCTGCCACGTTCTCACCTAACCCGACAGTCACGGGAAGCATGATAGGGAGCAAGCACCCATCCAATCGCCCCTTTTTGCAGCGTTGTCCACCAGATGGACCAGAGTATGGCAGGGCGCAGCGAGACGATCAGAATGTCTTGTCACGATCCCCCTCGAGACGTCCGAAGTCAGTGCTCCTATCAGCAAGGCTTCGCGTGGCATTGGACCCTCGAGTGAACACGTTCCTTCCCAAGGAAGAGTCAGGCGGTGAAAGACAGCACCTCAACCACTCCGGACAGGACTGCGCCATGACGTACAGGCGTGCTCGCGGCTAAGCCAATCCAGGACGGCGCGTAGGAGCCGGATTCGGAGGCACGCGTAATCATCACCCAAGCACTGGGTAACAAGACGGCTCGAGGCCACACCAGTACGGAAGCCTCGAGTAGGTCAGCGCACCACGCCCCTATCGACCCCTACCCTATCGCCTACGCCATGTAACCTAGGTATCCCCTTGGAACTATAAAAGAGTAGGCACAAGGAAGAATAGGGGGGAGATAGGTAGAAGAACAACCATACTTTATCTCCGTCCATTCACACAACATCAACTTGCATTCACCCCTGTACAAGCACTTAGGTGCAAGATAATAGAAACACCCCCCCCGCTGGACGTAGGGCCTTCTCTTGCCCGAACCAAGATAAGTCTTTGTGTCTTTCTTACATCATCATCTGGGAAAGGGAACACGCACACAAGTTTTACTCGTTGGTGTGACCCCCCATGGGTAAAACACCGACAACGGTGTCACCCATGTTCTTCGTTTGCCCAGCAGTTCGAAGTGCGGCGTTGGCAGTATCTTGCTCAGTGTATTTGTGCTCGTAGATCCAGGTCCTTCACTTGGTAGAGTCTGGGAGTTGAAAAATCCTCCATGTTTCTCAAAATGTGTCTTGCTCATAGAGACAAGGCAGAGATCAAGTGCATGGGTCCTGTTGGTGGAAAACACCAACAGAACCAAAAGTATATTTATTCTTCTCTATCCTTAAGCATAGGGAGCAAGACAAAGTTCATGGGTGATAAGTGCATTTAAAACATTTGTCAGATCAGATTGCTCAACCTTATGGAAAGATAATCTATCTATGTATATGTCTTTTTCTTTATATCTTCCCAAAGGTTGAATGTGCAACATTTTAGCTCATATGATTAGGAGTGTGGGATCATGGAGGTAGTACTAGGAACAAAGATTAAAGGACTAAACATGCTGAATCAGTTGGGTCGGTTAATTTGGAGTTATAAATTATACATGTTTGTCACTTTATTTATGTGAACGCCAGAACCAAGGGGAAGCTTATAAAAGTGATAGTCACATATCTTAAGATGTTACCTTAATTGAAGAGTGAGGGTACCATCTCCCCTTGTGGAAGCTTCCCATTCGTAGTGGCTGTGTATCTTGTTCATGTACTTTGTCTCCTTCCATGGATCATCTCTCTATGATAAATGAGCTATGTCCTTCTTGTGCAAATTGTTAAACTTCATGTGTCTCTCTCTTCATCTCCGATGTGAGCTTATCTCAGGACTTCCCAAATCGATATTGAATGTTTTTCTGCAGGGGTTAGTTCGACAAAATATACCAATGTCTACACAAGCAGTTTTTAGTTAAATAACCAAACTAGACTCCATGTCTAATCAGATTAAGGAAGGCTGTTTAACCTAAGAACCATGCTTAATTTAAAAGCCAATAGAAGTATGTGCAATACTTCCAAACTAACACTTACTAGGATAAACAAAGGTAGCGTGATGGCATTTATAGAGATCTACTCAAGTGGAGATGAAGTAGTGTGATTAGTATTTAACAAATTGAGCATGTCTCAAAGGTAGGGACAACCAACATAGTGTTGACGGTGGATATACCATAGAAATCCACATACAAAACACCGTCAACATGCCTCGGTTGCAAGGGGAAACGACATGACATGAACATATTTTATCCATAACTAGTTCCACTTGTACTCTTAGCTTGTTTATGCAGGAACAACAAATTCAAGACATTATTTGACAAAGCCAACATCAGAATCATCAAGAGGAGATCGAGGGGACAACAGGTGACACCCTGGGCCCACAGGGAGGGGGTCGCCCGACCCCTCTTTGGTGGGACCCAGGTGTGCCACCTAGTCCACCGACATAAGGGACCCCTGTGGACACTGCTGGTGGGCCCAGAGGCCCAGAAGTGGGGTCGCCCGACCCCACATCAAAGGCGGTTCCAGGGTCGGTGGCCTCCCACCGACCTTCCCCACATGTCCCACATGTTGATTTGCCCCTGCCGTTGATCAAATGGCGGTTGTGAGGTCGGTTTGATCCAAGGGTGGAGAGAAGATGTCACGCGGATCGATGACGTGGCGATGGAGTAACCCCTACTCCATCTCCCTCTATAAAAGGCAGCCTCCATCCTTCATTTCAAGTGTGCAATTCCAAGGCCAAGTGCATTACAAGTTCCAAGCATACAAGTAGAGTAGTAGTTAGTCTAGAGTGGGAGTTAGAGTCGAGTCGAGCGAAGCTCAGGGTCTCCGGAGTCGTCTTCTGGAGAGTCTGGTATAGCTCTTGTACCTTTCTACTTTTGTAAGACTTTCCTTTTATTAATATATTATTCTTACTTTACTTTACTGAGTTCTTACTTAGTGCAAGTCTTTTAGTCTTGTTGTGCATTTACTTTAGTAATATAGTTGTCTTAGTGAAGTTAGTGACCTGTAACCACTCCTGTGTGTGCATCATTGTCCTATCTTGTATAGGAGCTCTAGCTAGCTGCAACTAGTTAGCGTTGTAGGATTAAGTGTGAGCGTGGTGCTCATACTTAAGATTACCTTTGATTACCGCTGGCTTGAACGGAAAGTAGGAGCGCACTCCCTAGTAGGTGACAGATCGTGGGCGGCATTAGGTTCTCCTCACGTACAGGCTAGTTCTTAAAAGGTAAGGCGTCCATAAGCCCAATAGTCGCTTTCGGTAAGGGGTTAGGTGAAAAACCTTCTAAGCGTCTTACCAGCTCGGCTATCCCTCGCACACAGTTAGTAAGGCTCTAGCGTAGTTAAGACAATTATCTATTAAAGTAAGTCACAGAAGTCAAGCTAGATACATAGGAGTCCTTTACTCACTCGTTGTCCTCCCACCTAGCTAACTCTACCATTTACCTTTAGCATAGGACCTTGGATTCACCACTACCCTTCCTATTCGTTATTTACCACCCTTATTCACTAGTTGATACTAGATAACTCAAGGAATCTCATTCCCCTTTTTGTTAAACACACTTAGCCGCTTTCCCTTGGGAAAATATAAATTACGATACCTTGGAATACTCCTTGGTGAAGTGCTACAGCGGTACATTCTGTGCGCTTGCGGAATTATCCAATAGTAAATAGAGTTACCCTACCAGGGCACTTCTGGCGCCGTCGCCGATATCCGGTGGTTGCGTTAAGAAGTGTCAACAAGCATTTCTGGCGCCGTTGCCGGGGAGAGCGTCTGTCTAAGAGTTTTAACAAAAAGAGAATCCAGAGTTTGCTAGTTATCAAGTAGTGATAGGGATAACCCATCACTTGTCTTGTCTTCCTTTATTGTGAAGCCTGACAGTGTATGAGCGGTTTCCAATTGCCGTCAAACTTCGTTGAAGATCCTGAGCAACTGTTGAGGAGAACTAGACGTCGTCAAGTTCCACCTCAAAGGTTCATCTCGAACCTGAATCCGTTAGAGGAAGGAGTATCTGCACCGGTTATCAAAGAAGCTATGGCCCAGAAGACCATCTCTGAGTACTCTGCGCCGTCGGCTGACAATGTCGCCACGGGTCCGCAGCTTAACTTGGGGGATGCGACTTTTGAGTTGAAGCCTGCGCTTATCAATATGGTGCAAGCTAATCCCTTCTGTGGAAAGCCACACGAGGATGCCAATGCCCATCTCCAACACTTCTTGGAGGTGTGCGGCACCTTCACCATCAAGAATGTCGCCGCAGACGCCATCCGTCTTCGCCTCTTCCCATTCTCGTTATTGGGGAAGGCGAAGCAATGGTTCTACACCAACAAGGGTGAAGTGACCACGTGGGAGAGGTGCGCCAATGCATTTCTCAAGAAGTTCTTTCCGATGGGCAAGACCAGCGCCCTTCGTGGAAAGATTTCCAGCTTCCAACAGCAAGCAGATGAGACGATTCCCGAAGCATGGGAACGTCTGCAGGAGTACATTCGCGCCTGTCCTCATCATGGGATAGAGGAGTGGCTCCTAATCCAAGGTTTCTACCATGGCCTGACCGGTTTGGCCCGTAGTCACCTTGATGCTGCCGCTGGAGGAGCATTCCTGCAACACAATGTCAAGGATGCCAAGGACCTCATTGAAAAGATGGTTATAAACCAAGGATGGAATGAGGAACGCCTCCAACCCAAGAGAAGAGGTGTCCATGCCTTGAATGAGGTGCACATGCTCTCTGCTAAGATGGACCTCTTAATGAAGAAGATGGAAGAAAGTTCCAAGCAAGAGACCATTCAACCTTACGCCACTGCACGGGCCATTGAATCTGATTCATGGTGCGAAGTGTGCGGAGGAGATGATCATTCGGGAAACAATTGTCCCGAAACAAAGGAGGAAGTGAGCTTCATCAACAACAACAACAATGGGTACCGGCCCCAACAACAGCAATGGAACTCGCGCCCCTTCTACCAAGGTAATCAAGGTAATGGTTACAATCAAAATTTCAATAATTCTTTTGGTAACCAACCTTCTCTTAGAGATCTTGTCTTAGGCCAATCTAAAATCAATGATAACATTAACAAGAAAATGATGGCTAATGATAAGATCCTTGAAAACTTAAGTGAAAAGTTGGATAGCTTTAACTCTGCTATGAAAAATCAGTTGAGCTTTAACAAAATGCTAGAAACACAATTAGCTCAATTAGCAGCAGCTGTCCCATCCTTCGAGCAAGGTAAGATCCCAGGGAAACCTGAGGACCCAATTGTAGGAGTTAAACTAGTTACTACGAGGTTCGGTAAGCCTCCGGTACAATCCAACTGGAGCTATCATCTGGATTCGCCCTTCATCACCAAGAAGGACGACCCAGGCCTGCCGACCATCACCTGTGAGATCGGACCGCAAATCTTCCACAACGCCTTCTGCGACCTTGGATCGGGTGTCAACATCATGGCCAAGGTAACTTATGATAATTTGCTAGGGGGGCCTTTGCACCCCACATTTGTTCGTTTGCAGATGGCAGATCAGACGATCAGGTTCCCTGAGGGGTTGGCAAGGGACATACTGGTAAAGGTCCAAGACGACTACGTCCCTGCCGACTTCATCATTTTGGATATGGGATCCAATAATGATGTCTCGATCATCTTGGGAAGGCCATTCCTCAACACGGTCAATGCAGTCATCTATGTGGGGTCCGGCCAGATTCACCTCCAATTCCCAGGATGGAAGGTAAAATGTCCATTCAATGGTTATAAAGCTAACATGCAGGTGAAGGACAAAGAACCTCTGACTAAGCCTCGCCACATCCAACGCCGAAGGGACAAGAGAGGTAAGTCGGCCAAAAGGGCCGAAAAGAAAGAAGAGGAACCCGCTGAACCAAAAATCAATACCAAGCAAGTATGGCGGGAGAAAGAGGTGCAATCAAGGTCCACGTCTCCGGGACCATCTGATGCACCCGAAGAATGAACAAGATGGAGAGGTCCTGCTCTACGGACCTAAAACATGGAGCCCTTGCTGATAAGGTAAATCAGTAGTTATCCCATATTTATTTTCTGCATTTCAATTTCTACTATTCACTTTTCAATTGCATTCTTACTTTGAATTTTGCATATCTTATTTCGACAAAATGTTTAGCCATAATAAATAAAATCTTGAGAATAACTTGTCATAAAAATTTGAGCTGCTGGAGCTCCCAAAGGGGGGTCGCCCGACCCCACCTTGGGGCCCACTTCACCACATTTCAACCTTGCTAGTCATAGAGGTTCCAACCCAGCACTTGGATGCTCTGGGAGCTCCAATGTGGGGGTCGGCCGACCCCCATATTGGCCCCACTTGCCTCCTGCTGGCCACCATTTGAATCACAATGGAGTCCTATGCTTGTAACACTAGCTAAAGTTTGAAAAAGAGTGGTCCCTTGATCCTTTACTTTAGTCATAAGATGCTCCTTTCATCTTTGATTCTTTTGGGACCACTCCACTAGCTTAAATTCTGCAAAGTGGTCACCTAGGCATGCTTGAGTGCTCCCATGGTCCATAGGAATCACTTTAGACATGTCTCCACTTTTGCCATTCATCTTTTACCTTTCACAAAGCACTAAAACAGGGAATCTCAGAAACAATTTGAAAACTTTTGGTCCACACCTAGCCTTTACTTTTCTGGACAATCAATGACACAATGTTTAAAGTGGAGGAGGGGCTAGGATGGGGGTCGGCCGACCCCCATTTTGGACCATCTCTGCAAAATCTTGAAAGCATGCAGAATGGTTCCCTGTATAAAGCTAAATTCAAATTCAAAGTGCTTCTAGGGGGGGTCGGCCGACCCCTATATTGTGGGTCCACTACTTGCCCTTCTCCCCCTATAAATACCACAGCATTGTGAGCTCAACTCCACACCCAAAACCACCAGAACCATTTCGAGCTCACAATCCTTTCTCTTCTCTCTTTGTTACAAGCCATTTCTCAAGTTTAGTTTAGAAATAGTTATCAAAACAAAAACCCAAAAAGATTCCCCTTGCATAGTAGTAGTAGTAGGAGCTTGGTTTGCCTCACTTGTGTAGGAGGATGAAGAAGCATATCTTCGGCAAGTTCAAGAAAGCAAAGGGTGAGAGCTCTTCTCAAGGCTCTCACCATGCTCATGGAAGGGAGGAAGAAGAAGGTTACCATGGGATGGTACCCTACGAGCCTCCATCAAGGATGAGAGAGCCCGAGAGCGGCCTCATGTTAAGCCAAGAAGAGTTGCAAAGGTACTACATCATCCGAGAGGGTCTCTTCCTACACACTAGCATCATCGATCCGGACCTTTTGGCCCGCACAGGTATGGATGTTGAATTCGATAAGGTGTTTAGAGCAATTGGTTGGAGTAGTTTTTGGCAAGTGCCTGAATTTGGAAAAGAATTGCTTGCTAAGGAATTTCTATGCACCCTAAAACTCACAAATAATGGAATATCTTTTCGCATGTGTGAGCAAGAACATCAATTAAATTGGAGTTTGCTAAACACTGCTTTAGGGTGTGAACATGAATGTGAACTTGATCTAGATCATGCCACTAGAATGTTCGATAAATTTAGATTCTGGAAAGCAATTTCTGGCTCTAATGATTGTTCAAATCCTACTCCCATTGAAATCCATAATCCAACCTTGCGCTTTCTTCACTTCTGGATCATGTGCACTCTATATCCTGGCATGGGAACTGATACTTTAATTGATGATGAACTTAAAATTCTCTATGCCATGGTTAGTAAAATCAAGGTCTCCCCTGTGAAACTGCTAGTGAACTATTGGCTTAACTCTATTGAGTATGGGAAGCCCATCTATTTCACATCCTTTATTACTCGAATAGCCGATACTTTTGGATTACTTGAATCACATTATTTTGAAGACATTGGCTATGTTAGAGGAGTGGTAGATGAGAACTTCTTTATCAATGCTAACATGCTCATAAGAGATCCAAATGGTGAACTTAAAATGATTTATCCGGGCTATACAACCGAAATTCCTCTCCCATGTGCGAGGCGCCGGTTGTATGGGGTCCGCACACTTACCATTAGACTAGCCCGAGTGGCAAGTCCAGATGTTGTAGGGACACGCAGGGTGACAAGAAGGATGATGCAAGCCGCCCAGATGGAGCAAGGAGGATCCTCGCACCATGACGTTGAAGAGGGCGATGAAGCGATGTCAGTGGATGCTTCAGACTCCATGGGTCTACCTCCACAACGCACTCCACGCCCAAGGGACAGGGCTAGGCGTCACCAGCCCACAGGTATGGACAGTCTCATTAATGACATGGGCGAATTGCAGATTGGGCAAGAAGCAACATTGCAACTGGCGTTACAAAACGGCCAACATATCCGACGTGTGCGAGAGGAAGACGCACAACGCTGGGTTGGATGGTACCAAAATTTCCCGCCACCACAGTGAGCGAAGATCTAGCTTGGGGGAGATCCTCTCCCCCACTAAGGTAAGTATTCTATCCTATTTATTTTCATGCATTTTATCATTCTTACTTAAAAAAAATAAATATTTATTAGCATTTCCCTTTAGCATATATGCTTCATGTATGTTTATATCCCTCATGGAAATTATGACTAGTTGCTTGTTAATGTTTCTCTAGTGCCTAGTATACAACTTAGTATTTCTCTAAGTATGGATCACTTAGCTCACTTAAACTGCCATGAACCTAAAAACTTTGTGGGTTGCAAGTGCTAGAACTAAGTCTAAGTTATTGTGGGACATGAGATAGTAAGACAAGAGCTACTATAATATTTTTCTAAGCATGCATGATTATCAGAGATTTATTCTTAAAATGATCAAAACCTTAATTGTTCCTCAATGGTGACGAATTCCTACCACAGCCATATCTACTTTACATAATTGCAACCTTTCCACATAAGCTATTTGCTTTGTGTTGAGTGTCGTCAAGTCTTGTTGACCCTTGTTAAGAGACTTTTCATGCTCCTAAGATCAAGATCACGTACACACCACATATATATATGCTGCTTCTACACTGGAAGTACGCAACCACATGTATTTCGCATCCACTAAATAGGTTGCTCCATACTCTAAATGTTAGAACATCTCTCTAAGCATTATTTGGTAAATGAGACATCAAAAGGCTAGGCAAAATGAAATAAAAAGATGGACATGTGCAAGTCCACAGAAAAAGAAAATTGAGCACATGAAAGCTCATATATATATATAAAAAAAAAGAGAAGAAAAAAAAATGCTAGCCATGTCTCAATACATAGAGAGTCTATCAAATAAAGGAGCAACCTAGTCCACCATATATCACACTTGCACATCTTGATCTGGGAGTATGACACTTCTCTTCAAGGATCCGAGCTTTGACTTCGCAATACATGCAAAGTAAGTATGCTATCTCCTTTCATCCCTACCTTGAACTCCACATAAGCCTTTTAGAAATAGGATGAAATAGAGAAGGCAACTCTTACCATATGCCTTGGTGAGGAATCATACACCATTTGAGTGACATGAGAGAACCATAAGAGGAACATTTAAGCTTTCTTTTGAAAATATCACAAAACCTCTGATATGAAACTTGCTAAGAATGAGAAAGTTAGTGCTCAAGTCAAACTGTTCTGTCTCTCAACCACCTAAGACAAAGGAAAAGCCATAAGCCCCATAAGGGACTAAGGTAATAGGGGTAAGTTTACATAGCTAAATTTTTCATGCAAAGAGAAGAACTTTGTTGTACACATGGTACTCTTGAAATGTGAACATAGTAACAATACCTGATCCACCGAGGCTAAGTTTGATTGTTTGCTCGGGACGAGCAAAGGTTAAGCTTGGGGGATCTTGTTGACGGTGGATATACCATAGAAATCCACATACAAAACACCGTCAACATGCCTCGGTTGCAAGGAGAAACGACATGACATGAACATATTTTATCCATAACTAGTTCCACTTGTACTCTTAGCTTGTTTATGTAGGAACAACAAATTCAAGACATTATTTGACAAAGCCAACATCAGAATCATCAAGAGGAGATCGAGGGGACAACAAGTGACACCCTGGGCCCACAGGGAGGGGGTCGCCCGACCCCTCTTTGGTGGGACCCAGGTGTGCCACCTAGTCCACCGACATAAGGGACCCCTGTGGACACTGCTGGTGGGCCCAGAGGCCCAGAAGTGGGGTCGCCCGACCCCACATCAAAGGCGGTTCCAGGGTCGGTGGCCTCCCACCGACCTTCCCCACATGTCCCACATGTTGATTTGCCCCTGCCGTTGATCAAATGGCGGTTGTGAGGTCGGTTTGATCCAAGGGTGGAGAGAAGATGTCACGCGGATCGATGACGTGGCGATGGAGTAACCCCTACTCCATCTCCCTCTATAAAAGGCAGCCTCCATCCTTCATTTCAAGTGTGCAATTCCAAGGCCAAGTGCATTACAAGTTCCAAGCATACAAGTAGAGTAGTAGTTAGTCTAGAGTGGGAGTTAGAGTCGAGTCGAGCGAAGCTCGGGGTCTCCGGAGTCGTCTTCTGGAGAGTCTGGTATAGCTCTTGTACCTTTCTACTTTTGTAAGACTTTCCTTTTATTAATATATTATTCTTACTTTACTTTACTGAGTTCTTACTTAGTGCAAGTCTTTTAGTCTTGTTGTGCATTTACTTTAGTAATATAGTTGTCTTAGTGAAGTTAGTGACCTGTAACCACTCCTGTGTGTGCATCATCGTCCTATCTTGTATAGGAGCTCTAGCTAGCTGCAACTAGTTAGCGTTGTAGGATTAAGTGTGAGCGTGGTGCTCATACTTAAGATTACCTTTGATTACCGCTGGCTTGAACGGAAAGTAGGAGCGCACTCCCTAGTAGGTGACAGATCGTGGGCGGCATTAGGTTCTCCTCACGTACAGGCTAGTTCTTAAAAGGTAAGGCGTCCATAAGCCCAATAGTCGCTTTCGGTAAGGGGTTAGGTGAAAAACCTTCTAAGCGTCTTACCAGCTCGGCTATCCCTCGCACACAGTTAGTAAGGCTCTAGCGTAGTTAAGACAATTATCTATTAAAGTAAGTCACAGAAGTCAAGTTAGATACATAGGAGTCCTTTACTCACTCGTTGTCCTCCTACCTAGCTAACTCTACCATTTACCTTTAGCATAGGACCTTGGATTCACCACTACCCTTCCTATTCGTTATTTACCACCCTTATTCACTAGTTGATACTAGATAACTCAAGGAATCTCATTCCCCTTTTTGTTAAACACACTTAGCCGCTTTCCCTTGGGAAAATATAAATTACGATACCTTGGAATACTCCTTGGTGAAGTGCTACAGCGGTACATTCTGTGCGCTTGCGGAATTATCCAATAGTAAATAGAGTTACCCTACCAGGGCACTTCTGGCGCCGTCGCCGATATCCGGTGGTTGCGTTAAGAAGTGTCAACACATAGCAACATGGCAAAGGATGTTTTTATGTAAGGTACTCCCCCAAGCTTGAATTTTGCAAAATTCAAGATTGGATAAATTTAATTCAGTGTTCCATGATGATTGGTTGGACATACCATGTGCTTGTCATTCATCCAATCTTCTTGCTCCAATCCTGGAAAGGTTAGTGACAAGAATACCCGAAGGAATATTTTCATAATTATCTTTATATGATTAATACACAAGGCAATATGGCAAGGTCATGTTACGATCTGATAAGCGCTTATTTTAGGACACTAAGCTTGTCCTTGGAAAACCATCAGTTTATATTGGCGAAGTGGTTTCACCTCCGACGCCAACCTTTGTATATCAATATCAGCTCAATGAGATTTGCAATATTTATTATAGACATATGCATCGACGACCGCCCTTTTATAGTTTTTGTAAATAGAAAGGAAGAGGGGGTTGGAGATCTCAAATGTGGTGATGTTGTAGAGACCAATAGATTGGGAAGATGTTTCATACGAGCATAGAGTGAACGAAGTGGCTATGAAATAAATTCCATGCTCATTAATGTTATCTTCGTCTCTAATCTGAACATTCAAAGTTTCTCTTGGATTAGTCCTGTCTATGTCCTCTTCTATAGATGGATGAATCTCATATTCAAGGGGAGTTAAAGACTCAACATCTGAAATTGAGCCAAGGTCAAAATCCATTAAGGCTTCTTCCTTGTCCATCCATTCTACACATTCCAGCCATTTAGAACTTGTGATCAAGACAGAGGAGCTGATAGAATCTTCTATATGGCTTAGCTCTCTTTCTATGGCATTACTTGACATGCCATCCTTATGGTCTTCATGACTCCTATGGTTTGGTCGTCTTAGTGAATTGCTAGGATCCTCATGAGACTGGAAAGGAGAGGGATAAGAGGGATCTCTAAGGTTAAGGATGGATTTAGAACTTGTGAACATGGAAGGGGAGCAGATAGAGTTTTCTATATGGCTTAGCTCTCCTTCACTTGATATGTCATCCTCGACTTCTTCATAACAGGAACCAGGACATTCTCTAAGAGAACCATCATTGCAAGGATTTGAATTATCTATGCTTGAAAGTCTCTTATGGAACTAGAAGTCTAAACCATCAGCATCTGAAAGATTTAAGGTCAGAATTTCTTCCTCTCTTGGAGAATTTTGGGGTATTGATGGTTTAGTATCGATAGCTAAAGTTTGGGATTGAAGTGGTTGTGATCTGGCTATCAAAACTTCTTCTTCTTGTCTAGGAACTAGTTCTTTCTCTTTCTCAGGGATACAAATGCTAGGAAATGTTGGGCATTCTTAACGTCACTACCAAAAGTAAACTTAGTTTTCTAATTCTGATAACGGCGCCAAAAATGCCAAACCTATCCCTCATCCCCGGCATGACATAAGAGACGCGGTATTGAAATATGCAATTGCTCTTCTAAATAATAACAAATGGGATCTGCAAGCGCACAGATTAATACCGATGTAGCATTTTAACCGGGAAGTATTCCAGGTATCGTTATTTATATTTTTACCACTGGGAAGGGATTAGTAACCATCAATGTTGATTATAGAATGGAATGTAGAATTGAGTATCTATCGTTGCATGTATAATTGAGAGCATCTATCTATCTCTTTCATACAGGAATAAGTGTCACTTAAAGGATATATAAAGTAATGAATAGTGACAAAGATAATTAATCTGATCAGCATAACTTAGCCACATATAAATATGATAAGCACCTCAATTAGATATTCTAGCAAGTCATTAGCATGGAATTAGAACGAACTACAAGAATATTTCCTAAGTTATTCTTAACTATATAGTCTAGCATATCATAGTTAGTGCAATTATACTTAGCAATCATTGTGAGACAGGATTACGCCCATGCATAGTGATATTATCAAGGAATATGAGAAACATCGCAATCACTCCCCTGTAATAATGTTGCTCTGCCAACCCTATACACGAGAGGGGGATTATATAAGAATCAATGGAGCTGTCACTACCACGAACTACCCCACGATCTGGCATACAGGGTACAATCGCAGATAAATACGGTATAAGCACCACGCCTACACAATATCTATCATTTACCCATGGATCTGATGGATAAACGCTATACGATCCTAAACATGTATATAATTCCAATCTAACTAAGCCAAGTATATAACTATGATAAACTAAGAACAATATAATTGCGAATATAAACAAGTAGAGCAAAGTCATAATCAATATATTGAAGTAGAACAAAGTCATATTCATAATATCGAAGAACAAAGATGAACAATTGAAGAACAATAGAGAATTACCAAGAATCCTCTTGACAGATCCGGAAACCAATCAAAGATTGACTCCTTATAGTTCTAATTCTATGTAGCTATGCTAATCTAGATATCTAATTGATGTGGTGGCTCTAGGGCTTGATCAGAGGCTTCTTCTCCCTGATGAATAATGAATCCAGGGGCTAGGGGGTCTGGTTATATAGTCCTTCCAAGTGAATATGGGCCGTCGGATCAAACCGACATTGACTGAATGGTTATCCTTGATCCTTTAGGTCGGTGGAACATGATCCCCGAAGAGGACTCTGATTGGGCACCAAAGGGGGGCGGGCGCCCTGGTCTCTAGGGCGGGCGCCCTGGGCCAGGCCCCGTTCTGCCTCCGCTTCGTTCCCGTGGCTTCTGGAGTCTTCTAGACGATAGAAAATTGCGCGGCACGTTAATATCTCTATGTAATCCCGACGTGTGGGCCTTTCTTCCGTATTTCCTGATAACCCCCTGCAGAAATAGACAAACACCAAAACTCGTGGAATTCTGTCAGATAAAACCCTAAGTCTGGATGTCGGTTGCATTTGGATCCTTTTCTTTGTTTATTTGATAATTAAATTTGATACTTAAGGACCGTCAATAGGAAACTTTCCACTCAATGAATCAATTAAATCCCTAGCTTCACTAGCAGGTAGGTGATAGAAGGATCTTCTAGAGGCTGTATTCAAGGTTTGCTTATTTTCCCTACTAAGGCCCTCAAAAAAGTGAATTAGAAGAACTTCTTCTGGAATAGAAAGCTTTGGGCCAGTGAGAGTAAGGTTGATAAAGCGGTCCCATGATTTGCCAAGAGATTCTTCTTCCAGTTGTCTAAAAGAAGTAATCTCACGCCAAAGTTCCGCCACTTTGGAGATTGGAAAATATTTAAAAAGAAAACTATTATATAACTCTTTCCAATCTCCATGAACACTCCCTACCTTGAGTTTATACCAATGTCTAGCTTTTCCTGTTAAAGAGAACGGAAAGAGCTTCCATTTAAGGGTCTCATCGGACATGCCTTCTATGCGAAGGAGGTCACAGACTCGATAAAACTCTCTTAGTTGTGTGTATGGGTTTTCTTCACCTTCTCCTGAGAAAGGTTGTTTTTGAACAAATTCTATGTATTTGGGGTCTATCTCAAAACTAGATGCTATAATAGGCTTTGAAGATTTTGGTGGTTCGAGATGTGTGCCCGTAGGTCTATGAAATTCATAGATAGACATGTTTGAATTCATGATAGACCAGAGATCAAGGATTAGATAAGAAGAAAGAATAGCAGAGATAAGGCAAAGGATAAAAGGAAAAATATATATTATTTTTTTTAGAAAATGATTAAGCTAGTTCGTAGTCAACTCAGCAACCGTCTCTCTGACAACAGCGCCAAAAAAGCTTGTTGACACTTGCTAACACCACTTGAATACTAGGTTGTCATCCCCAGTACGGCACTAGAGTGTACTATGGTATTTATACGCACACAGATAAATCCGCAAGCGTACGGATACCATTGTAGCTTTTACGCGGTTAAAGGTTTTATCTTATCCATAGGGAAACGGGAGAACTGATCTACGCTCTAACTTAACCTAGATAGATAGGTATGTGTAAATAGGAAAGATGGTAGAATTGAATAAGAACAATATTAAAGGTAAGATAAGAATGGGTGATAATATGGGAATAGAGAGTAGAGCAATCTAGTATATGGGCGATGGTAGGAGAATAGAGAGGATAAATATTGTTTCTCTACTTCAAAGGGGTATGTCTATATCTGGGATGAACCATGTGATAAGAATACACCACAAAGGATGCTTATCCATAGGCCGATTGTAACATCCCCGATGTTACGGTTACTAAAATTCGGATCATGGCATCATCAGCATTGCACAGCATAGTTGTTAAGCACACCTTGATGCATCAACTTAAAATGAGTTTAATTTGGTTGAATGTGCTTAGGAACTAAAGTATGTTTATCTTGTATATTGATGCTTGAGTTGGTTGCTAAAACCCTAGGGTAAAGGTTTTCCGAAGGCTTAGGGGGGGGGAAACCCTGATTTTTGAACCCCAGATTTGCCCCCTTTTGTGCAATTTAAAAACCAAGCAAAATTTGAGGTTGAGTTCAAAAGCAAAATTGTAGATCCTGTCAAGATGTACAACTTTGGTGTTTTGAGTTTTTGAAGTTTCAATAAAAAATTCAAAGTAATTTTGAAAATACAGATTTCCACAAAGTGTCCCCTTTTCCAATTTGAACCTCCAATTCAAAATCCATTTGGAATTTTGAAAAGTAGTCAACATGAAAGTTGTAGAGCTCAAAAGGTTGAACAACTTTCATGTTTGGAGTTTTTCAAGTTGTTTTGGAAAAACAAAAGTAATTTTGGAAATTCTGATCTGCCCCAATTCAAAAATTTGAATCCTCTCAAATTGAATTTTGATTTGCAAACTGTTTTGGACAAATTCACCCTGTTACACTCAAAATCAGCTCTGGTCACCAAAACATGTTTTGTAGCTTATAAATTTCTGAGCAACTTTTGTTTTGGTGGAATTTTGTGTTCAGTTCAAATTTTGGGCGAAATTTGCAAAACCACAAAACTGGGTTCCAGTGGATATGGACTGCTACAGTACTGAGCGGGGGGGTGCTCTGCCGCCGGAGCAGAGCCGCCTTCGCGCCCGCCGCCACGCGCCTGGCCACGCAGCTGCTTGGCTGCACGAGCCCGCCGTGATATGGACGAGCCCCCCCCCCAGCGTGCTCATCCACTCCCCTGCTGCTTCCACTGCACGGCCGCTCCGCTTCTCCCTTTTCTGCCGACACCGACGACCCGGCCGCGCCTTCAAAATTCATCGCACCCAATCCCTCTCAAGCCCAATTGAGCCACCTAGAGCACTCGCCACCTCCTTGCGAACCCAGTGCACCTCCGAGCTCACTCCCTAGTCCGCTCAATCGCCGGAACACCTCCCTCTTCTCCAACTCCGGCCGAAACCGCCGCCGAGGAACTCCCTCTGTGGCCACGTGGTTCCAGTAAGCGGCAAACCTTACTCGCGGCTGTTTCCGGTCCCTTTTCAGCTCCTACAGCTCATGCGCTTGCTTTTTCTTCTTGGACGCGAGCAGGATCGCCGAAACGACGCCGTTGAGCTCAGAGCGTCCGCCCGACGACACCGCCTCCGTCGCTAGCGACCTTGGCTACTTCCCCGAGCCTTGCAGCGTGAGCACCACCCTCCCTAACCTCCGTGGAAGCTCGCTAGCCCATCCGTTTGCACTCTACCGGGCCCTAGTGGCCGGCCGATAGTCGGCCATGGCGGCCGCCCGCCTTTCTCGTGGCCGACGTGAAAGGGATAGGGTAGAGCGTGAATAGAAGGTGTCCACGGGGTCGCGAAGTCGAGGTGAAGCCGATGCGCACGCGCACTCGGGCGGAAACCCTCGCCAACGGCGGTCGGAGCCGTGGCCGAGCCGCCGTGCGCGGTGAGGACACAGCTTTCGGGTGGGGTCGCCCCGTCAGCGTCCCGCAGAGAGGGGAGAGGATGACCTGACGAGCTGGACCCGCTCGTCAGTGACCACGCAGAGAGGAGGGCGCGCGCGCGTGGCGCCCGTGTGGGCTGGGCGTAAGTGGGCCGGCCTGCGGGCCTTTTGGCTGGGCCTCGCCCAGTTTCAATTTGTTTTTCTTTTTCCTTTTGTTTAAAAATGCTTAATGTTTGATTCTGTGTCATAAATCATGTGCTGATCCAAAAATTGTGAAAATTTTTGTATAGCTTTCACAAAATGATTAGAACATAGGAAAAATATTAGATTTTACTTTCTGGTAGTTTGCATATATATAAAAATGGTCTCTCTTAATTAATGAATAAAACTTCCATGAATTTTCATAATTTGTGAGTATATCCAAAAATCACTAAAAATTGTGAGAGGCCTCTGAATATTATTCCCTGGCTTCACACAAAATTTGGTGGCATTTGGATGATGTTTGAATAAAATATTATTAAACCCTTATTTAGTAATTAAATAGTAATTCTAAGATAATTATATAGTGATTAGTTAAATCCTCATAATTAGGGTTGAGTGATTTTGGGATTGTGTGATGACCTAAGGTCATTAACCTTAATGGCATTTAGCATTTAATTATTGTTTAGTCTTAATGCTTAATTACTGTCATTAATAATTAATTAGGAAATAATTAGGATGAAAGGATTAATAATTAGTTGGTTTAGGATAATTATGAATTAAGAAAAGTACTAATTTATAGATGCAACCTCTTGGGTAAAGACATTAAGATGTTAAACAATTTTAATTATTGATTATTCTGTGTTGCACCGAGGAGGCCAGTTATACTCAACTTGGTCCTTTTTGCATATTTGTCATACGCATATCGTGAGCGTTCATCATTTTGCGTATAGTGCACGTGACCGAAGGAGCGCTCGTTGAACCGTACCCCGAGGTCGGTGCTCCATTCGAGGAAGTAGGATCCGAGACTTGGGAAGTCTCCGAGGGTCCCTCTCTGCCCTGCAACCAAGGCAAGCCCCGGATGCATTAACCCCTCCTTGAATGTTTTAAATCTTTTATCACTTATGAATTGAAAATGCTGCATTAGGTAGTTGAGAATTGGGCTAACCTACTTGCTGCATTTACTACCTTGATACTTGTTATCTTGTCCTTGACACCTGTTTTATTTTAAAATTGCGTAGCGATGCTTAGCCCTGCTACTAGATAGGTTTTCAAACAAAGTTTGAAGGGTTGTTGTGGAATACACTTATGATCAATGATGTTTCAACTTGAGACCGGTCGGTGGACTTGCTTTAAGAATGGAGTCTTAAAGTAGTGTCTCCAACTGTGTCGGTTAAGGACCGGTCCGTTGATGGCCCACTGGGTTGAGATTTTATAGTACTAGCCACTTGCCCTCGGTAAGCCCGGTCTTGTGATCCCTCGACGCGAACAGCTACTCGCGCACTGGGCGTGGAGCGATGGCGAGAGTAGTGTGTACCCACCTTACGGATCTGAGATGACCGGAAAACATATAGATCGGCTGTAGGATGGTGGAGTACTGTGCTCTCGGTGCCGCGAACCTGGTCAAATTTGGGGAGAGCTTGATTTGGGTTGACATATGCAAGATCTGGTTCTACATATGTCGGGTGGTTAGGAACTCCAGCTGGATTGCTAAGCGGTTCGAATCGTCGTTGCTCTCTGATTGGGAGACTCAATCCACTGACCCTCATCGTAGTTAAATATGCAACTAAGTGATAAAATGAGAAAGGGGGAAATGTCTCATGAGGTTCGGATCCCAATTCCCTGTCTCAGAGTGACATGAAGCTATGGCCGTTGAATAAACAATACTTTAATTTAGGACTAGGAACTCGCAGACTTGTCTGTGAGAGGCAACTAGATAGACTGTCCTCGAACTCCTCTGCCTCTTAAGGAGAGGAATTCACGGGTAAAACTTGAAAGTAAGGATGCACTATAAGTAAGCTTTTCCGCAAAACACTTTGGCTCCTTGCTCAGCCACTCCTTGTCTACCCTAAGCCTGCATTCCTGATTTCTTCTCTTTTTCTACCGGGTAAGTCTTGTTGAGTACTCCCGTACTCAGGGTTTTACAACCCCTGTTGCAGGTGAAGTTCAGGAGCCGACTTGTTTCAGACCCTGTTGTGTGTCCGTCGTCGAGGTTGACGACGAAGAAGAGTGAACGTGACCCATGGGTAGGGTCTGTAAATTTGTAATCTGTATACTAAAGTTTAAGTTGCTCCACTGGACCTGGTTTGTAATAACACTCTGCTATTTGGAAGAACTCCTTTTGTAAAATAAGTTATGTAATACTTCCGCTGGTTTACTCTAAAATATTATTTTGGCCATATGTCGTTTGTGATACTGCAATGTCTTCGCAACGAATGATCCTGGTGTTAAGGTGGCCGCTTGCTATCCGGTAAGGGCGAGAAGAAGACATTTTCGTTAAATGACCATTGCTGGTGGTCAAGACGAGCTTGTATGATACGCCTCGGGTAGCAGTGGAATGAGCGTCCAGCGATGCTCATCGGACTTCTAGAGTGGGAGGATCCTCGGCATTACCATCAGAGGTCTTTGGGACAATGACAGGTGCCGGTGGGCCCAAACACTTAGGAGGTTCCGCCACAGCTGGTATCAGAGCATTCGTTGCTAAGATGACTGTTTTATCCTTTGAAAAACTTCAAAATCATTTGGATCCAATGCTATACAATGGCCTACTTTGAGTCCAAGTGCTTTGGTCCTAACTTACCCATGTCTGTAGGTTTTCTTAGAATTTTTGAAGTGGTTTAGAGGAGCAACATAAAGTATTGCCCTATGTTGTAAAAATTTGAAGTAATATCATTACGAATTGTTGATAGGAATCGTAAGTTCGTGCATGCATCATGATTTATCACTTGGTTAAGTTCCTTCCTCCTTGTTTGGGTTGGGTGAATAGAATCAATCCTATTCTTACAAACCTTTAAGGTCTCTCTTGCTAATCAAAACTTACCCTCTACAGGATGGCCCGTTGGAAACAGACCCCGCGCAAGAGGACAGGTCCAAAAGGGGTCCTCAGACATCAGTTGGCCCCGCGCAGCGATCAAGCAAGTAGTAGCCGTTCACCGCCTTAGCAGGAGGTGGACAGGTTGTCCGCCGAGTTGACCGAAGTGATGAGAGAAAGGATGTACAACGTCATGGAGATCAGCGAACTCAAAGCTCAACTAGCCAAAGAAAAACAAGCCACAGAGAACTGTGAGGCCATGTTGTCCCGTATGGTGGAGGAGAGGAATGCCGCTATTGCCCGAGAAGAAGAGGCCAGGAGCACACACAGGCACGAGCTGACTAGGATGAATGCGAAGCTGGGCAAGGCCAGGTACCTTAAAGATCTGTACGTGAAGATGGCGGCCACGGTCACCACGCAGCGGGATGTTGCGTGGCAGCGGGAGGACCAGCTCCAGTTGGAGAAGCTGGAGCTGGCACATCATTTAGATACCGTCAATGACTTGGCAATGCAATATCGTGATATTGCATTTGATCTATATCATCAGCTCCATCCACCTCCGGGCGAAGGAGAGATGGACACGGATGGAGAGTTGGCGGACGATGGGGAACCCGATCAAGGCCTCAGTGATGAAGAGGAGTCCGACCCCGATGACAACAACCCGGGGGGTAATCAGGATGATGGCAATGACGACCCGGGCTACAGCTCTGGCCACACCGACTAGTTCGGTGAAGCCGCGGGCAACGTCGTTGTAGGAATCCTAGCTTACCGTAGTGGGGTCGGGTTTGTAATATAAAGTTTTCTTTCAGTTTGAGAAGTTGTACTCGTTTGTTTCTGGTGTGTTGGACTAATGTTTGATAAATAAATGGAAGTATGTAAGACATGTTCTAAGTTATGAATTCTATGTGGTAACAAGTACATATGACTCTTGTAGCAGATGCCGATGCGTACACGCGGATCTGATGGAGCTGGGACATCCCAGGGAGGGGATGATATCCCCAACCCTCCACCTGCTCCACCTTCTCTGGCTGATGCCATTGCTGTCCTTTTGAGTGCCACTACTGACAACGCTTGCTTGCTGCGCGACTTTGCACAACGTCAACCACACCTCACCCCAAACTTCAGGGCACTGCACAATGGGGACGGAGAAGCTCGGTACGTGGACTTTACCGAGACAAGGCCCCCGGTATTCACTAAGGCTGATGAGCCGTTAGAAGCGGATGACTGGCTCTGGACCATGGAGCACAAGTTTAGTTTGATTCAGTGTTCAGAAACTCAGAAGCCCCTGTTCACAGCTCAGCAGCTTCGGGGAGCTGCAGGTGCCTGGTGGGAGAACTTCCTAGCTATCCAAGCTCCAGGACACTAGGTCACCTGGACCGAGTTTAAGGACGCATTCCGCGCCCATTACATCCCTGAAGGGCTCATGGCCATGAAGGCCGAAGAATTTCTCGCCTTGCAGCAAGGCGATAAAAGTGTCATGGAGTACGTGGCAAGATTTAATCATCTATCTCAGTACGCCACGGACCATGTGAACACGGATAGAAAGAAGAAAGCCTGCTTCATGCGTGGTCTAAATACCAAACTTCAGACCATGATGACCACCTGTCAAAACGCTACCTTCTACGAGGCGGTAAATATTGCCATCGCCTCAGAAGAGAAGAATAGAAAGCACAAAGAAGCCAAGAAGAAGGCTGCTTCTTCCTCCTTCTCTGGTCGCGGTCAAAAGCACCAGAGAATCATTTATCATCCACAAGGCCACGGACGCTTTCCAGCGCCGATACCTTATCGTGGTCCTTTTTCCCCTCCACAGTATAGACCAGGGCAGCAGGTATACCCTCGACCTACCGCCATTGCCCTTGCACCACGCCAGCCGAACGCCCCAGGTGTTCGCCCCGCTGCTCCACCCAACCACCATTACCCTTGTTTTAATTGTGGTAAGCCTGAGCATTTTTCTAAAGAATGCTCTTACCCCCGCCAAACCAACCGTACCTTCCAAAGGCCACCTATGGGCCAACCCCAGCCGGGCCAATTCAGGACTGGGGTTCAGAAAGGACAAAATGTGCAAAGGGGAAAACCAGCGAAGAAAGTGGGACAAGTCTTCCATACGGAGCTGGAGACGATCCCAGAGGGTGAACCAGTAATGATGGGTACGTTTCCTGTCGCGAAACATCCTGCTTTAATGCTTTTCGATTCTGGTGCATCTCATACATTCATCAATCGCACCTTTGTGTTAAAGCATGGCATACCCATTGGGGAAACACAAGATCATTTTTATATACAGTCGCCAGGAGGGCGACTGAGTTCTAAAGAAATGGTTCACCAGGTACCCATCGAATTTGGTGGGCATAGTTTTCCCACTAGCATGATTGTTCTTAAGGACCAGGAGATTGATGTCATACTAGGCATGAACTGGATGGCACAACGAGGGGTTGTGCTAGACACTTTGCATCGAACCATTAAAATCCCATTGCCCAATGAGAATTCTTATTTGCTAATTCAATTAGTTACTCCCAAGCGGGCAATTGGGCAAGTTCATGCCACTAATGTGTCTACAGTCAAAGATATCCCGGTAGTTCGAGATTTTCTGGACGTGTTTCCTGAAGACCTACCAGGTCTGCCACTGGATCGGGATGTCCAGTTCAGTATAGAATTGAAACCAGGGACAGCCCCAATATCTCGAAGGGCCTACAGAATGGCACCGAAAGAGCTGGCCGAATTAAAAACCCAACTACAAGAGCTGTTGCAGAAAGGTTTTATTCAGCCCAGTTCTTCTCCATGGGGTTGCCCAGCCTTGTTTGTGAAAAAGAAAGATCAAACATTAAGGCTGTGTGTCGACTATCGTCCCCTAAATGAGGTGACGATTAAGAACAAGTACCCATTGCCCCGTATTGACTTATTATTTGACCAACTAGCCGGGGCCAAAGTATTCTCAAAAATTGATTTGAGATCAGGGTACCACCAAATTAAAATTAGGCTGGAAGATGTGCCCAAGACAGCTTTTACAACCCGTTACGGGCTGTATGAATACTTGGTAATGTCTTTTGGGTTGACCAATGCACCGGCCCATTTCATGTACCTGATGAACTCGGTCTTCATGCCAGAACTAGACAAATTTGTAGTCGTCTTTATTGATGACATCTTAATCTACTCCAAGACCAAGAAAGAACATGCTGAACATTTGAGAATCGTGCTGTCCCGTCTTAGGGAGCATCAACTATATGCCAAGTTCAGCAAATGTGAGTTCTGGCTGGACAAAGTTCATTTCCTGGGTCATGTATTATCAGCGGAGGGAGTCGCTGTAGACCCAGGCAAGGTAGAAGATGTGTTGAATTGGAAACCCCCGACTACGGTACATGAGGTCCGTAGTTTTCTAGGTATGGCGGGATATTACCGTCGTTTTATCCCGGACTTTTCAAGAGTCGCCAAACCAATCACGACCTTGCTCAAGAATCAAACAAAATTTTTTTGGTCACCTCAATGTGAGCAAGCCTTTCAGACTCTGAAAAGGTTATTGACAACTGCACCTGTCTTAGCCCAGCCAGATATTGAAAAACCCTTTGATGTGTATTGTGACGCATCAGGGATTGGGATAGGCTGTGTGCTAATGCAGGAGGGTCGCGTAATTGCATATGCTTCCAGACAGCTTAAACCACATGAAGAGAATTACCCGACCCATGATCTTGAACTAGCCGCCGTGGTACATGCACTAAAGATCTGGCGCCATTATCTGTTGGGGAACACATGTCATTTATACACCGATCACAAAAGCTTGAAGTATATTTTTACTCAAGCCGAGCTTAATATGCGCCAACGAAGGTGGCTAGAACTAATCAAAGATTACGACTTTGAGGTGCATTATCATCCTGGCAAGGCAAATGTAGTAGCTGATGCCCTCAGTCGTAAGGCTCACTGTAATTGCTTAACAGTGATGCCTAGAGATATAACTTTGTGCCAAGAGCTAGAGAACTTGGGAATAGAAATGATTTCCCAAGGAAGCCTTACCAATCTAAAGATTGAGTTTAATCTCGAAGCTCAAATCATAGAGGCACAAAAGGAAGACAAAGGCATGAAACATCTTAAAGAGAAAATTTCTAATAAAGCACCCACAGACTTTAAGGTGGATGATGTAGGAGTGATCTGGTTCAAGAACCGGTTAGTGGTTCCAAAGGTACCTGAGCTACGTCAACAAATCCTAGATGAAGCTCATACCACAAGGTATTCTATTCATCCGGGAAGCAATAAGATGTATCAGGACCTAAAGCAAAGGTTTTGGTGGACAAAAATGAAGATAGAAATAGCCCGCTATGTGGCCCAATGTGACACCTGCCGAAAGGTCAAAGCTATTCATCTCAAATCCGCTAGAGAGTTGCAACCTTTGCCTATTCCAGCATGGAAATGGGATGATATTAGCATGGATTTCATAGTAGGATTGCCCAAAACGGCCAAAGGCTTTGATTCTATTTGGGTCATTGTGGATCGTCTCACCAAAACAGCACACTTCTTACCTGTAAAGACATCGTATCATACTTCCATCTATGCTCAGATTTATTTTGATCATATACTAAGTCTGCATGGGGTGCCAAAGACAATAGTGTCAGATAGAGGCACACAATTTGTCTCCCAGTTCTGGAAATGCTTACATGAATCCTTGGGCACCAAACTTTTATACAGCACAGCCTACCACCCTCAAACAGGTGGGCAAACTGAAAGGGTGAATCAAACCCTAGAAGATCTATTAAGATCTTGTGCCCTGAATTTTCCAGATAAGTGGGATGACTCCTTGCCTCTAGCAGAATTTTCTTACAACAATAGCTACCAAGAGAGTATCAAGATGGCTCCCTTTGAGGCACTATATGGTCATCGATGTCGAACTCCGTTACACTGATCAGAACCCAGAGAAAGATGGTTCTTCGGGGTTGACTTAGTGAAAGAGACTGAGAACAAAGTTAGACAAATCCAAAATAACTTGAAAGTTGCTCAGTCCCGACAGAAAAGCTATGCCGATAAAAGACGTCGACCATTAAGGTTCGCCAAAGGTGATCATGTGTATTTGAAAGTATCCCCAATGAAAGGAGTAAATCGTTTTGGTGTTAAAGGCAAGTTAGCGCCTCGTTACATTGGTCCATTTCCAATCATTGACCGATGTGGACAGGTAGCCTACCGCCTTAAACTGCCCGAACGATTATCCGGGATACATAATGTGTTCCATGTGTCTCAACTGAAAAAGTGTCTTCGGGTACCAGACCAAGTTCAAGATATTGAAGATGTGGAACTTGAACCGGATCTAACTTATTTGGAGTATCCTATTCGAGTACTGGATCAAAGAAATAGAGTTACTCGAAGAACGACTACCAAGTGGTACAAGATACAGTGGAGCCAGCACTCTGAAGAGGAAGCCACCTGGGAATCTGAAGATTATCTGCTGGAGAATTTTCTTGAATTCCACGCTTCTCTTCAGGACAACAGCGGATAAATAGGGAGTGTACTCTAGTGAAGGAAAAGAGTAGCCAAAGCCATGTACTTTGTGTACATATATGTTTATCGTGGAGTGGTTTTCCCCAGCTTCTTGTTTTATGAGAAAGTTGAAGATGAAAGAGTTTTGACAAATTTCCTTTTCCATTACATACCCTAAGGCCCCAGCTTCTTGTTTTATGAGAAAGTTGAAGATGAAAGAGTTTTGACAAATTTCATTTTCCATTACATACCCTAAGGCTTTAAATCTAGGGGACGAGATTTCTTTAAGGGGGAAGGGCTGTAACATCCCCGATGTTACGGTTACTAAAATTCGGATCATGGCATCATCAGCATTGCACAGCA
The DNA here is from genome assembly GCF_000003195.3 of Sorghum bicolor. Lineage (NCBI taxonomy): Eukaryota > Viridiplantae > Streptophyta > Magnoliopsida > Poales > Poaceae > Sorghum > Sorghum bicolor. Next base: position 21,586,861 of record NC_012871.2, read on the forward strand.
TAGTTGTTAAGCACACCTTGATGCATCAACTTAAAATGAGTTTAATTTCGTTGAATGTGCTTAGGAACTAAAGTATGTTTATCTTGTATATTGATGCTTGAGTTGGTTGCTAAAACCCTAGGGTAAAGGTTTTCCGAAGGCTTAGGGGGGGGAAACCCTGATTTTTGAACCCTAGATTTGCCCCCTTTTGTGCAATTTAAAAACCAAGCAAAATTTGAGGTTGAGTTCAAAAGCAAAGTTGTAGATCTTGACAAGATTTACAACTTTGGTGTTTTGAGTTTTTGAAGTTTCAATACAAAATTCAAAGTAATTTTGAAAATACAGATTTCTAGAAAGTGTCCCCTTTTCCAATTTGAACCTCCAATTCAAAATCCATTTCGAATTTTGAAAAGTAGTCAACATGAAAGTTGTAGAGCTCAAAACGTTGAACAACTTTCATGTTGGGAGTTTTTCAAGTTGTTTAGGAAAATCAAAAGTAATTTTGGAAATTCTGATCTGCCCCAATTCAAAAATTTGAATCCTCTCAAATTGAATTTTGATTTGCAAAATGTTTTGGCCAAATTCACCCTGTTACACTCAAAATCAGCTCTGGTCACCAAAACATGTTTTGTAGCTTATAAATTTCTGAGCAACTTTTGTTTTGGTGGAATTTTGTGTTCAGTTCAAATTTTGGTCAAAATTTGCAAAATCACAAAACTGGGTTCCAGTGGATATGGACTGCTACAGTACTGAGCAGGGGGGGTGCTCTGCCGCCGGAGCAGAGCCGCCTTCGCGCGCGCCGCCACGCGCCTGGCCACGCAGCTGCTTGGCTGCACGAGCCCGCCGTGATGTGGACGAGCCCCCCCCTAGCGTGCTCATCCACTCCCCTGCTGCTTCCACTGCACGGCCGCTCCGCTTCTCCCTTTTCTGCCGACACCGACGACCCGGCCGCGCCTTCAAAATTCATCGCACCCAATCCCTCTCAAGCCCAATTGAGCCACCCAGAGCACTCGCCACCTCCTTGCGAACCCAGTGCACCTCCGAGCTCACTCCCTAGTCCGCTCAATCGCCGGAACACCTCCCTCTTCTCCAACTCCGGCCGAAACCGCCGCCGAGGAACTCCCTCCGTGGCCACGTGGTTCCAGTAAGCGGCAAACCTTACTCGTGGCTGTTTCCGGTCCCTTTTCAGCTCCTACAGCTCATGCGCTTGCTTTTTCTTCTTGGACACGAGCAGGATCGCCGAAACGACGCCGTTGAGCTCAGAGCGTCCGCCCGACGACACCGCCTCCGTCGCCAGCGACCTTGGCTACTTCCCCGAGCCTTGCAGCGTGAGCACCACCCTCCCTAACCTCCGTGGAAGCTCGCTAGCCCATCCGTTTGCACTCTACCGGGCCCTAGTGGCCGGCCGATAGTCGGCCATGGCGGCCGCCCGCCTTTCTCGTGGCCGACGTGAAAGGGATAGGGTAGAGCGTGAATAGAAGGTGTCCACGGGGTCGCGAAGTCGAGGTGAAGCCGATGCGCACGCGCACTCGGGCGGAAACCCTCGCCAACGGCGGCCGGAGCCGTGGCCGAGCCGCCGTGCACGGTGAGGACGCAGCTGACGGGTGGGGTCGCCCCGTCAGCGTCCCGCAGAGAGGGGAGAGGAGGACCTGACGAGCTGGACCCGCTCGTCAGTGACCACGCAGAGAGGAGGGCGCACGCGCGTGGCGCCCGTGTGGGCTGGGCGTAAGTGGGCCGGCCTGCGGGCCTTTTGGCTGGGCCTCGCCCAGTTTCAATTTGTTTTTCTTTTTCCTTTTGTTTAAAAATGCTTAATGTTTGATTCTGTGTCATAAATCATGTGCTGATCCAAAAATTGTGAAAATTTTTGTATAGCTTTCACAAAATGATTAGAACATAGGAAAAATATTAGATTTTACTTTCTGGTAGTTTGCATATATATAAAAATGGTCTCTCTTAATTAATGAATAAAACTTCCATGAATTTTCATAATTTGTGAGTATATCCAAAAATCACCAAAAATTGTGAGAGGCCTCTGAATATTATTCCCTGGCTTCACACAAAATTTGGTGGCATTTGGATGATGTTTGAATAAAATATTATTAAACCCTTATTTAGTAATTAAATAGTAATTCTAAGATAATTATATAGTGATTAGTTAAATCCTCATAATTAGGGTTGAGTGATTTTGGGATTGTGTGATGACCTAAGGTCATTAACCTTAATGGCCTTTAGCATTTAATTATTGTTTAGTCTTAATGCTTAATTATTGTCATTAATAATTAATTAGGAAATAATTAGGATGAAAGGATTAATAATTAGTTAGTTTAGGATAATTATGAATTAAGAAAAGTACTAATTTACAGATGCAACCTCTTGGGTAAAGACATTAAGATGTTAAACAATTTTAATTATTGATTATTCTGTGTTGCACCGAGGAGGCCAGTTATACTCAACTTGGTCCTTTTTGTATATTTGTCATACGCATATCGTGAGCGTTCATCTTTTTGCGTATAGTGCACGTGACCGAAGGAGCGCTCGTTGAACCGTACCCCGAGGTCGGTGCTCCATTCGAGGAAGTAGGATCCGAGACTTGGGAAGTCTCCGAGGGTCCCTCTCTGCCCTGCAACCAAGGCAAGCCCCGGATGCATTAACCCCTCCTTGAATGTTTTAAATCTTTTATCACTTATGAATTGAAAATGCTGCATTAGGTAGTTGAGAATTGGGCTAACCTACTTGCTGCATTTACTACCTTGATACTTGTTATCTTGTCCTTGAGACCTGTTTTATTTTAAAATTGCGTAGCGATGCTTAGCCCTGCTACTAGATAGGTTTTCAAACAAAGTTTGAAGGGTTGTTGTGGAATACACTTATGATCAATGATGTTTCAACTTGAGACCGGTCGGTGGACTTGCTTTAAGAATGGAGTCTTAAAGTAGTGTCTCCAACTGTGTCGGTTAAGGACCGGTCCGTTGATGGCCCGCTGGGTTGAGAATTTATAGTACTAGCCACTTGCCCTCGGTAAGCCCGGTCTTGTGATCCCTCGACGCGAACAGCTACTCGCGCACTGGGCGTGGAGCGATGGCGAGAGTAGTGTGTACCCACCTTACGGATCTGAGATGATCGGAAAACATCTAGATTGGCTGTAGGATGGTGGAGTACTGTGCTCTCGGTGCCGCGAACCTGGTCAAATTTGGGGAGAGCTTGATTTGGGTTGACATATGCAAGATCTGGTTCTACATATGTCGGGTGGTTAGGAACTCCAGCTGGATTGCTAAGCGGTTCGAATCGTCGTTGCTCCCCGATTGGGAGACTCAATCCACTGACCCTCATCGTAGTTAAATATGCAACTAAGTGATAAATTGAGAAAGGGGGAAATGTCTCATGAGGTTCGGATCCCAATTCCCTGTCTCAGAGTGACATGAAGCTATGGCCGTTGAATAAACAATACTTTAATTTAGGACTAGGAACTCGCAGACTTGTCTGTGAGAGGCAACTAGATAGACTGTCCTCGAACTCCTCTGCCTCTTAAGGAGAGGAATTCGCGGGTAAAACTTGAAAGTAAGGATGCACTATTAGTAAGCTTTTCCGCAAAACACTTTGGCTCCTTGCTCAGCCACTCCTTGTCTACCCTAAGCCTGCATTCCTGATTTCTTCTCTTTTTCTACCGGGTAAGTCTTGTTGAGTACTCCCGTACTCAGGGTTTTACAACCCCTGTTGCAGGTGAAGTTCAGGAGCCGACCTGTTTCGGACCCTGTTGTGTGTCCGTCGTCGAGGTTGACGACGAAGAAGAGTGAACGTGACCCATGGGCAGGGTCTGTAAATTTGTAATCTATATACTAAAGTTTAAGTTGCTCCACTGGACCTGGTTTGTAATAACACTTTGCTATTTGGAAGAACTCCTTTTGTAAAATAAGTTATGTAATACTTCCGCTGGTTTACTCTGAAATATTATTCTGGTCATATGTTGTTTGTGATACTGCAATGTCTTCGCAACGAATGATCCTGGTGTTAAGGTGGCCGCTTGCTATCCGGTAAGGGCGAGAAGAAGACATTTTCGTTAAATGACCATTGCTGGTGATCAAGACGAGCTTGTATGATACGCCTCGGGTAGCAGTGGAATGAGCGTCCAGCGATGCTCATCGGACTTCTAGAGTGGGAGGATCCCCGGCATTACCATCAGAGGTCTTTGGGACAATGACAGGTGCCGGTGGGCCCAAACACTTAGGAGGTTCCGCCACACCGATAAACCCTACCAGTCCTGCTAACGGGAGGTGGACTACAGAGGACCAACGTAGCTGTCACCTACACGGTCTACCACACGATCCGGCTAGACAGGGGATATCCACAAGTAATCTAGGTCTAAGCACCACGCTTACACCTATGCTACAACTCTAACCTATAGGGTCCTATAGATTAAAGTACTCGAAAGAGTTGTGAACCAGATCATACATGGATAGTAATTGCATAATGAAATAGAAGTAGATTACTAGAGTCATCCCATGAGCAAGCTTGATTAGAGCTTGATCATGGCGAAGTACAACCGGAGGAAGAACCAACAGGCCAGCCTCTCCTCCAATCCTCCCTCGCTCTCCATCTCGCTACTATCTAGATCTACTCTAGTTTAGAGAGGAGAGGAGAGCTCTCGTCTCCAAACCCTAGCTTTTGCTCTGTCTATGAATAATGAATAGGGATGGCTCCTCCAAGGGCCAGAGGCCCTGCTTATATAGCCCCCTCAAATGAACGTGGGCCGTCGGATTAAACCGACCTTAATCGCACGGTTTTCCTTGATCCTCAAAGGCGGTGGAGCATAATTCTCAAGGCGGAGCCTGATTGGTTCCTGTAGCAGGGCGGGCGCCCTGCCCCCAGGCCTGCTCGGCCTCCCATTCGTTCCCATGGCTTCTGGAGTCTTCTAGATGATGGAAAATTGCCGCATACGTTAATATCTCTCTGTAAACCCGACGTGTGGGCCTTTCCTCCATATTTCCTGATAACCCCCTGCAGAAATAGACAAACACCAAAACTCGTGGATTTCTATCAGATAAAACCCTAAGTCTGGGTGTTGGTTGCGTTTGGATCCTTTTATTTATTTATTTGATGATTAAATTTGGTACTTAAGGACCGTCAACACCCCCTCAACAAATAGAGCCGTTGGCTCTTTCACTGGGCTGAAAACGGGGGCACCAGATGCTACTAAGTGATCACCGGACGCTCGACCCCCTGCGTCCGGTGCTCTAGCGTTGGCCATGTTTCCTCCTTTGAATCTCACGCGTAAATCTCTAATGGTCACCTGCAGACCACCGGACGTGTCCGGTACTCATCGGACTCGTGCACAGAGAGTTTTGCAAACCGCGACCGGACTCGGAGCACCGAACGGTTCGATGCTCACCGGACTCGTGCACAGAGAGGGTTGCAAGATGCCCTCACACTGGACGCGAACCACCGGACGCACTCAGAGCGTCCAGTGCTCTCAGTCAAACACCCTCTGCTTAAGTCAGGCCACACCGGACGCATGAACAGGGAACACCCTGCGTCCGGTGCCCTACGTCCAGTGCTCAACCCTAATAGGGCCGAACACTGATAGCACACCGGACGCTTAGGCCAGCGTCCGGTGCCTCCGTGCACTGCGTCCACTCCCGTGACTTCTCCAAATTTCCCACCAGCGCAATAGAAAATATACACTTAATTTTCTCAAAAGCACCGAATCCAGCCTTGCAAGCTCAGCGGGAGGGAGAGAGGAACCTAAACCCCTCTCTACCCTAGGAACTCCACCTCCTTTGCAAATGTGCTAACACCACCAAGTGTCCACCACCAAAGTGCATGTGTGTTAGCTTTTCACAAACATTTTCACCAAAGGAGTTAGGTTAGCACTTTACTAGATCCTAATGCATATGCTCAAGATATAGACTTAGTAGCACTTGATTTGAGAAATGAATGTGATTTCCCCTCTTGATAGTCTGCTATCTATCCTAAATCTGGTTAATCACTTCTCTACTCAATCTCAGACCGGCAAAAGTAAAACCCTATGTTTATACCTTTGCCTTGAACAATTTGCTCCTCATCTATCACCATGATCTCCACTTCATGCTTCATCCCTTTGTGATCATGTGGCCACCGTTCCATGCCACTATGCACCTTCATCACATGTGTTGCCATGCCTAACTCAAATTACTTAAACACAAGGCATTAGCAACTTGGTGTCATTAATTACCAAAACCAAACTTTGGCTTTCACTATCCTAGACATATAATCAAAGTAGACAATGACTAATGCAATTAAGAACATATGAATCTATTAAGAATAAAGTCTCTCTAATATACAATTAAATACTATAAAGTAAGAACTAGATCTATTACCGAACTCTTGCGCTCTAGACCGACGCCAGGGGCTCCAGATCCCGATGAAGAACTAGATCTCCTCTACTTCTAATCTAACTAACTAGAACTATGAACTAGAAGGCTCTTGATGAACTTGAAGGCGCTTGATGCTTGATGGCTTGAGGCCTTGATGAACTGGTTGATTGATGGATTGATTGTCTCCAAGGAGGGTCTACAATGTATTTATAGTCTGGTGGGATGCGCGTGCATCGTAGGATCAAACCGACTTAACCAAGGGCCGAGATGACTCCTCAAAGGCGGTGGAGGAAGCTTCCAGAAGACGGAGCCGAAACCCTAAAGGGGAGCGCCGGCCGGCGCTAGGGTGGGGCCGGCCGGCCCCACCTGGCAGCCGCCAGACCCCCCGTTGCTCTGGGTGGCTTCTCGATTCTTTCTGAGTCTTCTCACGACGTTTCTCGTGGCGAATACGTTTTCATGTTTATTTTGCACTAGAGTCCCTCTATTTCAGCTTTTCTGAAATTCACCCTAGAAAATACAAAATATACAAAACTCGTGGAAATTGTTAGTTTAAACCCTATATACTAGTGTGTATTCATGTTCTCCTTCAGGTTTAAAGTTATAATAAAAATTGACGTTATCGACCGTCAACAAGGCCCAAGGATTAATACTAGTCTACTTGCCAAATGGATTAACAGACTAGAGAGAGGGGATAATAGCATTTGCTGCAATCTTCTAAGAAGGAAATATTTGGAAGAAAAAAATATTTTTTTAAAATTAGAGGTAGACAGGGCTCTCAATTTTGGAGATCTTTGCTAGACATTCGAGAATGGTATCAGAAGGGCATGGCTTGTTCAATATGGTTACTCTGGAAGCAGGGAGAGACAAGGTGCATTGGGCAGAGCAATCCAGAAAGTATTCATCATGCTCTCTGTACGAATTCATTATTTTTGGTGGGATTATAGATCAAAAATTGATAAATGTATGGAGGTGTAATATCCCTTTGAAAGTCAAGATCTTTATTTGGATGGCTGCCCATGATAGAATTCAATTAGGAGTCCAATTAAACAAAAAACAGCGGACAGGGCTAGAAAATTGTGTTGCTTGTGACAAACTGGAAACAACAGATCATATTTTATTCTAATGCCCCATTGCAGTTTTTCTTTGGTCTTTCCTGAGGGTTGCTTTGGGTTGGACCAAATCCCCAACCAACTGTACAGATTTCTTGTTAGAGTTTGCTGATGACTGCAAAGGCGTTAAAAGTAAGGTAACACTCATCATTTGTTCAGGAACGTTATGGATAATTTGGAAGACGAGGAATGACATGGCCATCAACAAGAAGGTTCTCACTTCCCCTAAAGTGATCATCTACAAGACCCTGATGCTGATCAAATCCTGGCGGCTAATGTTGAAGTCGAAGCTGGAACCTACAGCGGAGGAGATGTTCAACTTGCTGGTTCGTTACATGTACTTACCTTGATCATGCATATCATATAATTAGTGTGAAGTCATGAATACCTTAAAAATAAAATGCACTCTAGAGCTTTCCAGTTGAAATAAGGTGACAAAAACCACAGTTTAGGATCGGATTCTGGTACTTGTATTTTACGAGGCCTCATTGAAACCAGAAAAAATCTTAAATCTTGGCCAAAAAGTCGATGATATTCTAAACCACCATTGGATCGAAGGAAGCACAAGAGTGCATGTGTTCAGTAGGGATCTAGATTCCCATAGAAACATTTTAGATTTATATTAGAAAAATATTTCAGATGATGAATCAGAATCACTTCATGAGATTAGAGTAAGCTGGATTCTGATTCACAAAAAAAATGTTTTTATAAAGAATCATATAAAAACAATTCTTCACCTAAATTGAAACCTTTTGTGGATGAAGAACAACTTAAATACAACATATTTGAACTTGTTTCACTCGAAAAGGATTAACTGAAAAATTGTCAGTACAGTCGGCCGACCGCTTCTTGTTGCTAGGAAGATAAAGAGAAATGATTCTACACCAACCCATTTTTGCAGTGATTCTAGCCTTCCATGCTAAAGCCGAGATGAGAATTCACAAAATGCATCATGCTGCCTTAAAGCTCGGCGTCTCGGCCCATACAAGATGAAACTTCCGGCCTGATTGATTGACTTTTTTTGTGACCTCTCCATGACCATGACCACCACACAAATTTATAGAAATTCCGCTTTATAAGATCATGATTTTAAATATATCCTGGATGGTTTTTTTATTTTTACGTTTTCATTCACTTTTTCTATATCTGTAGTTGTTTCAAGATTTGTGATATCTTCTTGTTGTCTTATGTTGGGCTTTGTCAATCCCATATGTGGACACTGATTTGATTGTCGTCTCCTGTTCAAAATTTTGGCCCAATAAGATTTGTTGATGTACTTTGTTGAGAGGGCGGAAACGAATTTGCGATCCGTTTGCCGTAAGTTAGGATGAATAAATCAATGTATATAGGTCCGGTAACATCAAATTATATTGCAAATTTGCAACACTAACCGAGAACTAGAAACATCAAGCAGACTGTCAAAATGCACCTGAACCTTTGATTGAACGCTGGCAGCACGCGAGTACGCGACGAGGAGATGGTCGTGGACCCGGAGCAGAAAAGCAGCTTGCAACTAGAGGATTTTTGTCGTTGTATAATATTTTAACTAACGGGTATTTTTTTCAAAAAAAAATTGTTTAGAAGTGAAGACAAGGTCATCCAAATGAGAGGGCAGCAACATTATACGATCCACTAGGGATGAAAACAAGAATGATAATCTCCGATTTTCAGAAATCATTTTGGAGTTTTTTTTTATTTTTAGGCCTAAATGAAAATGATAACGGTAAACAAAAAAATGAAAATGATAATGGTAAAAATAATTGAAAACAAAAGCAAAAGTGATTTTTGCCTTCTTCCGATCGTTTTCGAAGATTCTCGTATTTAACTGATAATTTACAGTTGATAATAACCAATTCAAAGGTTTTTAATTAATGATATGCCTGACATCCAACTTTAGGAAGTCTATAGGCTACAACCTCCAAGAGAAACTTTAATAATTCATGTTTTGATTACTATGCTATGTTGAGTCAACTTGGAACATGATTGTTTATATTATGTCTTTGTCAAGAATTGTCGTACTGTTGCGTGGTTTGCTAAAGATGGTGTGAACTGTGTGGTTTCAGCTTTTGATTTTGTCAACTGTAGCTTTATTTATTATTGTCATGTGAGATAGGCCGAGTTATATAGATCTTTTCATATTTGACAGTTTAACGTGTTTATCGTTTATAGGATATTGTTCTCATGGATTCTGATCGTTCTCAATATATTTTCTGATCAACTACTATCATGTTCGAAATTATCGGAATATCGGTGCCGTATTCGTTTTCGAGAATATTGTACTGATTTCGTTTTTAAGAAAAAAATGAAAACAAAAATGATTTGGTCTGCTATTGATGGTTTCCGATCGTTTTTATCCTACGATCCACCCACCTTGCAAATTGTTGTATCTCTTCTCTACCGTATTTTGTTGTCTGAAAAAAAACTACTCAGGTGACCCCGCACACCTTGCCTCGCTATTATCCGACTCCTGATAGGATGATACAGAAGTGTGACCAGCAGCGCCGCTATCGATCTCCTAAATCCTAACATCTAACATCTATAGTGGTATGTAAGCTGGCTAAATACTGATGTGGAGGAGAAAAGGAATGAGAGAGAGGAGAAGCAGGCTATAAGCTTACAACCAGCTTAGACACAATAACCAAGAAACTTTTTGAGAGAGATAAGTGGGTCAAATATTAATAGTGAATAACTAACTATTGTATAGGTAGGCTGGGAGAAGGCTGTAAAGAAACTTACAGTCACCAAATAGACTGTATTATTAAACTTGCTCTCAGGGCACGGTGGGGCGGAGATCACCGTGTCCGTTCTCTGATCATGTACTAATGTTGGTGTCCAGGAGACTCAACTGACCTGTTGGACTCGTGGACTGTTTATGGCGAGGAAGATCTCATCAATGGTGAAACTTTCGAGTTTTTCGACCAATACGTTTAAATTCTATAATTCTTGATTGCTGGCCCCGAGAATCGATGAAAATCTCCTTGTCGGTGTTTTTCCCCCGGGGGGTCACACCAACGAGTAAATTTGTATGCGTGCTCCCTTTTCCGGATGGTGATGCAAGAAGACACAGAGATTTATCCTGGTTCGGGCAAGAGAAGGCCCTACGTCCAGCGGGGGGAGAGAGTTTGTATTATCTTGCACCTAAGTGCTTGTATAGGGGCGAATACAAGCGTGGTATGAAGTGTGGAGCTTTACTATGTATGAGCGTGCCCTTTTTTCTATTCCCGAGTCTCTCCTTTTATAGCTCCAAGGAGAGACTCAGGGTACATGCGTAGGTGTTAGAGTAGGGGTCGATAGCCGCATGGAGCGCTGACCTACTCGAGGTTTCCGTACCGGCATGCCCTCGAGCCGTCCCGTCTTAATAGCCTGGTGATGATCACGCGTGCCCCTGCATTCTGCTCTGCGCGCCGTCTTGGATTGGTTCGGCGGGTGCACGCTTATAAGGCCCGGCGGCAAATCCGGCGGGGCGGTTACGGCGTGGTCATTTGACGCCCGACTCGTCCCCAGGAAGGAGCCTGGTGAGGTCGAGGGTCGGACGCCGCACGAGGTGTCGATATCTGGAGCGCTGACCTTGGGTGTCTCGAGGGGGTCCCGATTAGACGTTCCATCCTTGTTTCTCGTGTCCTGGCATGCCCTGGGCCGTTCGGTGGGAAGGCTGCAAAAAGAACGATGGGACGGAAGCCTCCCGTGGCCCATGTGTTAGGTGGGGAAGCGTCAGGTGCATTAAATGCTCCGACCCGCGTGCGCGCATCAGGCGGCGGACAGTGTCCTTGCGCTCGACGCCCCTCGGTTCGCTCGAGCCCGCTTCCGTATTCGACGGCAGTTGCTGCTCGAGCCTTGGCCGACTCGCTCGACGGTATTTCCGTCTTCGAGGCTGCGGCCGTCGATGGTCGCCCGTGTGTACGGATGGTTTCGTTATACGCATTGGTGAGGGTACCCCTTGTTGGTACCCTCGACAGTAGCCCCCGAGTCTTCAGTCGAGCGCTGGCGCTCGAGTGAAGACTTTCGTTTTTTATGGTCGAGCTTCCACGGGGGCGCGCGAGCGACCCCACGGGGGTAGCCCCCGAGCCCTCGAGGGAGTATTTAACTCCTTCGGGGACTTATTTCGCCAAATTTTGCAGAAACGCTATCAACACCCGTGGTGGGAGGTTCTGTTCGGCTTTGCCTTGCTTGGAAGTTTCAACGTACTCTCGATAGAGCGAGCGTCTTCCACCCCAGTTTGAGTTCCTAGCGGGTAGTCCAAGTGAGAACCTGTGCCCCTTTCGAGGGGGTCAGCTGTAGCCCGGAGGCGTCCTCATAAAGCAGGGTCGACGTGGTCGGGGATACCGGTCTCGTTCGATAGAGTCCAGCGGCTCGGTGCCTCCCTTCGGGGGGATTCCTCTCGACTGTCTCAACCCTACCTTGGACATCGCCAGCGAGTCTTCGAGGCGGGCCTCGATTTTCGACCACTCGCTGGGATCCCTGACTCTTGGTGCTCGAGATCGGCTGTCGAACCCTTTCGACGGGCCAGCCATCGACCTCTCGAGACTATCGTGGGCGCATACCTTGGCTTACGAAGTAAGGAAGCTGCCGTGCCGGTTCGTCTTTCTGCCCGTTGGGCGCACCTTTTGAGGTAAGTGACGTCGCGACACTGTATCGGCGGGGAATTCGGAGCGTCCGGCCTGTGAGGAGAGAAAGGACCGTCAGACGGCGCATTTATGGGGGGAGTTACCTTATTTGTTGGATCTGTCCGTTGGCGGACTGCTGCCTATAAGTACGTCGTGGCGTCGCTGCCGTTCCTCTCCCTTCCACCTTCTTGCTCTTATTCCTTTGCTGCCTTTGCTTTCTCGCCATCTCACGCGCACACGCCCCTCGAGCTGTAGCGAACCCACCGTCCCTTTAGCCGAGATGCCTGTAAGACTCGTCGCCGCCGACGACTGGCGCCCGTCGTCGATGACGGAGCGCCGGCTGTTAGAGCTTGAGAAGGAGGGACTGCTGCGCCGCCGCACCTCGCTGTCGTCGCCAGAGTGGATCACGCCGCCGGCAAGTCACAGGGCGCCTCAGCCGCCCGAGGGCTACGTGGTGTCGTTCGCCAAGTTCCACCGCCACGGTCTGGGCGCGCCCCCAAGCCGCTTCATGCGGGCCCTCTGCTTCCATTATGGGGTGGAGCTCCAGCACTTCTCTCCGAACGCCATCACCGTAGCGGCGGTCTTCGCCGCCGTGTGTGAGGGCTTCCTGGGGATGATGCCGCACTGGGAGCTGTGGCTCCACCTTTACAGGGGCGAGCTGTTTCACGCCCCCACCGGAACCACGGGCGTAAGGAAGCCCGTGCGGGCGGGTTGCCTCAATCTGGTGCAGAAGACGGGGAAGACGGACCGGCCACGGGAGTACATCTCGGTAGGGTTATCGACCAACCACGCCAGCTGGGACTCCCAGTGGTTCTACCTGCGGAACGACGACAACCTCCTGCCCTCCTACTCGGGCCGTCTGATCTTGGAGCGTCCAGCGGACTGGACGTACGGCGTCGTCCAAGCTCATCAGTCTCGGCTCGACCCCCTCCTTGACGCCCTAAAGAAGCTTCGCCAGGAAGGTTTGACCGCCGCCCTCGTCCTCTCGGCCGTCCATCACCAGAGAGTTCTCCCTCTGATGTCACGACCGCTGAGGATGGACGAGATGGGCCCTGGCGTCTCATCTCGGGACCTCGAGGCGTGTCGGATGTCCAACGAGGCTCCGGCGGACGACGAAGTCGCGGCCCGAGTCAGGGCTGCCATTGCCGGTGATTTTCAGCCGGATCATGTCAACGGCTTCCCCATGAGACCTGACGCAGGCTCGATCGATCTGGTACGCTTTCTTCTTGCGCGCATCCCTGATTCGGGGTTTCCTTTCTCCCCTCTCTTTTTTCTAAGTCTATTGTAGTTTTGGTAGGGTCGGATTGATGTCCGGTCCTCGAGGCCTCCGGTAAAGGAGGACGAGGTCGATCGCGACAAGCAGCGCCAATCCGCCGAAAAGCTGAAGTCTGCCAAGGACTCCGCAAAGAAGGGGGAGAAGAAGAAGAACCTCGACCGCCAAGCATTAGAGGCGCGTCGAGCCAAATCCAGGTAGAGGGGGGAGCCTGAGGAAGAATCCCCAAATGATGATGATGACGACGACGAGGACAGCGACGACTCCGAGGGGATGGCGTCGCGCCTCGATCAGATTCTCGAGGGCCCGCCTCGAGGTGACGTCGACGCCCCCCGGACGGAGGCGCCAGAGGAGGGTCCGAGCGGATCTCGTCGTCCCCGGGCCGACACTCCTTCCGCGCCCAAGGCGGGCCAAGACGCACCGCGCCCTCCCCCGGTGCCCAGGGAGAGCGGTCCGGCTAGGTCCCAGGCGTCGGGGCCGCTAACTCGTGGTCGCGCTGCGGCCTCTGAGAAAGGAGACGCCGGCCGTAGGAGCGCGAGTCCCGGCGTCCGCCAGGCGGGGACCGACGTACCTAAGCAGTTCCTGCCTTCGAGGGGCCTAGAGCCCCGACGCGGGGTGGCTCGAGGCCCGCTGGTCGGGGTGGCGGAAGGCGAGCCGTTCTCCCCGTGGGGAAAGCCTTTTTGATGTTGCGGTTTTTGTCCCCCCATTCTTCCACCTTTCCTCATATGCCGACCTTTTCTCAGGCTGAAGCGGACCCTTGAGCAGGCCCAACCGTCTATGGCCAAGAGGCTCAGAACGGGTGCCGCCTCCTCGAAACCAGGTTCGTAGTTAATTCCCGGGCGTCGCGATATTCTTACGTTGGTTATCATAACGTCTGACCCTTGCCCTTTATTTTGTAGGCTCATCCAGCCCCCAAATTCCAGCCGGCGTCGAGAGGGCTTCATCTCGTCCCGCGCCTACTCCGCCGCCGCCGACTCATGATGCGGCCCCCCAGACGCGAGCGTCAGAGGGAGCCCCCGAGCCCCCTCGATTGGGGGTCGAGGGGGAACCCATCACCATCAGCGATACGTCTAATGGCAACGAAACGTCTGGGGGCGCTCGCCCTATGGAGGAAGAAGTGTCGACCCCCAACGTCGCGGGACGGACTCCCTGGCCTGCAGGCCTTCGAGCTCTCGAGGCGCAAAGGAAGATGGTGGAGGAGGAGGAGCGGGAGCGCGAGGCGACGCAGCCGTCACTGGAGCAGCAGCAGCAACAACCCCAGCCGGAGGAGCAGCTGCAGCATCATCAGGAGGAGCAGCAGCAGCAGCTGGGGCAGCAACAGCAGCTGGGGGGCCAAGAGGACGAGCCACTCGAGCCCCCGCCTCAAGGTTTGGCCGAACCGGCGCCACTGGCGTCGCAAGAGCCCAGCGATCAAGAGGGAAATTTGCCGGTGTACGGACCTCCCACCCCAGCGTGGCTCCTCCCGGGGGCGCCTGCCGCGATCCGGGCAGAGTCGGGGCGAGCGGACGGAGTGGTGGCGCTCGCCTGCATGATGCGCACCCCCACCGACCCCGAGTCCGAGATCAAGAGGACGATCTACGGCATGGACGGGATCGCCCCAGGGTTCCTCCGGGAGCGTCGAGCATGGGAGGACCGCTTTCCCTCTGAGGAGGATGAGATTGGGTCGTCTGGGAGCAAGGACGGTACGTGGAAGACGGTGGACGACGACGGGCGGTTCCCTTGCCTCGCCGACCTGTTCTTGCGCCACGGGGGTTCCCTCGAGACCGTCGAGAACTTTATCCGCGGCGTCAAGGCGCGGGCTGATCGGGAGATGGAGAACTGGTGTCCCGATCGGATTCGTATCCGAGCTTCCACCGACCCGTCCGAGCCCAATATTTTCCTCGACGACAAGAAGGAGGTCGAGAAGTGGGAGCATGTCGAGGAGCTCCGCCTTTGGATGAAACACGTGGTGGGGCTCCTATCGGACGTCATCAACAACGGGCTTGGGCCAGCTTATTTTGTAAGTGTTTCTCGAGCTCCAATCTTTATGGTGCTTTCTGGTTTCTGTATTCTAATCCCTCCGACCCCTGATTCGCAGGATATGAAAGAGACCTCTCGCATCAAGTCCAGCTTCATACATGCCACGAGGGACGGATGGGAGCAGCTTCCCCTCCTCAAGGATCAACTCCTCGAGTCGCAGGAAAAGCTGCTTAAAGCTTACAAAGATCTCATAGCACTCGAGGAGGAGAAGAAGGCGAGGGAGGCTGCTTTGGCCGAGGCCCGGGAGGTCTCGAAGAAGGCGGAGGAGGAGGCGATGCAGCTACGGGAGCGGGCTCTTACGGTCGAGGAGGCCGCGTCCAGAGCCCCGGAGGAGGCCCTGTCCTACAAGAGCGTCATTGCGGACCTGGACAAGGAGAAGGGCCTTCTCCAAACCGACCTGGACTCCCTCCGCGATACCTTCCAGAAGATGAAAGTGGCGTACGTGGACAATGAGGTCGCCAGGGGTGCCGCCGAGGACACAAAGAAGAAGGCCCTCGAAGACCTCGAGATGGAGCGAGCTCGATCCCGCAGTCTCTCTGACGACGTCGAGCGTCTGAAGGGAGAATTGCTGGAGAAGAGTGGAGCCGTCGCTCAGGCTGGCAGGGTGATCGAAGATCTCCGCGTCGCCAATACTGAGCTGGCGCGCTCCAACAGAGAGATCGAGCGTGCCAACACCAGATTGGTCGACGAGAACACGGCCCTAGAGGAGAGCATCAAAGGTATGTTTCCTTTGTCGAATTTCCTTTTCGAGGTGTGCTTGAGTTTTTCCTAAAGCTTCTTTGTATTGGCATTTATAGGGCTCAAGGACGAACTCCTGGCCGCCCAAGCCGAGGCTCGCAACGCCAAGGCTCAGCTCGAGGCTGAGGTTGCTTTGAACCGTCGAGTGCAGACGGCGATAAGCGATCTCTCGACCTCTTGGGAGGTCGAGCCTATGGATGAGTCGAGGGAGGACGCCCGAGGCGACGCCCTGATCGACCAGTTGTGCTACATAAGCGTGACGCTGCGAGATCGGGTGCGGGACGCCCTCCACATCGGGGTGAAGCGGGCGATGGCGGTTGTCTGCTCGGGCTTCTCCTACGACATGGAGGTGGTGTCCCATGGCTTCGTCACCGACATCTCCAAGACCGACGCGGAGAACGAGGAGAGGCTCCATGCCTTGATCGACGACGCGGAGGCTCCTGGGGAAAGGTTGGCCAAGCTCTTCGAGCCTGAGGTGCTCCCTCCTGAGGCTAGCTCGGGCGGAGGCGAGGGCGGTGAGGGTCGTGCCGCGGACTGAGGCCTGCGAGCCTGCTCAGGGCGCCTGAGGCCCCTTGTACGATACTTTATTAATTCTGCTGTTACGTGATATAGTATCTTTTTGTAATTGTTAACTGCTTATTTGTCTTTCCGCTCGAGGTTCCTTTGTTTCTCTTTGTTCCTACGTTTGTATCCCTTGCTCGACCTTTCGTCAGAAACAACCTCGATTACCTCAAGGGTGAGGAAGTGAGTAGAGTTTCCGTAGCCCAGGGGCGTGGGAGTTTTCCGGCTCATTATCCCTCGGCCTTTGAGGGGCTCGAGGTGCCTTAGCTACTCGAACCGTGCAAGGTTTACCAAGCAAGAAAAGAAAATTTCTTGGCTTTTTCGACGCTTGGGGAGGGGTCGTCCCTCTGGTAGCCCCCGAGGGGGTGCGGACTATGATGGGTCATGGTCGGCATCCCCTTTTGACGTCGAGACTATAACTCGTAACTATTTTTGGTACAGAGAGAAGCCGCTCGAGGGAAAGACTTTATTTATTCATGCGTTCATTTACAAAGTCTTTGTACAAAATGTAGGATCGTAAGTCTAGGACTTCTAGGGGTAGAATCGACGTAGCTGTTCGATGTTCCATGCGTTGGTGAAGACTGCCCCCTTTTCGTCCGCCAATTTGTACGTTCCTGGCTTAAGGACCTCGGCCACCACATACGGGCCTTCCCAAGGTGGGGTCAGCTTGTGGCGCCCTTGGTTGCTTTGCCGGCGTCGTAGGACAAGGTCGCCTACGTTGAGGTCCCTCTTGCGCACGTGCTTGTCGTGGTAGCGTCGGAGTCTCTGCTGATATCTAGCAGAGTTGAGGAGGGCCATGTCTCGAGCCTCCTCGAGTTGGTCGACCGCGTTTTCTTGAGTTTCTTTGTTCGATTGCTCGTTGTAAGCCTTGAGTCGAGGTGACCCATACTCGAGGTCTGTGGGGAGGATAGCCTCAGAGCCGTAGACCATGAAGAACGGGGTGCATTTGGTGGCCCTGCTTGGCATTGTCCTTAGGCTCCATAGGACTGAGGAAAGCTCCTCGACCCATTTCTTGCCGAATTTCTTCAATCGATTGTAGATCCTTGGCTTGAGTCCTTGCAAAATCATGCCGTTGGCACGCTCGACCTAGCCGTTAGTTCGAGGGTGGGCTACTGCAGACCAGTTCACACGGATATGATGCTGATCGCAGAAATCCAAGAACTTTCTGCCGGTGAACTGGGTGCCGTTGTCGGTGATGATGACATTGGGGATCCCAAACCGATGGATGATGTCGGTGAAGAAGAGGACGGCCTGCTCGGAGCGGATGTTGGTGATGGGCTGAGCCTCGATCCATTTTGAGAACTTGTCAATGGCCACCAGCAGATGGGTGTATCCTCCTTTCGCCTTTTGCAGAGGCCCTACTAAATCGAGCCCCCATACCCCAAACGGCCAGGTGATGGGGATCATCTGAAGAGCGTGGGCGGGCAGATGCGTCTGCTTGGTGTAGAACTGGCACCCATGACACGAGCGCACGAGCTCGATGGCATCCGCCACAGCCGTTGGCCAGTAGAAACCTTGCCGAAAAGCGTTCCCTACAAGGGTCCGTGGAGCGGCGTGGTGGCCACAAGCCCCCGAGTGCAGGTCATCGAGGAGTTTTCGGCCTTCTTCTACGGTGATGCAACGTTGTAAGACCCCCGTCGGGCTCCGTCGATATAGCTCGTTGTCTTCGCCATAGATCACGTATGATTTGGCCCGTCGAGCGATACGACGAGCTTCTGTCTTGTCTTCTGGTAACTCGCCGCGGATAAGGCAGTCGAGGAACGGTGTGCGCCAATCGAATGGTCGACCCGGTCGTCGTTCTATCTCCATCACCTCTTCCACCATCAAGTGCGTATCGACAGCATTGGTTGGTTGGGCGGTGGTGGTGTCGACGCCAGCCCCCGTGCCTAGGTCGACGGATGGCTCGTGAAGATCCTTTGAGAATGCATCAGGCGGCACTGTGCCTCTGGTAGATGCGATCTTGGCGAGTTCGTCGGCTGCCTCGTTGTAGCGTCGAGCGACGTGGACAAGCTCGAGGCCGTGGAACCTGTCTTCGAGTCGACGGACCTCCTTGCAGTACGCTTCCATTTTTGGGTCGTGGCAACTCGAGGTTTTCATTACCTGGTCGATGACGAGTTGGGAGTCGCCTCGGACGTCGAGGCGTCGGACTCCTAACTCGATAGCGATCTTGAGACCGTTGACGAGGGCCTCATATTCTGCGACATTGTTAGATGCGGCAAAATGAATCCTGATTATGTACCTCATGTGGACGCCCAAGGGTGAGATGAACAGCAGGCCGGCTCCGGCTCCCGTTTTCATGAGCGACCCATCGAAATACATCGTCCATAGTTCCGCCTGGACCTGGGTCGGGGGGAGCTGGGTGTCCGTCCATTCTGCGATGAAGTCTACCAGGGCCTGCGATTTGATGGCCTTTCGAGGCGCATAAGTGAGAGTCTCACTCATGAGCTCGACGGACCATTTTGCTATTCTTCCCGTGGCTTCTTTGCTCTGGATTATTTCGCCTAAAGGAAAAGACGAGACCACCGTGATGGGGTGGCCAAGGAAGTAATGCTGCAGCTTGCGACGGGCAAGGATTACGGCATAAATCAGCTTCTGGATTTGGGGATAACGTGCTTTGGTTTCCGAAAGCACCTCGCTGACGAAATATACTGGCCTCTGAACCGGTAACGCATGTCCCTCCTCCTGCCTCTCGACCACCACCGCCGCGCTGACGACTTGGGTCGTCGACGCGACGTAGAGGAGCAGCGGCTCTGCAGGTTGAGGTGGAACCAGGACTGGTGCCGAGGTCAGCGTCTTTTTCAGTTTTTCGAGTGCTTCCTCGGCCTCGGGGGTCCAAGAAAAGCGCTCGACCTTCTTTAGGAGTCGATATAATGGTAATGCCTTTTCTCCTAGTCTCGAGATGAAACGGCTCAGAGCCGCCAGGCACCCCGTGACTCTCTGCACACCCTTGATGTCTCGGATTGGCCCCATTTTCGTGATGGCCGAGACTTTCTCGGGGTTGGCCTCGATACCGCGCTGCGAAACGATATATCCTAGGAGCATGCCTCGAGGCACGCCGAAAACGCACTTCTCGGGATTGAGCTTGATCCGGCTGGTGCGTAAGCAGCTGAAGGCAACCTCGAGGTCCTGGATCAGGTCTCCTCGTCGCTTTGACTTGACGACAATGTCGTCGACGTAGGCCTCGACCGTTGAGCCTATATGTTCGCCAAATACGTGGAGCATGCAACGTTGATACGTGGCTCCCGCGTTTCAAAGCCCAAATGGCATGGTCACGTAGCAATACATCCCGAAAGGCGTGATGAAAGAGGTCGCGAGCTGGTCGGACTCCTTCATTTTTATTTGGTGGTAACCAGAATAAGCATCAAGGAAAGAAAGGGTTTCACATCCCGCGGTAGAATCGACAATCTGATCAATGCGTGGCAATGGAAAGGGAACTTTTGGACATGCTTTATTCAAACTAGTATAATCGACACACATCCTCATTTTCCCATTCTTTTTCTTAACTAATACAGGGTTCACTAACCAGTCAGGATGATGAACCTCCTTGATGAATCCGGCCGTCAAAAGCTTGTGGACTTCCTCGCCAATGATCTTGCGCTTTTCCTCGTCGAATCGGCGCAACCGCTGCTTCACTGGCTTGGAACCGGCTCAAATCTCCAAGGAGTGCTCGGCGACTTCCCTCGGTATGCCTGGCATGTCCGAGGGACTCCATGCAAACATATCAGCATTTGCACGGAGAAAGTCGACGAGCACGGCTTCCTATTTGGGGTCGAGGTCGGTGCTGATCGTCAGCACCTTGCCGTCGGAGTTGTTTGGGTCGAGCGGGATCTTCTTGGTTCCTTCCGCCGCCTCGAAGCTGCCCGCATGACGCTTAGGCTCTGGAGCCTCAGCGGCCATGGCCTCGAGCTTTGCAACGAGCTCGGTGGAGCTCTCGACCGCCTCCCCGTACTCGACGCACTCGACGTCGCACTCGTACGCGTGCTCGAAGGAGGAACTGACAGTGATGACGCCTTTGGGACCAGGCATCTTCAGCTTCAAGTATGTGTAGTTGGGTATAGCCATGAACTTGGCGTAGCCCGGGCGCCCGATGATGGCGTGGTACGTGCCTCGGAACCCAACCACCTCAAAGGTGAGGGTCTCCTTCCTGAAGTTGGCCGCCGTGCCGAAGCAGACCGGTAGGTCGATTCGACCTACTGGCAGTGCCTTTTTCCCTGGCACGACGCCATGGAAACCGCCGGCGCTTGGCTGGAGGCGTCCTCTATCGATGCCGAGGAGATCGAGGGTCTCGAGGTAGATGATGTTGAGGCTGCTGCCACCATCCATCATCACTTTCGAGAGTCGGGTGTTGACGATGATGGGGTCGACGACGAGCGGGTAGACGCCTGGGGCGACTACCTTGTCAGGGTGGTCTTCTCGGTCGAAAGTGATGGGAGTGCTTGACCAGCTAAGGTATTGGGGCACCGCCATTCTTGCTGCAAAGACTTCGCGACGCTCCCTTTTGCGCTGCCTCGTGGTCAACTGAGTCGAGGGCCCGCCATAGATCATGTAGCAGTCGTGGACGGCGGGGAAGCCGTCGTCATCTTTGTTGTCCTCCTTGCCGCCAGCCTTCTCTTTCTTGGAGTCATCACGCGTATCTTTTTTGAACCCCTGACCGTCGAAATGCTTTCTCAGCATACGACAATCCTTGAGTTTGTGGTTGGCGCCTCCCTTATGGTAAGGGCACGGCTCCTCCAACATTTTGTCGAAGATGCCTCCATCCGGAGGGCCTCGCGGCTTCTTTCGATCCATGGCAGCGACGAGGTTGTCATCTGAATCTTCCCGGTGGAACTGTCGCACTTTCTGCTTCTTTTTATTTTTCTTGAGGCCTCGACTGGAGGTTCCGTCTTCATCGACGGGCTGCTTGCCTTTTCTTCCTTCTGAGCTGAAGAAGGCGCCGACTGCCTCCTCCCCTGCCGCGTAGTTAGCTACTACGTCCATCAGCTCGTCGACGGTCTGAGGTCGATTGCGACCTAATTCCCGCACCAAGTCTCGACTGGTGGTGCCCGAGACAAACGCCAAGATGACGTCGTGGTCAGGGATGTGCGGCAACTCAGTGCGCTGCTTCGAGAAGCGTCGAGCGTACTCCCGAAGAGTTTCTCCTGACTTCTTCTTGCATTTGCTGAGGTCCCACGAGTTCCCTGGCCGTATGTAGGTCCCTTTGAAGTTACCCTCGAAGACTCTGACCAGATCAACCCAGTTGTGGATCTGATTGGCAGGGAGTTCCTCGAGCCATCGACGGGCGGTGTCGGAGAGGAAAAGGGGTAGCTGTCTGATGATGGCTCGATCATCACCTCGAGCGCCACCTAGCTGACAGGCCAGCCTGAAATCGGCCAGCCATAGCTCTGGCTTGGTCTCTCCATTGTACTTCGCGATGCTGGTCGGGGGTCGAAATGGATTGGGCAGGGGCGTGCTGCGAATCGCCCTGCTGAACACCCGTGGGCCCGGTGGCTCGGGGGCCACCCGGTCCTCGTCGCTGTCGTATCTCCCACCGCGATGCGTGCTATAACCACGTTCTTCCGCGTCTCCGTGCCGGCGGCGTCTATTTTCTTTGATGTCGTGCCGCGCGTCGTGTCGACGTTGATTGTCGGCAGGGAGGATGAGAGCGGTCTTTCTACCTCGAGGGGGAGGTTGTTGATGGACTGACACCTCCTCTTCGTTTAGAGGCTGTTCGTCGCGCTTCTCTGTGGCAGCTCCTCGTCGTCGAGACGCCGAACTTTCGGCTTGTTGAACTGCTGCCACCTGGAGCAATGTCTGTACTTCATCTCGAATGCGTCGGGCCTGGGAATTCGACGGCTCTGGCATGTTACGTAGCAGCATCGTCGCTGCCACTACATTCTGGCCTGCTCGAGGGAAACGGCTGACAGGTTGCTCCGCCTCTGCGTCACCGACGATTTGTCGATGTACCTCTCGAGCGCGCCTGCGGACACTTCCGCCCGGCGGGTAGGGCAGGTCTTGTTCGAGGATTTGCTCGAGCAGGACGAGGCGCTCGCGGTCTTCGTCGAGCTTCATTTTGAGCTCCCGCAGCTGCGCGAGCTGCGTGGTTCTGTCTTCCTGAGGTGGGGGGTCGACTTGTCCGTCGTTCCCAGGCGTCCTGGGGTCTTCTCGCGCCGCGGGGGCTCGACCACCCGCAGCAGAATCCTGTGTCTCGTCAGTAGTTTCTACCGCCCCGTCGATGTGATAACATTCCCTCGTAGGGTCATAGCTGTCTGTCTCGGAGTCGGAGTCCGGTTCGGCGGCGTAGAAACACCCACGTCCTTCCTCCAGCAATCGTTGCCTGAGGGAGGTGATCGAGTATCGTCCAGGGCCTAGACGACGGAGGCCTCGTACTCGGGAAAGGTCCGGCAGCTCGGACGCCGGCCGCCGTGCTTCAGAGCTATGTGGGAGGACCATGGGTCTTTCCACGTACGTCTGGGCGTTTGGGCATATCGTCCTGGCGAGCGACGCCGCGGCGTTGTCCATTCCGAACGGCAGTGCCGCCCTTGGAGCGAACAACCCGTGTGGAAGTAGACTAGCTGCGGTGGGGGAGAGGGCGCGAGACGCGTCCCCTCCCGTCGTCGCGCGGTGCTGAGTCTTCGCACTTGTTGCTCTGTCACACGGTGCTGCCGACTTGTGGCCCACGTCCAGCCTCGCACGAGTTGTTGGTCGTGCTGAAGCAGAGGGGCCGCGGTGGTGCTGTCCGTGCCTCTTCTTAGGCGGGGAGGCGTGGTGATGAGGGCGTCTCGGGGCTTTCGACCGTGCTGGCGTGACGCGGGCTCCTCCTGGTCCTTTGACTGAGAGCAAGATCATGTCGTAGCCAGAGCCCGTAGACATGAACTCGAGACTCCCAAACCAAATCACCGTGGAGCGCGGAAACGGTGAGGCAAGAGTAGCCATCCGGAAAGGAGTGGGAAATCGATGAAAAACACGCAGGACCCCTACCTGGCGCGCCAACTGTCGGTGTTTTTCCCCCGGGGGGTCACACCAACGAGTAAATTTGTATGCGTGCTCCCTTTTCCGGATGGTGATGCAAGAAGACACAGAGATTTATCCTGGTTCGGGCAAGAGAAGGCCCTACGTCCAGCGGGGGGAGAGAGTTTGTATTATCTTGCACCTAAGTGCTTGTACAGGGGCGAATACAAGCGTGGTATGAAGTGTGAAGCTTTACTATGTATGAGCGTGCCCTTTTTTCTATTCCCGAGTCTCTCCTTTTATAGCTCCAAGGAGAGACTCAGGGTACATGCGTAGGTGTTAGAGTAGGGGTCGATAGCCGCATGGAGCGCTGACCTACTCGAGGTTTCCGTACCGGCATGCCCTCGAGCCGTCCCGTCTTAATAGCCTGGTGATGATCACGCGTGCCCCTGCATTCTGCTCTGCGCGCCGTCTTGGATTGGTTCGGCGGGTGCACGCTTATAAGGCCCGGCGGCAAATCCGGCGGGGCGGTTACGGCGTGGTCATTTGACGCCCCACTCGTCCCCAGGAAGGAGCCTGGTGAGGTCGAGGGTCGGACGCCGCACGAGGTGTCGATATCTGGAGCGCTGACCTTGGGTGTCTCGAGGGGGTCCCGATTAGACGTTCCATCCTTGTTTCTCGTGTCCTGGCATGCCCTGGGCCGTTCGGTGGGAAGGCTGCAAAAAGAACGATGGGACGGAAGCCTCCCGTGGCCCATGTGTTAGGTGGGGAAGCGTCAGATGCATTAAATGCTCCAACCCGCGTGCGCGCATCAGGCGGCGGACAGTGTCCTTGCGCTCGACGCCCCTCGGTTCGCTCGAGCCCGCTTCCGTATTCGACGGCAGTTGCTGCTCGAGCCCTGGCCGACTCGCTCGACGGTATTTCCGTCTTCGAGGCTGCGGCCGTCGATGGTCGCCCGTGTGTACGGATGGTTTCGTTATACGCATTGGTGAGGGTACCCCTTGTTGGTACCCTCGACACTCCTAAATCCCACGAAGTGCGGAATGACAGAACAAGTTGCAATCTTACAGAGAATGTCGCACGTTATGCAGAATGTGGTTCCACTGCCGGATGCAATGGTGGAGTCGAAATGGGCATGGTACTGCGTTTTCCTTCCCGTCTAAGGCCTTGTTAGTTCCGAAAATATTTTGGTTTTTGGGACTATAGCATTTTCGTTTTTATTTGACAAACATTGTTCAATCATGAAGTAACTAGGTTTAAAAGATTCATCTCGTTATTTATAGGTAAACTGTGTAATTAGTTTTTATTTTCATTTATATTTAGTGTCCTATGCATATGCCATAAGATTCGATGTAACGGAGAATCTTGAAATTTTTTTAGTTTTTGGAGGAAACTAAACAAGGCCTAACTGCAAATTGCCCAAGTCTTGTTTAGTTCTTGAAGAAAAAAATTTCGTGACACTTTAGCACTTTCGTTTGTTTGTGTTAATTATTGTCTGACTATAGACTAACTAGACTCAAAAGATTAATCTCGTCAATTTCGACCAAACTATGCAATTAGTTTTTATTTTTGTCTATATTTAATACTCTATGTATGCGTTTAAAGATTCGATGTAACGGAGAATCTTAAAAAATTTTGAGTTTTTGGGTGAAAGTAAACAAGACCCCACTGAGGCAGTGACGGAGTCGAACGGAAATGCAAGCAAAGAATGAAACAAAGCTGTCTGCAATGCAATCTAGTTCCTAAAATTTTTCAAAATTTTTCAAGATTTTCTGTCATATCGAATCTTTAGACGCATACATTAGAACATTAAATAAAAATAAAAATAAAATCTAATTGCATAATTTACCTGTAATTTACGAGACAAATCTTTTAAACATAGATAGTCTATAATTAAATAAAATTTGTCAAATACAAACTAAAATGCTACAGTAACCAAAACCAAAATTTTCGTGAAGTGAACAGGCCTTGTTTAGTTTCCAGAAAATTTTGTAAAGTTTTTTATATTCCCCATCATATCGAATTTTTAGACGCATGCATGAACTATTAAATATAGACGAAAATAAAAACTAATTGCACAGTTTGGTCGGAATCGATGAGACGAATCTTTTGAACTCTATGATTAGACAATATTTGTCAAATACAAACGAAAGTGATACAGCGTCGATTTCTCAAAAAAATTTCAGAACTAAACAAGACCCTGATGGAGATAGATATATGATCCAATTATCCGTGGAGTATAGAAGAAAGATTTAACGCCTTGTTCGTTACAGTACTTTCTGCCAACACCGGGAATACAATCCGACTGGGAAAATCATATGCCGAATAGAGGTCACGGCACGGCATCTCGCCGCTTACTCCATCCAATCGGAAGCAATGAAAATGGACTGGTGGCTCCCATCGAGTCATCACTGTCACTCTGGCCTGAACGCCTGGTCGTCGTCTTCGGTACACAAGCCATTACGCAGCGATGAGAGGAGGGTAGAGCAGTCAATGGCGGCCGAGGAAGAGATCCCGGCCCGTTGTTGCCGATCAACGCAGATCGATACTCTACTCCGCAGCTAGCAATCTATCTATCCGTGAATCAACCGAAACTTAGCTCGATGTATGATCCAATCCAATAAAATACACATAGCGATGGGATTAATTAACTCGGCATTTCTCAACTCCTCAGATGAGGATCTCAAGTCTCAATCTCAACAGCAACCGATGGAGGGAGATAGAAATAGAATAGAACATGATCTAATTTGCAGTTCATCATAAAGAAAATATATTTAGAACACCAAGACGAAGGTGAAGAAGGGTAGATGATCGACAAGGCGCAGCAGCTGGCCAAATGATTGGAGGATCCATCAGGTAGTCCGATCAGTAGTCGTCGTCGCCGCCGAAGTCGTCGTAGCCACCCCCATAGCCGCCGCCGTACGAGTCCTCCCTCTCCAGGTTCTCCTCCACCCGCTCCGACACGCGCTCCTCGAACTTGTCCTCCAGGTAGCTGGCCCCGCCGGCCAGCGCCAGCCCTCCGAGCACACCCGCCGCCGCGCCCACCGCCAGTCCCGTCCCCATCCCCATCTTGTTCTTCTTCTTGCCGTCGGCACCAACGGCGGCGGTTCCGTACCCGGCGGTGGCAGCGACAGGAGGAGCGCCGTAGGCGGCGGCGGTGGCGGCGACGGGAGGAGCGCCGTACGCTGGCTGAGGAGGCGGCGGCGCGGAGCCGTAGGTGGAAGGGTACCCGGCCGGAGGCGCCGCGGTGTAGGGCTGCGCGGCGCCGTAGCCACCGCCGACGCCGCTGCCGTAGGCGCCGCCACCGGAGCGGTAGCCACCTCCGGAGCCGCCGTAGCCGCCACCGGAGCCGTAGTAGCCGCCGGCAGCGGACGAGCCGTAGGGGTCACGAGCACCCGCGCTGTTGGCGTAGCCCGCGGGGGCCGGGTAAGGGTTGGGGTCATAGTACCTGGACGGCTCCTTGACGGCGACGCGGACGTCGAGGCGGCCGTGGGGGCGGCCCGAGGGGCGCTTGAGGCGGAGGTTGCGCGAGGCCTTGCCCCCGACCCCGGCGTCGTCGAGGACGTCGCGGAGCGGGAGGCGCGCGGATCCGACGAGCGGCTTGACGCCCTCGGCGGCGTTGGCGTGGACGACGTCGATGTAGAGGACGGCGTCGTCGAGGCGGGAGGTAGGCGGGAGCGGGACCAGGAGCTTCTCGTCCCACGCGGGGTTCTCGCCGTTGTCGAGGTCGACGCGGGTGGAGGTCTTGGCGCCGGAGTCGATCCACACCACGGCGTACGGCTTCAGGTCGCCGTTGCGCCAGTTGACGTTCTTGAGGTCCCGGGCAGAGCCCACGGTCACCTCCACCTCGTAGCGGGAGCCCATCGCTGGTGGCTGGTGGCTGGTACCCGTTCCTCTCTCAGGGGAAGGAAGGATGGAAGGGGAAAGCTTTCGCTTTTGCGATGAGTGACGACTGCACGAACTGGAGCAACACGAGGAAGAAGGCGACCTGTATAAATAGTGCGAATGTTGGGTGGCACTGGCACGCGCGCGGGCCGCGGGGGCGGGGCCTCGGGTCGGAGAAGACGACGCCGGGCTCTATCCGCCTGGCGGTGGCGGCTCGGCTGGGGAGTGGTGCCAGTGGGGACGGTGGAATCGACCCTCTCCACGCGGCTTCCTGGCCTGGCAGCTGTGGTGCGCGTGTGCCCCTCCACTTGCCACGGGAAGACGGAACGTCTGACCCGACTGACCGCGGCGATGCGAGGTCCTGCACCAGCAGTGGACCAACGCGGGCCCACCTCAACCACTCCCGCTACAGGACCACTTGTTTTCCCGGTGTTCCACCCCAGCCCAAACACGGGACGGGACGGGACGGCTACCACGGCCGTTTCCTTGCTCGTCGTATTCCTCTCCAAGCATGCCTCGCGGTCTTTCCTGGTCTGCGCTGCTGTTTCAATTTGGGTGTCTTGTTTGCTTTGCTACGAAGGAATGACGACATTGGTCCACCGTGCACTGTCGTCTTTCCTTCCACGGTAGTATAACATTGACCATTATTATTACTCCTAGCTGGTCTATATACGTATATGGACTGTATCACCAGTATTTTAGCTACGCTGTGCTGACCAGACCACGCACAACACAACTTGCTGCCCGGTTTTGAATCCTAATTTGAATTTATGCACCAGAAGTTGACACTTTATCGTGACTAGCAAAGATGTCCGTGTGTTGCAACGGGAGAAAAACATTAAATGGACATAGAAAGTGATAACATAGTGTTACATATCTATTTATATTTATCTTTTTTATAACATTTAAAATCTATAATTTATTTGATTGATATCCATGACATCTATAAATTTTAAAGTTCATAATTTATTTTATTGATAACCATGACATCTATGGTATTAGGTAGTTAATATTTATAATAATATGTAGCTTGGAGACATATTAATTTAATAATAAAAATAGAAATTAGGAAAATCTTATCTTACTCTAATATTACCTCTTAATATACCTTAGTATTATATTAAAACATGAGAAGTTTGTTGCTAGCTTTATTTTTTATTTAGATTGGGATTCTTATGAAATATGATATATCAATTAAATGTATGTAGATTATGAATACATGGACTTATGAAGTGTTCATATGACATAACAACACATCATGCAAAGGTAATGGAAACATCCTTTTTTATATTTTTTTTACATACTTAAATTGATTGTAAACTATTTAGTAAGCATAAATCTAGCTAACTTAGTAAATTAGTGAAATATGCAGAAATGGTGTCAAAACTTTTACCACAAATCAAGCATCACATTAAATAGGCTAACATAAAATTTTTATAATAATTGGAGCAAGATAACTACAATTTTAAATTTACACTTAAAGGCGTAGGCAAGCATCTCCAGCAAAAAAAATATAATAAAATTTGTGATATTTTTTGTTTACTGCATGGATCTACATATGTGGAGCTGAATGAAATTTGCTTTGTAATTTTTAGATTTTTCTATGAATTACTACGTATTTATCAATTTTCAACCGAACTAAAGAATAAAAGAAAAGTAACATAATAGGACAAATATTTTGCACCTAGACCTCTGTACTTTCTTTATTCTTAACATGCTCTGATGTGTATTATCAAGAATAGGAGATTTTGTATTGGGAACTCTAGAAAAGATTCTATTCTTTTTTTTCTCTCCACAACCTATTGCGGCGGATGGCATCGAGCGGCGACGGAAGGCAGACAGGGCAAGCGGACAGAAAAGAAATTTGCCCTTTATAGATAAGTATAGATATAAGAAGTTTCTCGTGACTTGCTAAAACTTGGACATAAACATTGGTGTGCCAATTTTTTTTATAATGAATTAATTGATGACTAAAATTTGTGATTTGCCATAATTTTAGTTCGCCAAAAATTAGTTTTTTTTGGACAAGGGCAAAAATTAGTCATTCAACTCCTAAAACAGTCGAATAGTACGTATATCAAACTGCAGCATTACACCAAATAAGTTTAAACATGCATCAAGGAGAATTGTACGTGTGCCAGATACAGAGATACTCCTTTTCGCAAAAAATAAAAAAAATACAGAGATACTCCTACTACAGGTAGGGTACATCATCATGCCATCGGACGTTGTTGCAGCCTTTACAGAATTAAGAAACTATGGCCTCGTTTAGTTCCGAAAACTGAAAAGTTTTCGGAACTGTAGCACTTTCGTTTGTTTGCGGTAAATATTGTCCAATCATAGACTAACTAGGATCAAAAGATTCGTCTCGTGATTTACAGTCAAACTGTATGATTAATTTTTATTTTCGTCTATATTTAATGCTTCATGCATGTGCCGCAAGATTCGATGTGACAGAGAATCTTGAAAACTTTTTGGATTTCGGGGTGAACTAAACAAGGCCTATGTAGTATATGTGGACCGTGGCAAGCTGGCACACGTGGCCCACCTCTCTCTCCTGGGCTCGCGTCCATAAATCAGCTTTTGTAACCACGATTGAAGCGGACGACATCGGACGGCGACGGAAGGCCGACAGGGAGAGCGGACAGAAAAAAGGCAGACTGAAATTTTACCTCTTTATATATAGGTATAGATAAAGAACGTATAATAATTTAAAATAAGGACCAAAGATGAAATGACACAGAGGTGGAGAAATAAGGACCAAAGATGAAATGACACAGAGGTGGAGCAAAACGGGCACTTGTGAAAATAGGTTCCATGTAGCACTCAAAACATACTCAGACCAGATTCATAAAAGAGTAAAATATACTATGACTTTTAAACCTTTCATAGATTCACATTTAAGTCCTCTAGCTATAAAATTAAACAACCATTTGAATTCTCAATCTAACGCCACGATCAAGTATATAATTAAGTTCCAACAGGCCCGCCATGACATCCGTAGATGTCTATGTCGCTGTGCCAATATGGATGAGGTGAGATAAACCTTGTAAACAACCATAATGAGAGTTGTTTGGCTTTTGAAAAGTTCAAAATCTAATAGTCTAAATGTGGCCAAAAGTTCAAACAAACAAGGCTTAATGAGAAATATAAGAAGGCACCCAAATATTGTTACTTGTTTTTTCATTCCATTATCTTATAAATCTAATTCTATCAGGTTTTATTAGGATTTTTCATTGCCTTGCCCAGTTCCAATATATAAAGAATGGAAGTAAGAGCATGTTGAGTTAACTCTTATATGTAAGGGTTTTATTTTTAAGAACTGCATCAACATGCAGGGTATCATTCTATCTATGTCTATATCTATATCAAAAGATAATTTAGCTAGAAGAATATCTATATCTATATCAAAAGATAATTTAGCTAGAAGAAACTTAAATGGTAATAAGTTGTGTTTTTTTAACTTTACGAGTGAAATAATTCAACATTTTTAGTACTATTTGATCCAAAATGGATATGCTAATAGAACACTAACTATTAGCTAGGAGGTCATTTATTATTAGTTCCACTAGCAGGTTTGTGGCTCCAACTATTAGCAACATATTAGTAGGTGGATCAAATAGGTCTCTGATAATGAATATTAGCTATTAGCTAGCTAACCATTAGTACTAATAGATCTAAATATATTTTACCTTTAATATATCCAGTACACTCCCTAATTTTTTGGTGGATTGTTAGGAACTCCCTCCGTCTCAAAATATATGATATTCTCACTTTCTAAGAAGTTAAACATTTTTAATATATATAAAAATATATTAATATTTGTAATACATAATTAGTATCATTAGATAAATTACAGAATATATTTTCATAATAAATTTATTTAGTAATATAAATATTACTAATATTTTTTATAAAACTAATCAAACTTGATAAAGTTTAACTGGCATGTATCCCATAATATCATTCATTTTAAGATGGAAGGAGTACACTTTAGTCCATTTCAATTCACATGGATTAGGAACATTTGAGTTCATCATATATGGATTGGAATGAATTGGCCAAGCAACCTTAAGGGCAGTTTAGAAGGCTGAGAGGTCTACTCGGCTACCTGATCTCTAGTTCAACGCCGCATAGTGGGTACGTGAGGATGCCAGCGGATGATATTTTATTTATTTATTTATTTATTATAAAATACTAGTAAATATGTCCATACGTTGCAACGGAAGACAAAAGAACTATCGACGGTTTAACTTGTTCATTTCAGCATGCTGCACAGCTACAATGATACTATTCATGTGTTGATAGAGTTAGATATCAGGTTTCATGACTTCTTTTGAGGATCCACAAAAGTATCTAATTTTATAATCTTATTAAAGACGGTAAGAGGTTAGTCGTCATCCTGTCAATAATTGGTCTCTCTATTGATGAGTACAAAGTATGATCGAGATCTCTCTTGATTTCCATATGTTAACCCATGTTGAGATTTGTTATATGAACAACTTAGAGATTTGCACCGGTATATGCTTGGAGAAACATTTAATTGGATTAGATTTGATGACAAATAAATCAAAATTTCAGTTTATATTTTGATTAGTTAGGCTATCAACTGATTTATGTAATTCTAATATTTTTTTATAAATCAAATTACATCGACAACTTGAGATTGAATATATTAATATTTATTTATAAGGCAATGGTCCATGTTTTGAAGACCCGTAATATGGTGTTTATTATTAATTTGTTTATCTTTATAACAAAAAATAGAGTTATATTTTAAAAAAAAATCATGAAAAGAGTAGCACCAAGACGCCACACTATGGAACATTTCTGAACAAATTGGTCAAAAATATAACATAAGATAAAAATAAGACGGAAACAAGAGAAAAAACGGAGAACAAGACAGTTTATTTGGCCTTTTTGCCTAGCTGAATGCACGCGTAGGCTTAACTTTGGCTGAGTGGGCTTGGGTTACTCAACTACACTGGTTTGCGATGCCCCGCAAGCCTACTAGCTATTAGCTCGATCTGAACCGTTTATGCTAATATGAGATCTGAGACGCTCCTATCGGAAACAAAACCAATTAGTCGCCGCTATCAAAAAAAGACCTTAGCTTCACATTCTCTTCTTCGCTTTCTCGCGTTGCGTAGCTGAGAGAGGAGAGCTGACAAGCAGGTAGTGCCTACGTTGGAACGCGCGGAGACAAGCTGAGAGGTGCCATCAACGAGAGACTAGCGCCGCCACCAAACCTCTCATCGGAGCTTGCAGAGCAGTTATGGCCGCGTGTGGCTTCGTCAAGCCGCCCTACAGTGGGGCGTCCCGGTCGTGAGCCACGAGCCCAGGCGACCAACCAGCTGCATGGCCTGTGCCCCTATTGGCCGCACGCGCGGCTCCATTAAGACCCTATTTAGTTCCCCACCCAAAAAATTTTCATCCATCCATCGAATCTTTGAACACATGCATAAAACATTAAATTTAGATAAAAAAATAAACTAATTATACAGTTTAGAGCCTAGTTACTCCATGATTAGCCTTAAGTGCTACAGTAGCCCACATATGCTAATGACAGATTAATTATGTTTAATAAATTTGTCTTGCAGTTTACTGACGAGCTATGTAATTTCTTTTATTAGTTTCTAAAACCCCTTCCGACATCCTTCCGACACATCCAATGTGACACTCAAAAAATTTTCATCCTCAATCTAAACAGCCCCTAAGCCATCCTATTGTGGTGCTTAGGCGTTTCAACGGCTGTGAGCGGCAAGCCTAGGCACCTAGTGTGGCTGCGTGGCCCACGTCCTGATGCCCGCACGCTGCCACACTGTGGTGTATCGCCGCTGTCGTGTTGGCAGTTTGGGAACACGCTAGAGGCCTGTCGCGCATGCCTGACGTGCTTGCCCCCGAAGCGACCTTGCGCGCTCCCATGAACAACTGCATCATCGAGATTGTTAATGCCTATTGTTTTAATTTTATAAGTTATCTTTCTAAAGTTAGTCTGATTTGGATTTGGGCCTTGTTTAGTTCACTCTGAAAACCAAAAAGTTTTCAAGATTTCCCGTCACATCGAATCTTGTGACACATGTATAAAACATTAAATATAAACAAAAACAAAAATTAATTACACAATTTAACTGTAAATCACGAGACGAATCTTTTGATTCTAGTTAGTCTATGATTGAATAATATTTGTCACAAACAAACGAAGGTGCTACAGTACCGAAAACTTTCCACTTTTCGGAAACCTATTTAATTTCGAATTGGGATGATCAAGACAAAATTTCTGGCTGAATTTTTGCCTTGTTAGTATTCGGTAGAGATTTATCTAGTAAATCAAAAAGTTACAAAACTATACTAGTAGCGCCAATTGAAGTAGTGGGAATTACATATCGGTGGTTGAACTAACAAAATATCTGTCACCATTTTTTTCTACCAGCTTATCTTAACAAATCATAACTTTTATACATGAGCTCGGATGAAGAGAAAAATATAAACCTTTATAGTTTATGACCTTTTCATTGAGATCGTATGAAATCTAAAAGTTTCATATAATGTTCATATCTATATTTGTAGTTCTAAACATTATATCCATTATTCTGGTACCAAGATGGCTTCAAATAAAAGTATTGTGAGCTAAAAGGTGGTAGATTTCATCATCAAATACAATTCTTGTAGAAATTTTATCTCCATATATGTGACTATATGAAAAATTTATACTTGTTTTTGAAGATGTGCTACGTAATGTTGAGAATAAATTGTTAGGATTTATCCATTAGCTAGTCTAGCATATTTTAGAAAAAAAAATCATAACTCCTTCATACAACCTCATATAGGGATAACATTTATACAAATATTGTACTCCACAAATGCATAAAAGATCTACAATTTTGTAGTATACAATTTTTTCGTTTGAAACCATATTGATAGCTAATCAATTTAATGTTCAGATCTACAAATACGCATATGAACATTGTATCAATTTTTGGGTATCAAAACGATCTTAAATGAAAAAAATCCGTGAACTATAATGTTGTAAATCTCTCTCTTATATTTTTTCTCTATAACTCTCATATAAACTTTATCTCCATCGGAATTCATACATAAAAGTTATGATTAAATTCCGCCAATTGAACGGTGGTAACCAATATTCCGCCGATATACAACAGGCAACAGTAATATAATTTTGCAAATTTTCTATTTAGATTAGACAAATATTGTAGGAAAAAACGAATTTTGGTTACCACAGGGGTTGGGCTGGGCCAGCACTGCGCCGGATCTCGGGGCCAAGCTTTACGACGCATACGGCCGAGGAAAATAGCGGCCCATTAAAGCCCACCTCCTCCTCTCTCGCAAACCCTAAACCCCTCCTCTCCCTTTATCTTTGCTTGCCTCCTCTGCCCACAAGCCACACCCGCCGCCGCCTCTTCTTCTTCCCGCCGCCGCCGCCGCCGCCGAAGAGTCCAAGACCTGCGACCTGTTGAGCTGAGGTGAGTTCTAGTCTCCTTCCTCCCCTTCCTCTCACCTTATCTGATTGGTAGATATTCAGGTCCTCTGTTCCTTTCTCTTGATTAATTTACTGTCTTGTGTACGTTTCGTCCTGGATTTGATCTCGAACTGTAAGCACATATCGAAGGCTTTCTAGGCGTCAATCGGCCTATTGAGCTCAAAGCTTGTGCCATATGAATCGTCCTCGTCATCTCCACTTCAGATTAACATGATCTCCTGCCACCTTACGTGGAGGCTAGGATTCTCTTGGTCATGTCATATTTAGGATGACGCTGCACATTTTGGTTCCCTTGAACAGAAAATCTTTTATTTGATTTCTCCCGTATGCTTTTATTTAACCTGCTTCCGACGATGACACTCCCCTTTGCCTTGACGCTTTGACAGAACAGAGCAAAGCCGAGAAGGCATCCGCCATGGCCAAGAACCCCAAGGTGTTCTTCGACATCCTAATCGGCAAGTCCCAGGCCGGCCGCGTCGTGATGGAGCTCTTCGCCGACAAGGTGCCCAAGACGGCCGAGAACTTCCGCGCCCTGTGCACGGGCGAGAAGGGCCTGGGCTCCTCGGGGAAGCCGCTGCACTACAAGGGCTCCGCCTTCCACCGCATCATCCCCAGCTTCATGTGCCAGGGCGGCGACTTCACCCGCGGCAACGGCACCGGCGGGGAGTCCATCTACGGCGCCAAGTTCGCCGACGAGAACTTCAAGCTGCACCACACGGGGCCCGGCGTGCTCTCCATGGCCAACGCGGGGCCCAACACCAACGGCTCCCAGTTCTTCATCTGCACCGCGCAGACGTCCTGGCTTGACGGCAAGCACGTCGTCTTCGGCAAGGTGGTCGATGGCTACGCCGTCGTGCAGAAGATGGAGGCCGTCGGCTCTGGGTCCGGTGCCACGTCCCAGACCGTAGTCATCGAGGACTGCGGCCAACTTGCTCACGACTGAGTGCCTTGCTCAGCTGTCTCGAGTTTCATTGTAGCCAAATGAACGGATAAATAAATTTGATTAGATTAGTTTTGATTTATGAGATGCTCAGACTTGTATTGTATACCACACATCGGCGTCCGTCGGAAACATAGACCTTGCTGAGCTGTCTCGAGTTGTTCCGGCGCTAAGGGCAGTTTTAGTGGGGCTTTTATCAGAATATCATGTACATTTATTATAACGTTATGTCAGTAAAACTGTATTTTTTCATGAAATGAAGAGGAGAGAGAAGTAGTTTCACCACGGTGAAACTCCGCGGGCGTTGTTTTCCACGCGGTGAAGCGCGGGCGTTGTTTCCCACGTGGTGAAACGGAATGAAATCCCTACTGAAGGTTAAATTGTTTCACCATCTTGCATGTAATCCAATCATTTTGCAGTAATTAAATGCTTTGCCTAGCCTAGAAAACATCGAGGTGAAACTCATATATTGTGGAGGTTGTTTCATTGTTCGTTTCATTGATGCCATGTCAGCAGATTTGTTTTGGAAACAATATATTGAAATGGGCCACTGAGACTGGTCTAAGGATGCACTGCACTAGTTCCTGCAACATCTAATTTTTTTGCTACAAACAACAAGAGAGATACTCCCTCCGTCCCAAAAAGAGTGTCGTTTTAGGTTTTTGTGCCACAAGTTTGACTCGATTTGTAGAAAATACATGCAATATTTATATCTCGAAATAAATTTGTTAAAAAACTAGACTTAAAGATCTTTCCAATGATACTAATTATGTAATATAAATATTAATATTTTTTACTATATATTTAGTTAAAGTTATTTCTCGGGAAGCGAAAACGACACTTATTTTAGAACGGAGGGAGTACATGCTAATATTAATTAGAGAAGCATCAAAATACAAGACTCTTATAAAAACATGATATGATCAAAGAGTGGCCATGTCTGCACCCTGCACAAGGCCAAGGCCTACAAAAGAACTGTGTTTGACATATGCAGAAAACAGAGAATACAAGTGATTCTGAAGATATGAAAAAATTGAAGCCCGTGCTCTCTAGCAGAATTCAAGCCCTCTCTCCAAGCAAGACTTGACAATCACCTCACCAATCTTTTGTGCTATTTCCTGAAAGCTACAAGAAACACTACTGCTAAACTACGAGAAACATGAAGCAACTCCACGCCGAAGCCACTTTCTAGTGACCATACTTCTTGATGAACACCGACTCACTGTGTCTGCAATGTCAAATTACAAATTAGAAGGTGAGACAGTGTGGATGGGCATGAGTAATAGATAACAATCACATTGATCAAGAGGTAGAACCTCCATATCTACTGACCAAGATGGGCACACTCTACAGGTCTTTAGCCAATGTCTCCTGCTGCGCCTCCTCCTCACCCCGCACATCAGCCAGCTCCCCAGAGGGCGTAGCCGCGGACCTCCTCTCTGTGCTCGGCGGCCCGTGCACCGTGGCGCGGGTGCCGACGGCGGAGGCCTCGCGGCTCCACGCCTCGCGTCCATCTGGAGGTAGGGCGGCAGCCATGGTGACTAGTGACACCAACAAAAACAAGAAGATTCAGATTAGAAGAACAAGAACAAGGGAGAAGAAGAACAGTAGATGAGTGATTCTCACCGACAGCAGATGAGTGATTCTCACTGGAGCAATTGACTGACGCTTCCCTAGCGCCGCCGCTGCGGATGTGGCGCTCGAGTAGGAGTCCGCTCATGTGGCGGATGCGGCGCCTATGTGCTTCCCACGCACAAGCCTTGCAGGCTAACGCAGGTGCCTGCTTTAGTTTCTTGGGCTTCGCAGGCTTGACTGTTTAGGCCCGCATCACTTGAAGTAGGAGGCTGCAATGTCTACAAGGCCTATTTTTGTAGGCGGGCCGAGCAGGCTGGTAGGTCGGCCCACACCTGCTTGCATCTTTATCCGACGCTCCTCTTGTTGGGCTCTATGGATGCAATCGACTCATCTTCCTCCATCTTCTCCATCTTGCGGTAGTGCAACTAGTCTTGGGGTCGATCTGCTGCACTATATCCGCTACTTCCTCAGTGGCTGTTTTTCTCGGTCTTGCGCTTCTTTCGCTACTTCTTCCTAAGTGGCTGTTTTTCTCTGTCTTGCGCTTCTTTCACTCACCGTCGGTGAAATCCTCCCTAATACCCCTTGCTTTGATTCTAGGGTTTGGTCTTGCCCTTTTTTGGTTTCGATTTCTATCTGTGGAATCATAGGTTAGGTCCATGATGTTGGTATAGTTGCTATGAATGGTGATTTCGAGCACCTACACATGTATGCTCCATTATTGGTACTTTGATATGGTCGATCATGAATCTATCCATTGCACTGGAGGCATTTTTGTGTTATGCAACTGTGCTATTTTTGTTTGTAGCTACTCTGTAAATTTTTTAGTGCTTTGATATGGTCGATGATGAATCCGTTCAATGCACCAGAGGCATTTTTGTTATGCAGCCATGTTGCTCTGAATGATTGCACTTTCATGTCGAGGTAAGTCAGGGTCTACTAGAACCGAGTTGTATCTTTGAATATTGAATGCATGTAGATGAATCCAAATGCTGAGCGTGAGATGATGGCCAGAAAAGTAGTTGCCATTGTTGTGGTTATGTTTTCTTGTTTGGTGACTAGACTTAGAAGAATTAGGGCCCAACTTTTGCCTGTATCTTATGGTCCTAGGTCACGCGAGCAGCATAGGCTAAGAACCCTCCAAATGATATTTAACAACACTAATGTTAAGTGTCTAGCTATATTACGTATGACCAGAGCTCCCTTTTTTGCTCGATGCAACCTTTTTAGAGGTTGAGGCCATGTTCGAGAAACTAGTGGTTGTTCTACTGAGGAGCAGGTTGCAATGT
The DNA here is from genome assembly GCF_000003195.3 of Sorghum bicolor. Lineage (NCBI taxonomy): Eukaryota > Viridiplantae > Streptophyta > Magnoliopsida > Poales > Poaceae > Sorghum > Sorghum bicolor. The sequence continues at coordinate 21,625,608 of NC_012871.2, forward strand.
TCCTCCATGTGGTTGGTCACAACTAGAGGTTTAGGGCAATTCACCAGTCATTTAGGAGGTCCATTGAGATAGTAGATTTGTCAACCTTTCCCATCTTGAACCCTTTAGAGAAGAAAATCTCTCAATCTCTCATACCATGCTGTAGGTGCTTGCTTCAAACCATACAATGCCTTCTTAAGCTTGTAAACATGGTTGGGTTTCTTGTCATCTTCAAAACCGAGAGGTTGCTCAACATAAACCAACTCATTGATGTATCCATTTAGAAATACACTCTTCATATCCATTTGATAGAGCTTGATGTCGTGGGCACAAGCATAGGCTAATAAGATTCTAATTGCCTCTAATCTTGCAACCGGTGCACATGTTTCTCCAAAATCAAGATCTTCAACTTGAGTGTAGCCTTGTGCTACTAATCTTGCTTTGTTTCTCATAGCTACACCATCTACATCTTGCTTGTTTCTAAAGATCCACTTGGTACCAATCACATTATAATTCTTTGGCCTCTAAACAAGCTCCCAAACTTGATTTATAGTGAAGTTGTTCAACTCTTCATGCATGGCATTTACCCAATCGGAATCCTTCAATGCATCTTCTATTCTCTTTGGTTCTTCAAATGAGACAAATGAATAGTGCTCACAAAAGGTTGCTAGCCTTGATCTTGTTTGTACACCACTTTGAATACCACCAATGACTTGATCCAATGGATGATCCCTTGCTATACTTGTGGATTGGAGTATTGGAAGTTGATTACTTCCACTAGCTTGATTTTGATTTGATCATCACCATGAGAACCACTGGTATTTGCTTCATTTGCATCAATTTGCACTTCTTGATTGATCATGTGAATATCACCATTGTCATCAACTTGCCTTGGCCTTATGTCACCAACATCCATGTTCTTCATTACATTTACCAATTGATCTCCTCTCATCAAGATTTTGACCTTCATTTTGAGATCCCTCGGTTTTATCAAACTCAACATCATGGACTTCTTCCAATGTGCCACTTGCCAAGTTCCAAACTCTATATGCCTTGCTTATGGTGGAATAACCAAGTAAGAACCCTTCATCACATTTCTTGTCAAATTTGCTCAATCTTGTGCCTTTCTTGAGAATATAGCATTTGCTACCAAACACTCTAAAGTATGCAATGTTGGGCTTTCTTCCATTCAATAGCTCATATGGTGTCTTCCCAAGCTTCCCATGGCAATAGAGACGGTTGCTACAATAGCAAGCCATGTTGATAGCTTCAGTCCAAAATGAATGGCTAACATTGTATTCACTAAACATTGACCTAGCCATATCAATTAAGGTTCTATTCTTTCTTTCAACCACACCATTAGATTGAGGAGTGTATGTTGCAGAGAATTGATGTCCAATGCCAAGATCATCACACAATTCCTCGATTTTTGTGTTCTTAAACTCACTACGATTATCACATCTAATCTTCTTGATAGTAGTTTCAAACTGATTTTGCACCCTCTTGACAAAAGACTTGAATAGATCACAAACATCACTCTTGTCATTGAGAAAGAACACCCAAGTGTATCTAGTGTAGTCATAAACTATCACAAAGCCATACTTGTTGCCACCAATGCTAGTGTATGTTGTTGGCCCAAATAAATCCATGTGCAATAAGTCAAATGCCTTTGATGTGCTCATTTCACTTTTTTTAGGATGTGCATTTCTAACTTGCTTTATGGCTTGACAAGCACTACATGGTTTATCCTTCTCAAAAGTGACATCCTTCAAACCTCTAACTAAGTCATGCCTTAATAGTTTGTTCAATTGCTTCATTCCAACATGACCAAACCTTATATGCCACAACCATCCCAGACTAGATTTGCTAAGCAAGCATGATGTTAATTGGTTTTCATTGTCACTGAAATCAATTAGGTATAAGCTACCTGTTGGTGCAAAAATTGGTTTCTCACACCAACAATCTCGGGGGCTCTCAAAGGGAGTGCAGGAGTTGAAGTCCTAGACCTCCTGAGCCATAAACGCACAAGCTTGGTGAATTGATTCTGGGGCGTGCCAGTCAATTTGACCTAAAAATTGACAAGGTAAAAGGATAAATGTCAAATTATGGAACCTGCTAGTTATTGCCAGATAGTTCCGAGATGTATGGCCTCGAGAAGTCATTGAATGAAGGAAATTAACTAAAAAGTCAACTCCTTGAAACGATGCAAAAAGATAAGCATTATCAAACGTATTGATCAATTGCATCTTACGGGTATAAATTACCGGATCAGCTATTTACCCGATATGCTATATATAAAGATAAAAGATAGCTGACGTGCATTATCCTTTCATCAATCAAATAAACAATAACTTACTAAAACTGGTCTAACAACCTGTGGTTTCCGTAGATTACTTTCATAATTTGTATTAAATCTATATTCACCTGGTCTAATGGCCAGCGGGCTTCAATAAATTCAACACAGATTACTAGTTCATTTAATGCATAAATGGGTTCATGCATGCGCGCTATTCTTTTAAGCTTAACTAGATCGACTATTTTAGCCGATACAGGGTCCATGAGGCATGAACAAGTGAAAGGATCAAGATGGCCAAGAGGGGGGGGGGGTGAATTGGGCTTCTCTAAAAATTTAAGCAACCTATAAGCTCCAATTCAACCCCTTGTGCCTAGTGTGTTCTAGAGAGCTATCGAATAAAAGTTTTGCACCCTAATTCCAATCCTATTCTAGCATAGCAATTCTAGGAATGTAAATGCTCAAAGTAAATGCTAGAAAGTAAAGGAGAAGAGCAAGAAGAACGCGACGATGTTTTGTCGAGGTATCAGAGAGTAGCCACTCCCCACTAGTCCTCATTGGAGAACCCGCGCAAGGGTCTTGCTCCCCCTTGGTCCGCGCAAGGACCAAGTGCTCTCTACGGGCTGACTATTCGACACTCCGTCACGGTGAATCGCCCAAAACCGCTCAGAAGCTTCACACAAGCCACCCACAAGAACTCCGGGCGGTCTTCATGCCTCCAATCACCACCAAACCGTCTAGGTGATGGCGATCACCAAGAGTAACAAGCCAATAACTCTCACTTGACCCAAACAAGGCACTAGAGAGTGGTGGATGCACAGTTGAACTCTTGGAACTCAACTAGAGAAGGATTCACTCAAGAAATCACTCAATTTTCAATCCTCTCTAGGCTCTTGCTTCTCTCTTGCACCACAAGGTGATTCTCAACTGATCAAATGGGCAAGAGACCTCCCATGGACGAGGTGGAGGAGTATAAATACTCCCCATCAAGTCCAAGGGCCGGCCCACCATTTTCCACTAAAAATGGGAGCACCAGACGCACTCAATGTTGCACCGGACGCACTGCACAGAGCATCCGGTGCCCCATTAATGGCTAACTGTACCTTCTCTAACAGTACACCGGACGCACCCTCAGTGAGTCCGGTGCCATCGTCCGGTGTGAGGGAAACTTTTAACCCTCCCTGGGTATGGGACCGGACGCTCCTCGGTGAGTCCGGTGCCCTGGTCAACTGTAGACCTCTATGGGTATAGGACCGGATCCACCCCAGCGAGTCCAGTGCGTGCGTCCAGTGCCTAACCCTAGGCACCCAGCCATGCTGACCAAAGTCAGCACCACCGGACGGTGCAGCGTCTGATGCCTCTTTAGGCATCCAAACTTCGTCGAAACTCGATCTTTCCAAAACGAAGTTTGTTCCTCTCAATCTAAGGACTTTCTTAGAGCTGCCTAGTGCTAGGTTTACCAAGTGTGCACCACACCTAAACCTAAAGCCTTGCCTAGGTCAAGCTACCCGCTCAATGCCCCATTAATAGTACGGTCAAAGGAAACACAAAGTCCTAAACTACTCTAAGTGCCCTTCTTCACCATATGGCACTTAGACCTAGTCTAGTCCCAACGATGTCCAACCATCCTTTGAAAACCAAAACGATTTCCACCATTAAGTCGGTATGAACGATCTAGTCCATCGATCACCATTACCATGACCTAACTTAAATGACTTTGCCTCTGCAAAACACATGTTAGTCATAGTAATCAACATTGTCATTAATCACCAAAACTCATTAGGGGCCTAGATGCTTTCAATCTCCCCCTTTTTGGTGATTGATGACAATATTCTCGAGTATAAAAGAAGTGAGGTTTTCAAATGACTTGGTTTCTATAAGTATGAGACAATAAGATCAAAAAGAGATTAGGCATGCTTATATCAACCAAGTCTGACATCCTGCATCCAAAAATGTGAGATGTGTACAACAGGATATAACAACATATAGCTCATAAAATATCGGAGTAAAAACGCGGAAGCAAAGCAATATGAGCCAAACACATGACATAAATATATCATCATGAAGCATAAGTCATGTCACACAACCATAGCATAGTGTATCTCATAAGCAAAGTATCTCACACAAGTGCATGAAAAGTAAACATGATGCATGATGTAGCACACAAAAGAATCGAAGCCCACTCACTAGCTCCCCCTAACTCTAGCATACTCTACTCTCTCCCCATTGGCATCAAGCGCCAAAAACCTAAGAAGCTGAAGGTGGAGGTGGAGCGGAGGAGTCCCGTGGCACTGCCTCAAACTAAGCTGCATCATCATTAGTGCCATCTGCCGTAGACTCTGAGGAAGCTGACCGACTCTCTGATGGTGTACGTGCTGGTGTAGCAGTCTGGGTCGGCTCTGTGGGCTCTGTAGCTATCTGTGTCGCTGCCAGAGTCTCAAGACCTACTAAAGAGGCTGGTATAGACTCAGTAGCAGTCTTTGAAGTCTCTGGAACTACAGAGGACGGTGCAAGCTGCTCAGACGGCACTACAGACGACGACAGACGCTCTTGAGTGGTAACTAGCAAAGTGAAAATTGTAGGAGCCTGTAGAGGAGGTGGAGTAGGCTGGCCAGTCAGAGCACTGTAATAAAACGACAGATCCTGCCTCGCTGAAGAATCCAACACAAGCTGAGAAGTAGAGGCAGACTGTGGTGTAAACCCTAAGCATAGAGGTGTAAACTGAGGTGTCTCCTCAAAGCCAGAGGAGATATCACCCTAAGAGACCTGGTGCTGTGGAGTCGTGAACGGCTGGCTATGAGCAGGTAGCTGGAGCAGAGGCTGAGACTAACTCTGAAGCCCACTGGGCTGTAACACTAGAGTCGGTGGCCTGACAGAGGATGTGCCTAGAAGCTGCACCTATGGTAAAGTGATCCCTGCCACTACCATGAGAGCTGTCATCAGTGCTGTCTGCTGGGCCTGGAAGACAAACTACTGCTTCTGGAAAGAGAGAAGCTGTCGCTAAAGCTCGGCCTGCCTGGCCTGCATGGCTGCATTAATAGCAGCCTACTCTCTGTCTCTCCTAGCTTGCTCCTTAGCTGCCCTCTACTGATCTGCCCTCATGCCCTCAAGAATAGCAAGTAAAGCTGGGTCTATAGTAGTAGAAGAACCTCCTGCCTCGTGGTCATGCTGCCTCAGAGGGAGATCTGGGATAGGTAGGTGATAGTCATCATCAGAACTATCAGACGCAAAGTCAAACTCCCCCTCGGCCTCGGCATCTGCAACTGACCCAATAGCTATGTCCTGCTCCTCCTTTGTCTCTGGAACTGCCCCTGAACTGTGAGTCGCTCTAGGTGAAACTGGTGGAGCTCTGCCACATGGTGCTAGAGGAGGTGCTGGAGCTTGGAGGTTCACATGTGCCCTCATCATCTGCCTAGGGTCGTAGTGTGGGAACAATGTCTCTATGTCAGTTAGCTCCCTCTGAATATGAGGTGGGAGAGGGTCTTCCCTAGTACGAAGAATGAGAAGAGTGATCCAATATGCATAGGGTAGCTGACGACGACCCCTGAAACCCTCAGCTATAGTATCCTCTATCTCTGACACAATCAGATCCCATATGTCAAACTCCCTCTGAGCAACCAAGTGAGCTATCAATCACTGCTGGATCCTAGTGAAACCGTCACGGTAACCAGGCCTCGGGAGGAGAGTCTTCCTCATCACAAAGTCCAAGATACAGGATGGGTAAGACCTCCAACTGAGCGACTGGAACCCTCTATGAAAGGCTGACGGAAATACGGTGAGATAAAGTCCATAGGGGGAAGCTCACCACCATGAGGTCATCGTGGAGGCTCGAAGCTGCCATAGCAAAGTTGGTGAATCTTGGTGTCGTAAGCTGTCAGACCCCAAGTCTCATGTGCCCGTTGAGCTGTGACCCTGTAGTCTCTGCCTGCCAAGGTGTAGTGGATGTAGCTGTGGTCGGGGGCAATCCACACTGACGCATAGAACTCTCACACCCACTCCTCCATGTAGGTGCCTGGCAAAGCAAGGAGCCCTAGAAGTCCTGGTAGGTAGCTGAAGTACTACCTAATGTCCTGACCCACCACATTGCCTAGCACCTCAAGGTCCAGTACCCTTTGCTCTCTGAACTGTGTCTGACTATGGACGAACACCATGTACATGTCCTCCTGGACGACTGTGTAGAACCTGGCGTGCGCCCTCTGATCTCTGCTAGCTGGAAACCAAGTAGGGAACTACACGAACCTCAGCTCCTAGATCTCACATGTAGGTGCACGAGTGTAATCCTTGTGGATATGGGCTGTAGCAGGACATGGAGCTGGGGTGGGCCGTGCTGGAGTAGAGCGAGTAGACAAGGAAGACCGACGCTGCATACCAGACCTAGAAGCAGCCTGGGTATGAGCGCGAGTCGACCTGTGGAGAGGCTGCTCCTCCGGCTGTGCCTCTTCCTATCCCTCTGCCTGTGCCTCTGCCTCCTTGTGTCCAGGCTCTCGGACATCTATCCTGATAGGACGTCCTCCTAGCATGATGCTGCTAGGTGGAGTCCCATGCTACTGCTCTATCTCAAGAACTGCATGCCTCTGAGCTGGCGTGAGATCAGTTCCAATCCGAAGAGCTCCTGACCGTCCACCTTCCTCTGCTGCCTCTGCTGCTGCCGCAACTGCCTTTGCAACCTCAGCCTCACAGTCGCCAGCCTTCCTCTTCTTGGCTAGCACCTTCTTCCCCTTACCCTTCTCTATAGCTGTGAACCGACGGGGAGGATCATCTCCCCCCACCTCATGGAGTGCCACCTGTGCTGCCAGTCGAACCACCGATGTTCTTGCAATGTGGCATTGCAAGAACTCCCACACACAAGCCTGAACTGACACTCGAGAGGCTTGGCCTCAATCCATACTCGCGGGCTTAGCCCCGAGTTCAATCTGACACTGTCAAACTGCCAAACTGAGACTCACGTGTTGTAAGAGATGGAATAGATAGGGTATACATAAGCAAACATAATAGCTAGAGGAGAGAAAGCCCTAAAGATCGCAAGCAATAGATGAGAAAAGACTAGAACAACTTACAACCTGCGACGAGACGCATTCCCGATGAAATATGAAGATCGAGAACCACCGGAGAACATGAATCAAGGCCTCAAGGTGCTGCTAGGGTGAAACAAAGGAGAACGTCATCAAAAACCATGTTCAGATTTGTTCAGACATATAATCAAACACCTGGAGGGCAGGGTTCAAGAAACTCACCCCAAACCCTAGAATCTCAGGAGAAAACACTTCAGGGGGCGCAAGGGAGGAGGAGGGCACCACTAGGAAGCTTCTTGACGCCTAGGAAGAGGAAGTTCACCGGAGGAAAACAAGTCCATGCGGGTGGAGGTGACTAGGCGATTAGGGCTCGCTTTTGGCTTTCGGTGAGTTCGCGGAGAAGAAAGGAAGAAACTGCCATAAAGATTGCGGGGCTCGGGGTTTATATCGCATTCACGGGGGCACTGGACGCGCTTAAGTTGGCACTAGACACGTTCGGTGCCCACCGGACTTATACGCAGAGAGCTTCCAAAACTTGCACGATCACCGGACGCAGGCCATCGGACGCTCGCCTAGCATCCGGTGCTGCAAGGCACGCCCCAGGGTACACCGCACGCACCACACTAGACGCGCTCAGCGCACTATAGCGGGTCCGGTGGGTGCAGAACAGGAGACCCACTACATCGGACGCTCTGGGGGTGCGTCCGGTGCACCTTTGACCAGAAATTCAACAGAGACCTTCGCTCGACTTTCACCCAACCAAGTTCCAACTTCGTGAAGACTCAAATAAGCTCCAATTAGAACTGGTATGAGTGACCTCTCTCAAACCCTCAATTTTTCACAAATATTTAGCCATATGCTTAGTAGTTTTTATGAAAATAGTCGAATGAAAGCGCCAAGGAGCATCGTGTGGCCATAAAGCTAGGGGTCTAAATCATGATGAGCTTTAAATGCTCCCCCTATCAATGGACGAACACAGCAGATGCTCAAAGCATAACCAGAAAGAAACGATAAATCAACAAGCATGCATATGATATGAAATGCAATGCAATACTTGAAAGTAAACTAATGCTTGTCAAGTTTGATCTAAGGTTAAGCTTTTTCACACACACATGGGGGTTATCTTAACCATGTTAGACAAGCCCTACTCACAATCTTTTTTTTTGTATTTTTATTTTTTGGTATGCATGACATGCAAAATATGAGCTATTTACAAGAGCAACACACAACTTTATTTTTTAGTGAAGTTAGAAAGATCAAGCACATTTAGTTCACTTCTCAACATACAAAACCTAGCTTCATCTATGGGTTTTGAGAAGAAATCCGCCAATTGATTTTCCGTCCCCACATTCCCTAGGGATATGTCACCTTTAGCAACATGATCCCTAAGAAAGTGATGACGGATGTCAATGTGCTTAGTGCAGGTGTGTTGAACTAGATTGTTTGCAAGTTTTACGGCACTTTAATTGTCACACAACAAAGGTACTGTTGACTGTCCTTAAGTACTAAATTTAACCATCAACTAAACATGGAAAATGATGAATATGAACCAAACATCTAGAATTAGGGTTTTATCTGACAGAATTCCACGAGCTTTGGTGTTTATCGATTTCTGTAGGGGGTTATCAGAAAATATGGAGAGAAGGCCCACATGTTAGGTTTACAACGAGATAATTACGTGCCGCGCAATTTTCCTTAATCTAGAAGAGTCCAGAAGTCACGGGAACGAACGGGAGGCGGAACGGGCCCGGGGGCCGGGCGCCCGCCCTCCCCCCTTGGGCGCCCGCCCTACCGTGGTGGCCAATCAGGATAGGTCTCCTGGATCGTGCTCCACCGCCTCTAATCTTCAAGAATAACCGTGCGATTTATGTCGGTTTGAACCGACGGCCCAAATTCATCTGAGGGGGCTATATAAGCAAGGCCTCTGCTCCCCAGGGGATGAGGAGAAATCGTTATCAGAGGAAGCCATAAAAGTTAGGGTTTAGGAACTTCTCTCCCACAGAGAATTACAATTAGCTACTCCCTAATCCTTCAAGTTCTATAGGATTGATTAGATAGAATTAGACAAGTAGAGCCTAGTGCTCTGGATTCGGATCTTCATCAACAAAGATTGGTATTATTTCATATCTTTCTCTACTACTTTATTCTAATTGCATTATGTCTCTATTTATTATGTTCTTAGTTTGCTCTAGTTCTATATTTGATATAGTTATGATTGATAATGAGTTTATGTATAAGTTTGCAAAGCGCTTAGCTCTTGACTCGAGGGAGTTAAGTGGTAGATCATATGTGGGCGTGGTGCTTAGATATTATTTACCTGCAAATGTATCCTATTGGCCGGGTCGTGTGGTAGTTCACGATAGTGACAGCTTCGTTGATTCTTATATAGTCCACCCTCCGTTGATAGGACAAGCAGAATTTGTATTGCGGAGTAAGACTTGCGATGTTCTGATTGACTTTAGCAATGTTCCTTATACATGAATAAAGAGTCTTTTGTGCTATATATGATCTTGTAGATAACTAGAGTAGATTGTGACTTAGTAGATAGTAGATACTCAGAATCCATTCTCTAGCTAATCCGACGTCACCTTATATATATGAGGAGTAGTTTATTTCTAATCGCTGTGTTATTTACCCATGAGCTTATATTTCACTATCTTTATTATTATGGCTTACCCCCTGCCAAAGCAAGTGACTGTGTGACGAGTTCCTCATTAGTAATCATGTTCTTGCAAGTTTATCTCTAGTTTATGCCTTGACAGATTTTACCCATGTTTTCACTTTCGCTGTTCTCTTAAGCAAAAATATAAATAACGATACCCGAAATACTTTTCCTGGTGAAATGCTACAATAAGGTATTTTATCTGTGCGCTTGCAGATAGAATAGATTATTTTCTAGAGAGCCTCCATATTTATAAATACCTTTGTACACTCTGGCACCATGCTGGGGATGACAACCTAGTATCCAAGTGGTGTTAGTAAGTGTCAACAAGCATTTCTGGCGCCGTTGCCAGGGAACGGTAAGGAAAGTCAGGAAGTCAGTTAAGGTTATTCACATAAAATATTAGACTAGACTATGGAGAAATACCTGCATAAAATAGCTACTAAATGAGAAATCATAACAAGGCACCTCTGCTTTGGCAAGTTCACCCTGTTGTTTTTCTATGTTTATATTTTTATACAAGGTATATCAGGATTGACTTTGGTACATTCAACTCTTTATCATTAGAACCAAAGCAATCAAGAAAGAAAGAAGAAGCTACCTACCAATTGCTGAAGCTATGACACAAAAGACCTTGCGAGAATTCTCTGCTCCAAGTCTTGAGAACATTCCAACTGGTCCAAGATTTGAAGAAGAAGAAGGAGCACCCGAGTTCGAGCTCAAGTCAAGCCTCATCAATTTGGTGCAAGCTACACAATTCAGCGGAAAGGCACATGAAAATGCTAGTGCACACTTGTAGAATTTCTTAGAGATTGGAAGCACAATCCGCATCAACAGAGTCGACAAAGACATCATACTGCTTCGCCTTTTTCCATTCTCACTAGAAGAGAAGGCGAGGAAGTGGTTCTACACTCATCAAGATAACATCAACAACTGGGCGAACTTGTCAGATGCCTTTCTATCAAAGTTTTTCCCTATAGGCAAAACAACTGCCTTAAGAGGAAATATTGTCAGTTTCCAACAGCAGAAGACAGAAACCATTTCAGAAGCATGGGAGAGTTTTCAAGGATACATATTAGATTGCCCTCACCATGGAGTGGCTAGATGGTTACTGATGCAGACCTTCTACCATGGATTAACCCAGAAGGCTCGTGAGTGCCTAGATGCATCTGCTAAAGGATTATTTTTGGAGCTTACAATTGGAAAAGCAGAGATACTTTTGGATAAGATAGCAGAAAACCAAAGCTGGTTCCAAGACAAAGCTCAACATTGTCATCAAACTGAAGAAATACCCGAAGAAGTAAATGCACTATCAACCAAGGTGGAAAATTTGCTCCATTGGATTGACGAGAGGGCCAAGTTCAAAGAAGATCAAAGGGCCATTGAGACAACATACAAATATCAACCCACTTTGAGTCAACCCAATAGCAAAGATATGAATTCAGGTAACACTTTCAAGCAACTTTCATTAAAAGAGATAATTGCTCAACAAACCAAAACTAATGATGAAGTTAAACAAAGGCTAGATACAAATCAATCATCTCTAAAAGATATACACAATAAAATGGATTTTCTATTAACTGCCTTTGATGAAATAGAGAACAACAGCACCAGTGCAACCAGTAGTAATAGAAGAAGAAAACCCAGTTGAAGCAGAAGATCTGCTACAACCACCAAGAGCTGGAGAAATAAGAAAAGATTTTTACGACACCAACTATTTGCCATTTCCTAGAAGAAACAGAGGACTGCAGTCGGATGAGCAGTTTGGTAAGTTTGTAGAGGTCATTTAGAAATTATATGTCAACATACCTCTGCTTGATGCCATACAGGTACCCACATATGCAAAGTACATCAGAGATATTCTTAACAAGAAAAGACCACTGCCCACCACTGAGGTTATCAAGCTGACAGAAGAATGTAGTGCGGCCATCCTTGACAAACCACCTAGGAAGAAGAAGGATCTAGGATGTCCCACCATTGATTGCTCGATCGGAAACCAACACTTCAGCAATGCACTTTGTGATCTCGGAGCAAGTGTCAGTGTGATGCCAGCATCAGTCTACAAGAAGCTTGAGCATACGACCCTAGAACCAACATCAATGTGCCTGCAACTAGCAGATCAATCAGTTCGACACCCGATGGGCATCGCTGAAAACGTCCCAGTCAAGATAAGAGATTTCCTTATGCCAGTAGACTTCGTGGTACTAGACATGAATCCCGACTCAAAAGTATCCATCATCCTTGGAAGGCCATTTCCAAGCACTACCAATGCCCACATTGATGTTGGGAAGGGAGAAATCAAATTCAACATAAACGGAAAAGAAGAACACTTCACATTCAAGCCCAGACCAGAGTGAGACTCTACAGTGAAGGAAGTTCATGAAGAAGAACCACTGGAGACACCATCTCTGGAGGAAGGTAATTCAGAAGATTAAAAGATTTGGAGGTCTGTTGGGTATTTTAAACGCAATCAGAAAAATCCACAAGCGCATGGATACCGATGTAGCTTTCACCTGGGAGTATCCAGAGTATCGATTTTCCACAGGGAACATGAGTGCACTAATTAAGATTCAAGATCGCCCAAGGATAACTATATTGTTGACGGTCCTTAAGTATTAAATTTAACCATCAAATAAACAAAGAAAAGGATCCAAATGAAACAAACATCTAGAATTAGGGTTTTATCTGACAGAATTCCACGAGCTTTGGTGTTTATCTATTTCTGCAGGGGGCTATCAAAAAATATGAAGAGAAGGCCCACATGTCATGTTTACAATGAGATAATTACGTGCTGCGCAATTTTCCTCAATCTAGAAGTGTCTAGAAGCCACGGGAACGAACGGGAGACCGGACGGGCTCGGGGGCAGGGCGCCCGCCCTCCCCCTTGGGCTCCCGCCCTGCCCTGGTGGCCAATCAGGACAGGTCTCCTGGATCATGCTCCACCGACCTAAAGGATCAAGGAAAACCGTGCGATCAATGTCGGTTTGATCCGACGGCCCAAATTCACTTGAAAGGACTATATAATCAAGGCCTCTCCACCCCAGGGGGAGAGAGGAGAAATCATTATCAGAGGTAGCCATCAAAGTTAGGGTTTAGACATCTCTCACATAGAGAATTAGAATTAGCTACTCCCTAATCCTTCAAGTTTAGATGATTGATTAGATAGCAATTAGAGAAGTAGAGCACTACGCTCTGGATTCGGATCTTCAGTAATAAAGATTGGTATTATTTCATATCTTTCTCTAATACTTTGTTCTAATTGTATTATGTCTCTATTTATTATGCTCTTAGTTTGCTCTAGTTCTATATTTGATATAGTTATGATTGATAATAAGTTTATGTATAAGTTTGCAAAGCGCTTAGCTCTTGATCACATGTGGGCGTGGTGCTTAGATGTTATTTACCTACAAATGTATCCTATTGGCCGGGTCGTGTGGTAGTTCGCGATAGTGACAGCTTCATTGATTCTTTTTGTTGGGTATTTTAAATGCAAACAGAAAAATCCGCAAGCGCACGGATACCGATGTAGCCTTCACCCGGGAGTATTCTGGAGTATCGATTTTCCATAGGGAACGTGAGTGTACTAATTAAGATCCAAGATCGCCCAAGGATAACTATATAATTATTTTTTGGTGGGAAGAGAGGAAGTTTCCTGAGAGTTCTCTAATTGATCTAAGAATCAAGAATTACTTCAAAGATTATTTATTTCGGGACATCAAAACACTAACCACAGAAAGAGATGAGAAGGGGGCTAGGAAGCTCTGACTACGGTTCTACAAACACCGATCCGAACGAGGTGGAATACGTCGACCGTTAGGGCTGTCACTACCCTAGGGCTACCACAACAATCCGCAGGATTGGATGCAATTCCAGGTAATTGCAAGACTAAACACCACGTCTAATCTGTTAATTACTACTCTAGCGTTATAAAGACTAGAGCACTTTATGCAAGCGGGAATCCAATAAATAACTTGAATGTAAATAAAAGTAATTAAAGAACTCAGGAATTATGAATTGAAGAACTTGAGGAACGATGAAGAACGAACCAGTTGCTGCAAAAGTACAATGTTGAGGAAGATCCGACAGATCCAGCTCCTCCGCTCTCCTCTTCTCTCTCCCTATTTTCTAGATTACAACTAGAACTAACTAGAGCTAGAACTAGAGGAACTAGAACTAGAACTAGATGAACTAGAGGGATCCTCTCTACTTGGATGAAGAATTGAAACCCTAGCTTTGATTCTGTAGAAGAGATATCATCTCCAGGGGCCAGGGGGCCTTGCTTATATAGTCTTTTCAGGTGAATCTGGGCCGTCGGATCAAACTGACATTAATCGCACAGTTTTTCTTGATCCTTTAGGTCGGTGGAACATGATCTCTGAAAAGGACTCTGTTTGGGCACTGTAGGTGGGCAGGCGCCCAGGAGATTAGGGCACGCGCCCTGCCTCCGAGCCCGATCGCCTTCCTGTTCGTTCCCATGGCTTCTGGAGTCTTCTAGATGGTAGAAAATTGCACGACACGTTAATATCTCTATGTAAACCTGACGTGTGGGCCTTTCCTCCGTATTTCCTGATAACCCCCTGCAGAAATAGACAAACACCAAAACTCGTGGAATTTTGTGAGATAAAACCCTAAGTCTAGGTGTTGGTTGCATTTGGGTCCTTTTCCATGATTAGTTGACGGTTAAATGTGAACATTAAGGACCGTCAACAAGCTCCCCCAAGCTTAATCTTTGCTCGCCCCTAAGCAAAGATGAACTCAAGAGTTTCTGCAGTGGTTTCATGCCTTAAATATATACATGCGTTCAAACAAGATCTCATCTCTGGGTTAGGGTAAACTGTTAAGATTTAAACTTACTCATTTTTCCTTCCACCATGGGGCTTGCAACCGTCACTTGTGTCTTGAGCAGTTAAAAGATAGAACGGTCTAATCAAGCGCCATGTCTCTTGTTCTTTGATTAACTATAGCTCTGGAGTTTTTGCAGATTTTCAAATAAAACTCAGAGATTCCTTGTATGACTCTCTCTAGTCTCTCTTTTGTGGTATTTCTGGATCCTTACCAAGGCAGTAATGGTGTATGCCTACTCTCAAAGTATGTGGTATTGTTGGTATGAGGCATAGTGGCATTGCCATCTCTCTGACCCTACTCTAATAAGGTTTTGATATCTGGAGCTCATAGGTGGGAGACAGCTAATACATACTTACAAAACATTTATTGCATAGTCAAACCATGGATCCAGAAGAACAAGTCAATAAGTCAAATCAAGATGTGCATGTGTGGCGAATGAATGGTGTATGGTGACGATGGTGATAACAATGGTGAAAGTCTAATTCTACTTGTGCTCTTTTGAGGGGATACATACCTTTCTTGCTCTTTTGAAACTTTTTGAGGAGAATGAGATGCTCTATATTTTATTTTTCTTTTCTCTCAGGTGGGTATCTTGTACCCCTAATTCTACTGTCGGACACTTGTCCATTTTTACCTCTCGTCTCACTTTTTCTTTTCTTCGAGGTTCCGGGCACTTGCCCCTTTTTATTTCCTCGTATCCTTTTTTTTCTTTTTTTTAGAGCACTCAGCTCCTGAAATAATATAGCAAGTGGTAGTAACCAAGATAACTTGAGCATTTATTTCACAGAGAAAAACAAGAATAGGAGAATGTTTTTGGCTATTCTCTCCCGGATTAGGAGTAGAATATTTTTTGGGTGGTTCTGGAGATGGAAATAGATGGATATATGTGGATGCGTACTTCTGGAGTAGAAGCAACATGTATGAGTGAACGTGCAAGTAAATCTTGATTTAACCACATGACAAGCTCCTAAGGGTCTACACAGCTTGACCACACTCAATGCTCATAAGCAGTAAAAAGTAAATGTGTGGCTCAAAGTTTAGTAAGCATGTATATATGGCTGTGGTAGGAATTTAAACTCTCATCATACAGCAACTCATCATGTGATATTTTAAAGATTTTCAAAGATAAAATTCTCTAGAATTCTAGCATCTCTAGGAACAGATAAACAGCAGCTCAACCTTCCCATATCATATCCGTTAACGACTTAGACTTTAGATCAAGTACTCTCCCCACAAGTTCAGGTTTAGATCAAATCTTAATTAATACCAGTCATGCCTAAACTTGAGAGAGATTTCAATTTTAAGAACTAGTCATGGCAGAGCAACTATTCATCATTTCCATGTGAGAGCTTATCATGAGAGTTCATAGCAAACTTTATTTATTTATTTATTTAGCAAACTAAGCGAAGATATATATAAGCACAAAATCTTTATTTGGGTTTTTATGATTATGCATTTTTTTATTATTTGAGTAAAATATAAACATGAGTAGAACACTTAGCTGGAGAAATGGGGGTGCTCTCCCCCAATCTGGATTTTGACATAATTCCTTCTGATGTAGCTAGCAAGTGGTGGAGGTGTATTTGAATGTCAACAGCACCCTGACAGCGATTAGGATGTCCTCCATCTGCTAGTCTTCTTTGATCCTTGAATTCTGTGGAGCTCAAATAGACAACAAAGCTTTATGGAACTGGTTAAGTGTTAACATAAAATCTCTTAGCCTTTATCATGTTGAGCCTCCTCAATAAATGTTACTCTCTTTAGTAGGATCTATATTTATTTTATTTTTATGCCACCACAGTGAATGTAACTATGGGTTTTATGCCATGAGCATACTCACATGGGGCTTACTATTTTTAACATTTTTATTTTCTTTTCAAGATGATATAAACCTGATTAACTAAGCAAACTATTTTAAAATAATTGAAAGGAAAAGGATAACTACCAAATTTACCTCTTGGCAAGGCGTTCAGTGTTTTAAGTCCTCCGAATGAGATTCTCCTTTTTCTCAGTCGTCCTGGGATTCGCTGGATGGCGTAGTCAGTGGTTCCGCCAACGCCTCCTCTTCGTGTATAACTATCTTCTCTCTCCACACCTGACTTGGTGCTACGGTCTCCTCAGGACAGTTCTGTTCAAGCTGTATGTCTTCAGTCATTACTACTTCTCCTTCGTAGTCTGCCCATCCGTCCTTGATGATTTGCCTCCTCTGGTTGCGGTTGCGTCGTCTCCTTCTTGTCCTGACCTGTTTAAAGTCTTCAACTATATAGTTAGGGTCAGCAAAATAGCAGCGTACCTTCTCAGAGGAGAAGTGCATGTGGACTTCTCCGATTCCAATGTAGATGATTGCTTTAGCGGTGCTGAGGAACGGTCTTCCAAGGATGATGGGTGGATCATACTCGTCTTCTCCCATGTCAATAACCTTCAATCTTTTGGAGTGTCTGATCTGCCATCGGGAGCTGAATGTATGTCAATTTTAGGGGCATAGTTCCGAATAGGAGCTGATAGGTGACTGGGTCGTCCTTTTTGGTTAGGAACGGTGACTTAAGTCGACGGTCTTGACCTCCTTGAACTGCAGTGACCATCTTAGCTGACTTGGTCCACATTTGCTTGTTCTTGTTCCTCGTGTTGGTCCTCTTCCTTGGTTCATGTCGGGATTGCTCTGAGATTTGTGTAGTCTTGTTCTTGAAGGAAAACGTCTCCTTCCTCCCCTTTATGTAGAAACTGATCTTAGGAGCACTAGCGTAGATGACAACTCCCGAGGTGTTCAGGAATGGCCTCCATAGGATGATGAGTGCTGTCTCATCAGTACCAGTCTCTATCACCATGAAGTCCTGGGCATAATGTTGACGCTGGAGCCAAAGTCGCAGAGTGCTTCTAGGAAGTCCACCATGCCGATGGAGATCGGGATGACTGGGCGTCCTAGATCGCCTCTCTTGACCGGCAGAAGGTCAGTAATTACTTCCACAACAGGGTTATGCCAGTAGTTATGTCCTCAAGCAATTCGGGGCAGTGATTGCCTGAGTGTCCAGTATCTCTCGTGTGTTTATGCTCGTAGATCTAGGTTCTTCACTTGGTGGAGTCTGGGAGTTGTAAAACTCCTTCATATTTTGCTTCAAAGTGTACCTGCCCATAGAGACAAGGTAGAGATCAAGTGCATGGGCCCTATTGGTGGAAAACACCAACAAAACCAAAAGTGTATTTGTTCTTCTCTAACCTCAAGCATAGTGAGCAAGACAAAGTTGATGGATAATAAGATCATGAGTGTAGCATTTAAAACATTTGTCAGATCAGATCACTCAACCTAATGGAAATATAATCTATCTATACTTATGTTTTTATATATATATATATATTCCAAAGATTGAGTGTGCAACATTTTAGCTCATAAGATTAGGAGTGTGGGATCACAAAGGTGGAAAGACTAAACATATTGAATCGACTGGGTTGGTTAATCTAGAGTTGTAAATCATACATGTTTGTCTCTTTTATTCATGTGAACGCCAGAACCAAGGAGAAGCTTATAAAAGTGATAGTCAAGTACCTTAAGATGTTACCTTACTTGAAGAGTGATGGTACAATATCATCTTGTGGAAGCTTTCCTTTCTTAGCGGTTGTGCATCGTGTTTGTGGCACCCTCCATGGATCATCTCTTGTGAGCTATGCCTTTCTTGTGTAAATTATTAACCTTCATGCGTCTCTCTCTTTGTCTCCAACGTGAGTTTATCTCAGGACTTCCCAGGTTGATATTGAAAGTTTTCTTGCAGGGGTTAGTCCAACAAAATATCCCATATCTACTATAGCATACTATCGGCTCAAAAATCAACCTAGACACCATGTCTAATTTGATTCAGGAGGGCATTTTAACCTAAGCACCATGCTTAATTTAAAACCCCTTGGAAGTAAGATCATCATTTCTAAACTAAGCACCAAGCTTAATTAAGAGATAAATGAAACTACTCCAAACCTAGACATATACTAAAGCAAATAAAGGTGGTATGAGAGCTTTTATAGAGATCTACTCAAGTGGAGATGGAGTAGTGTGATTAGTATTTAACAAATTGAGCATGTCTCAAAGGTAGGGACAACCAACATAGCAACATGGCAATGGATGTTTTTATGTAAAGTACTCCCCCAAGCTTGAATTTTGCAAAATTCAAGTTTGGATGAATTTAATTCAATGTTGTATGATGATTGGTTGGACATACCTTGTGCTTGTCATTCATCCGATCTTCTTGCTCTAATCCTAGAAAGGTTAGTGACAAGAATACCCAAAGGAATATTTTTACAATTATCCTTATTTGCTCAACACACAAGGTAATGTTGCAAATAATTAAAAGCTCATGTTACGATCTGATCAGTGCTTATTTTAGGACACTAAGCTTGTCCTTGGGAAACCATCAATTTATGTCGACGAAGTGGTTTCCCCTCCAACGCTGACCTATATCATGATCAACTCAACGAGATCTGCAATATTTAATATAGACATATGCATCGACAACCCCCCTTTTAAAGTTTTTATAAATAGAAAGGATGAGGGGGTTGGAGATCTCGAATGTGGTGATGTTGGAAAAACCAATGGATTGGGAAGATGTTGCATATGAGCATGGAGTAAATGAAGTGGCTATGAAATAAATTCCATGCTCATTAATGCTTAGACTGAAATCCATGTGGTATGGTGAAAATGATAAGGTGAGTGTGGTAAAAAAGGAAAAGAAAAAGGATACACGGACGACTTGGTTCGAAACTAGCACAACTACCGTTCCCCGGCAACGGCGCCAGAAAGCTTGTTGTGTATTTTAAACGCAAACAAAAAAATCCACAAGCGCACGGATACCGATGTAGCCTTCACCTATGAGTATTCCAGAGTATCAATTTTCCACAGGGAACGTGAGTGTACTAATTAAGATCCAAGATCGCCCAAGGATAACTATATAATTATTTTTTGGTGGGAAGAGAGGAAATTTCCTGAGAGTTCTCTAATTGATCTAAGAATCAAGAATTACTTCAAAGATTATTTATTTCGGGACATCAGAACACTAACCACAGAAAGAGATGAGAAGGTGGCTAGGAAGCTCTGACTACGGTCGTACAAACACCGATCCGAACGAGGTGGAATACGTCGACCGTTAGGGCTGTCACTACCCTAGGGCTACCACAACAATCCGCAGGATTGGGTGCAATTCTAGGTAATTGCAAGACTAAATACCACGTCTAATCTATTAATTACTACTCTAGCGTTATAAAGACTAGAGCACTTGATGCAAGTGGGAATCCAATAAATAACTTGAATGTAAATAAAAATAATTAAAGATATCAGGAATTATGAATTGAAGAACCTGGAGAACGATGAAGAACGAACTAGTTGCTGCAAAAGTACAATGTTGAGGAAGATCTGACAGATCTGGCTCCTCCTCCGCTCTCCTCTTCTCTCTCCCTATTTTCTAGATTACAACTAGAACTAACTAGAACTACAACTAGAGGAACTAGAACTAGAACTAGATGAACTAGAGGGATCCTCTCTACTTGGATGAAGAATTGAAACCCTAGCTTTGATTCTGTAGAAGAGGTATGATCTCCAGGGGCCAGGGGGCCTTGCTTATATAGTGTTTTCAGGTGAATCTGGGCCGTCGGATCAAACTGACATTAATCGCACGGTTTTCCTTGATCCTTTAGGTCGGTGGAACATGATCTCCGAAAAGGACTCTGTTTGGGCACTGTAGGTGGGCGGGCGCCCAGGAGATTAGGGCGGGCGCCCTGCCTCCGAGCCCGATCGCCTTCCCGTTCGTTCCCATGGCTTCTGGAGTCTTCTAGATGGTAGAAAATTGTGCGGCACGTTAATATCTCTATGTAAACCCGACGTGTGGGCCTTTCCTCCGTATTTCCTGATAACCCCATGCAGAAATAGACAAACACCAAAACTCGTGGAATTTTGTCAGATAAAACCATAAGTTTGGGTGTTGGTTGCATTTGGGTCCTTTTCCATGATTAGTTGACGGTTAAATGTGAACATTAAGGACCGTCAACACTTATATAGTCCACCCTCCGTTGATAGGACAGGCAGAATTTGTATTGCGGAGTAAGTCTTGCAATGTTCTAATTTACTTTAGCAATGTTCCTTATACATGAATGAAGTGTCTTTTATGCTATATATGATATTGTAGATAACTAGAGTAGATTGTGACTTAGTAGATAGTAGATAACTTAGAATCCATTCTCTAGCTAATCCGACGTCACCTTACATATATGAGGAGTAGTCTATTTTTAATCGTTGTGTTATTTACCCAAGAGCTTATACTTCATTATCATTATTATTATGGCTTACCCCCTGCCAAAGTAAGTGACTGTGTGACGAGTTCCTCATTAGTAATCATGTTCTTGCAAGTTTATCTCTAGTCTATGCCTTGATAGATTTATCCATATCTTCATTTAATCCTTTTCTCCTGAGCAAAATTATAAATAACGATACCTAGAATACTTACCTGGTGAAATGCTAGAATGAGGTGTTTTATCTGTGCGCTTGCGGATAGAATAGATTATTTTCTAGAGAGCCTTTACATTTATAAATACCTTTGTACACTCTGGCACCATGCTGGGGATGACAACCTAGTATCTAAGTGGTGTTAGCTAGTGTCAACAAGCATTTCTAGCGCCGTTGCCTGGGACCACACAAAAAAGGAAACACATAGGAACGGTAAGGAAAGTTAGGAAATCAGTCAAGGTTATTCGCATAAATTATTAGACTAGACTATGGAGAAATAATTGCATAAAAAACAGCTACTAAGTGAGAAATCATAACAAGGCACCTCTGCTTTGGCAGGTTCACCCTGTTGTTTTTCTATGTTTATATTTTTATACAGGGTATGTCAGGATTGACTTTGGTACATTCAACTCTTCATCATCAGAACCAAAGCAATCAAGAAGAAAGAAGAAGCTAGCTACCAATTCCTGAAGCTATGGCACAGAAAACCCTACGAGAATTCTCTGCTCCAAACCTTGAGAACATTCCAACTGGTCCAAGAATTGCAGTAGGAAATATTGTCAGTTTTCAACAGCAGAAGACAGAAACCATTCAAGAAGCATGGGACCGTTTTCAAGGATACATATCAGATTGTCCTCACCATGGAATAGCCACATGGTTACTTATGCATACCTTTTATCATGGATTAACCCAGAAGGCTCGTGAGTACCTAGATGCATCTGCTAAGGGATCATTCTTGGAGCTTACAATTGGAAAAGTAGAGATACTTTTGGATAAGATAGCAGAAAACCAAAGCTGGTTCCAAGATAAAGCTCAACAATGTCATCAAACTAAAGAAATACCAGAAGAAGTAAAAGCATTATCAACCAAGATGGAAAATTTGCTCCATTGGATTGACCAGAGGGCAAAGTTCAAAGAAGATCAAAGGGACATTGAGACAGCATACAAATATCAACCTACCTCGAGTCAACCCAATAGCAAAGGTATGAATTCAGGTAACACTTTCAAGCAACTTTCATTAAAAGAGATAATTGCTCAATATTGACGGTCCTTAAGTATCAAATTTAATTAACAAATAAACAAAGAAAAGGATCCAAATGAAATCAACATCTAGACTTAGGGTTTTATCTGACAGAATTCCACGAGTTTTGGTGTTTGTCTATTTCTACAGGGGGTTATCAGGAAATACGGAAGAAAGGCCCACACGTCGGGATTACATAGAGATATCAACGTGCCATGCAATTATCTTACATCTAGAAGACTCCAAAAGCCACGGGAAGGAAGCGGAGGCCGAACGGGGCCAGGCACTGGGCGCCCGCCCAGTTGCCCTGGTCGCCCGCCCCCTCCTAGAGTCCAAACAGGACTCTCTTTCGGGATCAATCTCCACCAACCTAAAGGATCAAGGATAACCGTTCAATCAATGTCGGTTTGATCCAACGGCCCATATTCACTTGAAGAGACTATAAAACCAGACCGCTGGCCCCTGGAGGAGAGAGCCTCTCAACCCTAATTCATTATTCCTCAAGGGAGAAGAAGCCCCTGATCAAGATTAGAGCCACCACATCAATTAGATATCCAGATTAGCATAGCAACATAGGATTAGAACTAGAAGGAGTCAATCTTCAATTGGTTTCCAGATCTGTCAAGAGGATTCTTGGTAATTCTCTAATTGTGCTTCTAATTGTTCTTCTAATCTTCTTTGTTCTTCAATATTATGAATATGACTTTGTTCTACTTCAATATATTGCTTATGACTTTGCTCTACTTGTTTATATTCAATATTATATTGTTCTTAGTTTATCATAGTTATGTACTTGGCTTAGTTAGATTGGATCTATATACATGCTTAGGATCGTATAGCGTTTATCCATCGGATCCATGGGTAAATGATAGATATTGTGTAGGCATGGTGCTTATACCGTATTTATCTGCGATTGTACCCAATATGCCAGATCGTGGGGTAGTTCGTGATAGTGACAGCTTCATTGATTCTTATATAGCCCCCCTCTCGTGTATTGGGCTGGCAGAGCAACATTATTATAGGGGAGTGATTGCTATGTTTCTCATTTACCTTGCTAATATCACTATGCATGGGCGTAGTCTTGTCTCGCAATGATTGCTAAGTATGCTTGCACTAACTATGATAATGCTAGACTATATAGTTGAGAATAACTTAGAAAATATTCTTGTAGTTCGTTCTAATTCCATGCTAATGACTTTCTAGAGTATCTAATTGAGGTGCTTATCATATTTATTATGTGGCTAGTTATGCTGATCTGATTAATTATCTTTGTCACTATTCATTACTTCATATATTCTTTATGTGACACTTACCCCTGTATGAGAGAGTTAGATAATTGTTCTCAATTATACATGCAATGATAGATACTCAATCTCATATTCTATTCTGTAATCAATATTGATGATAGCTAATCCCTTCCCAGTGGTAAAAATATAAATAACGATACCTGAAATACTTCCCGGTTAAAATGCTACATCGGTATTAATCTGTGCGCTTGCAGATCCTATTCATTATTTATTTAGAAGAGCAATTGCATATTTCAATAACGCGTCTCTCATATCATGCTGGGGATGACAACTTGGCTTAAGTGGTATGAGGGATAGGTTTGGCATTTTTGGCACCGTTATCAGAATTAGAAAACTGTCTACTTTTGGTAATGATGTTAAAAATACCCAACAAGCATTTTTGGCGCCGTTGCCGGGGAAGGTTGATTACTAATCAGGAATGGATATAGGATTTCGAGTTATCATTCGCATCACTAATAAGATTGAGCTTATCTATTCTCTCATACAGTTTTACCCCGATATTTTTCCATTTTATCTTATGCAGGGGAATGTATGAATAAAAGACATCTTCTAGGAAATTTTGTTGACAATCTCGAAGCCTTATTCAGAAAAACTAGAGCCAAGCTCAAGAAGAGATCATCAACACTTCAGCAAGAAGCTTCATCCAATCAAGAAGATCACCAGAACTTGTCTTTAGAATTCGAAGCCATGGAGAACAAATCAATCTGCAGTTCTCAGCTCCCACTACGGACAACATCCGCACTGGACCTGCTGCAGAGATCGACGACAACTTTGAGCTCAAGCCTGGACTTATCAACATGGTGCAATCCAACTAGTTCTGTGGGAAGGCACACGAAGATGCTAGTGCTCATCTCCAACACTTTCTGGAGATTTGCAGCACATTTACCATATCAGGAGTCCCCAGAGATGCTATACTACTTCGCCTCTTCCCATTCTCACTGTTAGGAAGAGCGAAGGAGTGGTTTTATGCTACAAAGGAGAAGAATACTACGTGGGCACTCTACTCAACAAACTTCCTGGCTAAGTTCTTTCCCATGGGCAAGACCAATGCTCTCTGTGGGAAGATGACAAGTTTTCAGCAACAACATGATGAATCTGTTCCAGAAGCATGGGAGCGCTTCAAGACTACATCCTAGAATGTCCCCATAATGGAATGGAGAGTTGGCTACTAATGCAGATGTTTTATCATGGGCTCGGCAACAATGCCCGAGAGACCATGGATGCTGCAGCTGGAGGAGCATTCCTATCACTCACCATATCACAAGCCACAGCCCTTGTGGAGAAGATGGCGTCCAACCAAAGCTGGAATGAAGAGAGGACCCAGACACGCAAGAAAGGTGGAGGTATGCATCAGCTTAAGGAGGTAGACATGCTGTCTGCAAAGCTAGACCTGCTCATGAAGAAGCTCGATGATAGAACTGGAGATAAGAAAGAAGTTATGCACATCTACGACTCTCACATGACTTGTGAGGAGTGTGGAGACACTGGACACTCAGGCAATCACTGCCCTGAGATGCTTGAGGATGTGAACTACATCAGCAATAACAATAACAACTACTACAACCGTCCTCAACAAAATCATGGTTGGAATCAACAGAGGCCTAACTACTCAGGTAATTATCAAGACATGTTTGATGCAGGTAACTGGAGTAACCCTGTTACTGAAGTGACTACTGACCTTCTTCCGGTCAAGAGAGGCGATCCAGGATGCCCCGTCATCCCGATCTCCATCGGCATGGTGGACTTCCCAGAAGCACTCTGTGACTTTGCTCCAGCGTCAACATTATACCCAGGGTACTCTATGAAAAATTCTTTACATATCCTTTATTAGAAACAACCATGTGTTTGCAGTTTGCAGATCAGGCGTTAAGTTTTCCAAAAGGAATATTGAAGAACCTTTGTGTCCGAGTTGGTACCTTATATGCCCTAGTAGACTTCGTGGTGATAGAGACCAGTAATGATGAGAGAGCACCCATCATCTTAGGGAGGCCATTCTTAAACACCGCGGGAGCTGTCATCTACGCTAGTGCTGCCAAGATCAGTTTCTACATCAAAGGGAGAAAGGAGACATTTTTCTTCAAGAACAAGACTACACAAATCCTAGATCAATCCAGACGTGAATCAAGGAAGAGAACCAACAGGAGGAACAGGAACAAGCAAGTGTGGACCGAGTCAACTAAGATGGTCACTGCAGTTCATGGAGGCCAAGATCACCAACTTAAGTCACCGTTTGTGACCAAGAAGGATGACCCAGGAATGCCAAGCATCTATTGCTCCATAAATGGATATAACTTCTACAAGACGACTTGTGACACCGGATCGGGCGTCAACATAATGGCCGCAGTCACCTATCGGCTCTTGTTCGGAACCATGCCCTTAAAACCAACATACATTCAACTCCAGATGGCAGATCAGACATTTCGAGAAGTCAAAGGAATAGTAACCGATGTCCCTGTCAAAATAGACGATCATTTTGTCTACACAGACTTTCAGGTTATTGACATGGGAGAAGACGAATATGATCCACCCATCATCCTTGGAAGACCATTCCTCCGCACCGTTAAAGCAATCATCTACATTGGAACTAGAGAAGTCCATATGCACTTCCCCTCAGAGAAGGTACGCCGCTATTTTACTGACCCTAACTATATCGTTGCAGAATCTAAGCAGGTCAGAATGTGACGCAACCGCAACCAGAGGAGGCAAATTATCAAGGACGGATGGGCAGACTATGAAGGAGAAGTTGTAAGGTCAGAAGACATAAAATTTAAACAGAACCATCATGAGGAGACCGAAGCACCAAGTCAGGTGTGGAGAGAGAAGATAACTATACACGAAGAGGAGGCGCTGCCGGAAGTACCGACTCCGCCACCCAACGATTCCAGGACAATTGAAGAAAATGGAGAGTCCCGTTCGGAGGACTTAAAAACACCGAACGCCTTGCCAAGAGGTAAACTTGGTAGTTATCCTTTCTCTTTCAATTATTTAAAATAGTTTACTTAATTAGTTATATTTATACTATCCTAAAAACAAAATAAAAATGTTAAAAACAGTAAGCCCCATGTGAGTATACGAGTGGCATGAAACCCATAAGTACATTCACTGTGGTGGCATAAAAATAAAATAAATATTTCTTTTCTGCTTTATAAAATAAAATATAAAAACAGGGAGTAACATTTATTGAGGAGTCTCAACATGATGAAGGCTAGATATTTATGCTAACACCTAATCAGTTCCACAAAGCTTTGTTGTCTATTTGAGCTCCACAGAATTTAAGAATCAAGAAGACTAGTAGACGGAGGACATTCTAATCGCTGTCAGAATACTGCTGACTTTCAAATACACCTCTGCCCCCTGCTAGCTACATCAAAAGAAATTACGTCAAAATTCAGCTTGGGGGGAGAGCACCCCCATTTATCCCGATGAGTATTTCTATCTATCTTTACACTTATATTATATTAGAATATAAATATACATAAACTAGGAAAAACCAAATAAAGATTTTGTGCCTATATAAATATATGTCTTTCACTTAGTGTGTTTAATGAATAAAGTGGCCATGCTAAACTGGATTCTAATAAATAAAACTCTAGCATGGATATGATGAATAGTTGCTCTGCCTAATTTGCAAATTTGAAGTTCTCTCACTAGTTTAGACATAACTGTTATAATTTAGAACTTGCTCTAAACCTAAACTTGTGGGATGAAAATTTGATCTGAAGTCTAAGTTGTTAACGGATATGATATGGGAAGGTTGAGCTGCTGTTTATCTGTTCCTAGAGATGCTAGAATTCTAGAGAATTTTATCTTTGAAAAATCTTTAAAATATTGCATGATGAGTTTCCTGTATGATGAGAGTTTAAATTCGTACCATAGCCATATATACATGCATGCTAGACTTTGAGCCACACATTTACTATTTACTGCTTATGAGCATTGAGTGTGGTCAAGCTGTGTAGACCCTTAGGAGCTTGTCATGTGGTTAAATCAAGATTCACTTGCACGTTCACTCACATATGCTGCTTCTACTCCGGAAGTACCATCCACATATATCCACCCATTTCTATCTCCAGAACCACCCAAAAATATTCTACTCCTAATCCGAGAGAGAATAGCCAAAAATATTTATGTTCTTCCCCTGTGAAATAAATGCTCAAGTTATCTTGTTACTACCACTTGCTATATTATCTCATGAGATGAGTGCTCCAAAAAAAAAGATAAGAAAAAAGTATACGAGGAAATAAAAAGGGGCAAGTGCCCGGAACCTCGAAAGAAAAAAAAAGAGTGAGACGAGAGGTAAAAATGGACAAGTGTCCGACAGTAGAATTAGGGGTACAAGATACCCACCTGAGAGGAAAGAAAAATAAAAAAGAAGAGCATCTCATTCTCCTCACAAAATTTTAAAAAGCAAGGAAGGTATGTATCCCCTCAAAGAGCAAAAGTAGAATTAGACTTCCACCATTGTTATCACCAACATCACCATACACCATTCATTCACCACACATGCACATCTTGATTTGGCTTATTGATTTGTTTCTTTGATCCATGGTTTGACTATGCAATAAATGTCTTGTGAGTATGTATACTTTATCTCCCACCTATAAGCTCCAGATATTAAAGCCTTATTAGAGTAGGGTGAGAGAGAAGGCAATGTCACTATGCCATATACCATAAATACCACATACTTTGAGAGAAGGCATATACGATCACTACCTTGGTAAGGATCCAGAAATACCATAAAAGAGAGATCTGAGAGAATCATACAAGGAATCTCTGAGTTTTATTTGAAAATCTGCAAAAACTCCAGAGCTATAGCTGATCAAGAATAAGAGACATGACACTTGATTAGACTGTTCTATCTTTTAACTACTCAAGACCGAAGTGACGGTTACAAGTCCCATGGTGAAAGGTAAAGTAAGTAAGTTTTAAGTCTTGACAGTTTACTCTGACTCAGGGATGAGATCTTATTTAAAAGCATGTGTACCATCAATTTTTAAAAGTATTGCAGCAACTTCTAATCTATCCTTGCTCAGGGACGAGCAAGAGGTAAGCTTGGGGGAGTTTGTTGACGGTCCTTAAGTATCAAATTTAATTAACAAATAAACAAAGAAAAGGATCCAAATGAAATCAACATCTAGACTTAGGGTTTTATCTGACAGAATTCCACGAGTTTTGGTGTTTGTCTATTTCTGCATGGGGTTATCAGGAAATACGGAAGAAAGGTCCACACGTCGGGATTACATAGAGATATCAACGTGCCGCGCAATTATCTTACTACTGGAGTCCAAACAGGACTCTCTTTCGGGATCAATCTCCACCGACCTAAAGGATCAAGGATAACCGTTCAATCAATGTCGGTTTGATCCCATGACCCATATTTACTTGAAGGGACTATAAAACCAGACCCCCTGGTCCCTGGAGGAGAGAGCCTCTCAACCCTAATTCATTATTCCTCAAGGGAGAAGAAGCCCCTGATCAAGATTAGAGCCACCACATCAATTAGATATCTAGATTAGCATAGCTACATAGGATTAGAACTAGAAAGAGTCAATCTTCAATTGGTTTCTGGATCTGTAAAGAGGATTCTTGGTAATTCTCTAATTGTTCTTCTAATCATCTTTGTTCTTCAATATTATGAATATGACTTTGTTCTACTTCAATATATTGCTTATGACTTTGCTCTACTTGTTTATATTCAAGATTATATTGTTCTTAGTTTATCATAGTTATGTACTTGGCTTAGTTAGATTGGATCTATATACATGCTTAGGATCGTATAGCGTTTATCCATCGGATCCATGGGTAAATGATAGATATTGTGTATGTGTGGTGCTTGTACCGTATTTATCTGCGATTGTACCCAATATGCCAGATCGTGGGGTAGTTCATGATAGTGACAGCTTCATTGATTCTTATATAGTCCCCCTCTCGTGTATTGGGCTGGCAGAGCAACATTATTATAGGGGAGTGATTGCTATGTTTCTCATTTACCTTGCTAATATCACTATGCATGGGCATAGTCTTGTCTCGCAATGATTGCTAAGTATGCTTGCACTAACTATGATAATGCTAGACTATATAGTTGAGAATAACTTAGGAAATATTCTTGTAGTTCGTTATAATTCCATGCTAATGACTTTCTAGAGTATCTAATTGAGGTGCTTATCATATTTATTATGTGGCTAGTTATGCTGATCAGATTAATTATCTTTGTCACTATTTATTACTTATATCCTTTATGTGACACTTACCCCTGTATGAGAGAGTTAGATAAATGTTCTCAATTATACATGCAATGATAGATACTCAATCTCATATTCTATTCTGTATTCAATATTGATAATTGCTAATCCCTTCCCAGTGGTAAAAATATAAATAACGATACCTGGAATACTTCCCGGTTAAAATGCTACATCGGTATTAATCTGTGCGCTTGCAGATCCCATTCATTATTTATTTAGAAGAGCAATTGCATATTTCAATACCGCATCTCTCATATCATGCTGGGGATGACAACTTGGTTTAAGTGGTATGAGGGATAGGTTTGGCATTTTTGGCACCGTTATCAGAATTAGAAAACTGTCTACTTTTGGTAATGATGTTAAGAATACCCAACACTCAACAAATAAAAACTAATGATGAAGTTAAACAAAGGCTAGATACAAATGAATCATCTCTAAAAGAAATACACAATAAAATGGATTTTCTATTAACTGCCTTTGATGAGCAAAACACTCTTAATAAAAGGGTAGAGCTTAAATTAATAAAGCTAGCTGCTGCATTGCCTGCTGCCACTAACATTGAGCAGGTAAAGAACATAACTACTAGAGGAGGCAAAGCCACCAGGGATCCCCCATACCCAAAAGAGAAACAAAGAACATCAGCACCAGTGCAACCAACAGTGATAGAAGAAGAAAGCCCAGTTGAAGCAGAAGATCTGCTACAACCACCAAGAACTGGAGAGATGAGGAAAGATTTTTACGACACCAACTATTTGCCATTTCTCAGAAGAAACAGAGGACTGCAGTCGGATGAGTAGTTTGGTAAGTTTGTAGAGGTCATTTAGAAATTATATGTCAACATACCTCTACTTGATGCCATACAGGTACCCACATATGCAAAGTACATCAGAGATATTCTTAACAAGAAGAGACCACTGCCCACCACTGAGGTTATCAAGCTGACAGAAGAATGTAGTGCGGCCATCCTCATCAAACCACCAAGGAAGAAGAAGGATCCAAGATGTCCCACTATTGATTGCTCGATCGGAAACCAACACTTCAACAATGCACTTTGTGATCTCGGAGCAAGTGTCAGTGTGATGCCAGCATCGGTCTACGAGAAGCTTGATCATACGACCCTAGAACCAACATCAATGTGCCTACAACTAGCAGATCAATCAGTTCGACACCCGTTGGGCATCGCTGAAAACATTCCAGTCAAGATAAGAGATTTCCTTATGCCAGTAGACTTCGTGGTACTGGACATGAGTCCTGACTCAAAAGTGTCCATCATCCTTGGAAGGCCATTTCTGAACACTGCCAATGCCCACATTGATGTCGGGAAGGGAGAAATCAAGTTCAACATAAACGGAAAAGAAGAACACTTCACATTTAAGCCTAGACCAGAGAGAGACTCTACAGTGAAGGAAGTTCATGAAGAAGAACCACTAGAGACACCATCTCCAGAGAAAGGTAATTCAGAAGATTAAAGGATTTGGAGGTCCAGCTTGGGGGACCCAAAAATCCCAAACCCTCACCGGGAGGTAAATCGGTATTTATCTGCATCATTAAATTTCTGCATATTTAATTCTTGTATTAGTTATATTTATTCATAGCATTATGAAAAGCCCCATACAAATAATATTTGTGGTGTGTGACAACTCATATTTATTAATTATTGTGGAGGCACAAAAATATTTTTTTATCATTTCAGATAAATTTCAATTCTCATAGATTTTCCTGCATTATATTATATTATATTATAGCAACCTTCTAGAAGCATGACCCACACTCCTTGGGTCCCGCAGGGAAAAGGAAGTTTACCAGTAGCTAAAGAACAAAGATTTCATTCACACCCCCACTCTTGATCCTATCTTGCTACAAGAAACAGGTATGGATACTGAATTCGATTTGATTTTCCAGATGGTGGGATGGACAAATTTTTGGAACATAACTGAGCTGGGTTCCCGTCTTCTCACCCTTGAATTTCTTTGCACTTTACAATACTATGAGGGGGGAATTTGTTTTCGGATGTTTAAACATGACATTATGTTGTCTTGGAGAGAACTGAGCGACCATCTCGGTTTCTCTTCAAGATGCATCTTGAACATTGATTCCAACTTACCCAATTTTGAGAGACACCAGTTCTGGAAAGAGATATCTAGAGATGAGTTTTATAGCCAAGCCCGAACCAGTGACATGAAACACCCCACTCTTAGGATGTTCCACAAATGGCTCGGATACAATCTTTTCTATCGTGATGATATTAGAAAAGTAAGAGTAGGAGACTTACAACTTCTATATGCTGCTATAAATAAAGTACCCACTTCACCTGTTACACTTTTGGTTTCTCATTGGCTTAGTATACCTAGTCTTCAGGGACCAGTAGGGTGTACTTCACTTATCACTCATCTAGCCTCTAGTCTTCATTTGCTAGAAAACTCATCATTGGAATTCATAGCCGAGTTACGAATATATCATGGATATGACACTTTTAGGCAAGCTCGGATGTTAAAGAAAGAGGGAAACATAATGTATATGTTATATGATAATAAAGGCAAGATTCGGTTACCTAACCCGAACCTTGGCCTCTATGTTGTTCAAAATTATTTGATTGAGATTGCAGTGACACCGGCAAACCAGAAAGCTCCACAACGAGTGGCATCTGAAAGGATGACCACCCATCAAGAACACACCTGGTATGGAGCTGATCCCGGGCCGGAAAAAGCAGCGCAGCTGCATTATTGCGACTACAACCCTCGAGTTCTTCGGGACCCATGGTGTCGGTGTTTTGCCCCTGGGGGTCACACCAACGAGTAAAACTTGTGTATGCGTGCTCCCCTTTCCAGATGGTGATGCAGGAAAAGACACAAGGATTTATCCTGGTTCGGGCAAGAGAAGGCCCTACGTCCAGGGGGGAGTGTTTGTATTATCTTGCACCTAAGTGCTTGTACAGGGGTGAGTACAGGCGTGGTATGAACGAAGATGGAGTAAGGTTGCTCTACTGCGTATGAATTGTGTTGTCCCATATCCACTCCTGGGCTTCCCCTTTTATAGTTCCAAGGGGAGGCCTAGGTTACATGCATAGGCGACAGAGTAGGGGTCGATAGGGGTGCGGCACGCTGACCTACTCGAGGCCTCCGTACCGGCGTGGCCTCGAGCCGTCTTGTCGTGGTACCTTGATGATGATTACGCGTGCCCCTGAATCCTGCTCCTGTGCGCCGTCTTGGACTGGTTTATCTGTTGCATGCTTGTACGTCGTGGTAGCAGCCACGTCGGAGTGGTTGAGGTGCAGTCATTCATCGCCCGATCCTTCCCTAGGAAGGAAATGTGCCTACTCGAGGGTCAGGTGCCGTGTAACGCCTCGCTGGCCTGAGAGCTGACTTTGGGCGTCTCGAGGGGGGTCTTGACCAAATGTTCCGACCCACTCCCTGCGCCCTACCACGTTCTGACTTGTTTGGTGGGGAAGGCTGCAAAAAGAATGACAGGACGGGTGCTTGTTCCCTATCACGCTTCTTGTGACTGACGGGTTAGGTGAGAACGCGGCAGGCGCATTAAATGCCCTGGTTCCCGTGCCCGCATCAGGCAGCAGGCGGCGTCCTTGCGCTCGAGGCCTTTCGATTCGTACGAGCCTGTTTCCGTATTTGACGGTAGCCGGCGCTCGAGCCCTGGTTGATTCGCGGGACGCTCTTTCCGTGTTCGTGGCTACGGTCGTCGAGGACCGTGCGTACAACTGGGGGCGTCTAGTCCAAGGCCTCGACTTTTGTACAGATGCTCTTGCTATGCATATCAGTTAGGGTACCCCTTGTTGATATCCTCGACAGTAGCCCCCGAGTCTCTATTCGAGCGCTTGCGCTCGAGTGGTGGCTCTTTTTCGTGGTCGAGTTTCTGTGGGGGCACGCGAGCGACCCCGCGGGGGTAGCCCCCGAGCCCTTGGAGGAGTTTTTGACTCCTTCGAGGGTTATATTGCCTAATCTGTGGAAGCGCTCTTGACGTTCGTTGTGGTAGGCGAGCCAGAGGCTTCGATCGGTTTGTATTGCGCAGGGGTTGCGACGTACTCCCGGTGGAGCGAGCGCCGTTTATCCCAGATTGAGTTCCTAGCGGGTAATCCAAGTGAGAACCTGTGCCCCGTTCGAGGGGGTCAGCTGTAGCCCGGAGGCGTTCTCATAAAGCGGGGTCGACGTGGTCGGGGTTACTGGTCTCGTTCGATAGAGTCCAGCGGCTCGATGCCTCCCTTCGGGGGGAATCCTCTCGACCGTCTCGACCCCACCTTTTACATCCCCAGCGAGTTCTCGTGGCGTTCCTCGATTTTCGACCATTCGCTGGGCATCCCTGAATCTGGTACTCGAGATCGGCTGTCGAACCCATTCGGTGGGTCAGCCTGCGACCTCTCGAGATTTTTGCCGTAACGAATGCATACCTTAGCTTACAGGGGAAGGAAGAGGTTGTGGCGGTTCACCTTTTTGCCCATTGGGCGCATCTTTTCAGGCGGGAGCCGTTGCGGCATTGTACCGGTGCGGAATTCGTAGCGTCCCGTCTATGAGAGAGATAAGGACCGTTAGGCGGTGCATTTACTAGGGGAGTTACCGTATCCGTCGGATCCGTCCATTGGTGGGTCGCCGTCTATAAATATCCTCAGGTCTCTCTGCCGTTGCTTCTTCCACCTTCCGCTCTTGCTCTCATTTCTGCGTCCTTGCCATCTCACGCGCGCGCGCCCTCAAGCAGTAGCAGAGCCGCTCTCCTTCCTCCTGAAGATGCCGGTGAGACTTATCACCGCTGATGATTGGCGCCGATCGTCGATGACGGAGCGCTGGTTGCTGGAGCTCGAGAAGGAAGGACCCCTGCGCCCCCACACTTCGTCGTCACGGCCAGAGTGGATCGCGCCGGCGGCGGACCACCGGGAGCCAAGGCCGCCAAAGGGCTACGTGGTCTCCTTCGCCAAATTCCACCGCCACGGCCTGGGCTCCCCTTCGAGTCGCTTCATGCGGGCGCTCTGCCACCACTACGGGGTGGAGCTCCAGCATTTTTCCCCGAACGCCATTACCGCCGTGGCAGTTTTCGCCGCGGTGTGTGAGGGCTACCTCAGGATGATGCCACACTGGGAGCTGTGGCTTCACCTGTACCGGGGCGAGCTCTTCAATGCCCCCGGCGGAACCACAGGGGTGAGGAAGCTGGTGCGGGCCAGGTGCCTCAACCTAGTGCTGAAGACCGGCAAGTCGGAGAAGCCGCGGGAGTACATCCCGGTGGGGTTGACTTCGAACCACTGCACGCCGGGTGGGACTCCCAGTGGTTCTACCTGCGGAACAACGATGACCTCCCTGCCTACATCGGGCGCTTGATCTCGGAGCACCCGGACCATTGGAGGTACGGCGTTGTCCAAGCCCACCAATCTCGGCTTGACCCCATCCTCGACGCCCTGAAGAAGCTACGTGAGGAGGGCCTAATGGCAGCGCTCGTCCTTTCCGTCGTACATCATCGACGTGTGCTTCCGTTGATGTCCCGACCGTTGAGGATGGACGAGATGGGCCCTGGTGTCTCATCTCGTGTTCTCGAGGCTTGCCGGATGTCTAATAAAGCGCCTGCGGACGACGAGGTGGCCGCCAGAGTCAGGGCGGTCGTTGCGGGTGACTTTAAGTCTGAGCATGTCAATGGCTTCCCTATGAGGCCCGACCAGGGATCGATTGACCTGGTAAGTCCCTTTTCCACTTATGGCTTCCATTCTTGGTTTTCTTCGACCTTCTTTAAGACTTATCGTTGCTCACGTAGGCATCAATCGACGCTCGGTCCTCGAAGCCTCCAGTGAAGGAGGATGACGTGGATCGCGACAAGAGGCGCGAGTCCACGGAGAAGGTGAAGTCTGCAAAGGACATGGAAAAGAAAAAGGACAAGAAGAAGAATCTCACGCGACAAGCATTGGAGGCTCGTCGAGCGAAGTCCAGGCAGAGGGGGGAGCCTGAGGAAGAATCCCCTGATGAGGATGATGGCGGCGACGGTGACGACGACAGCGACGACTCCGAGGGGATGGCGTCCCGTCTCGACAGGATCCTCGAGGGTCCGCCTCAGACCGGCGTCGACATCCCGCGGACAGGAGTCCCTAAGGGGCTCCAAGCGGGCCTCGTGAGAGTCAACAGAGGGAGTCATCCCCGCGCCGTTCTCGCACCGACACCCCTCCAGCGCCTGCGCAAGGTCGAACCGTCCCCCGCCCCCAACCTCCCCCTGCATCTAAGGCGGGCGACCGGGTTAAGTCTCTGGCGACGGGGCCGTTGACCCATGGCCGCGCCGTGGCCTCGAGTAAAGGGGAAACGGGCCGTGGGAGTACTAGTCCAGGCGCTAGCCAGGCGGGAGACGCCGGGCCGAGACTTGCGCCCGTTCGTGAGGGGCCCGGAGCCTCGACGCGGGGTGGCTCGCGGCCTGCTGGTCGAGGCGCCGGTAGGTGGGTCGCCCTTCCTGTGGGGTAAGATCTTCGACGTTACGATTCTCACCTTCCGATGTCTTCGCATTTTCTCGGGTGACAGCTTCTCTTACGCTTGTTTCTCTCTCTCAGGTTGAAGCGGACGCTCGAACAGGCCCAGCCCTCGATGGCCAAGAGGCTTAAGGTGGGAGCGTCCTCCAAAGACTCAGGTTAGCGGTTCATTCCCGTCATCATGGGAGTCGTGTTGCCCTTATGTCGATCATCATGGCGATCGACTTTTTGCTTTTGAGTGCTTACAGGCTCCTCCGATCCTCGACCGTCGACTAGTGTCGAGAGCGCCCCGCCTCGTCCATTGGTGGGGGAGTCCACCCCGCCGTCGCCAAAGCGGGTCGAGGCGCCTCGCTCCCAAGAGCAGGAGGGAGCCCCCGTGCCTCCCTGAGCTGGGATCGAGGGGGATCCTATAACAATAAGTGACGGGTCCGGCGGTGACAGGCCTTCGAAGGACGCCCGCCCCACGGATGAGGAGGTCGAGGCCTCTCCTGTCACGAAGCGGACGCCTTGGCCCATCGGGCTCCACTCTGTCGAGGAGCTGAGGAAGAGAGGAGAGAAAGAACATGAGCGGGAGATGCAGGAACAGCTGTAGGAGGGGCAGCAGCAGCCGCAGCGGGAAGGAGAAGGAGAGGAGGGGCGGCGGCCAGAAGGAGCCCAGCTCGAGGAGCTGCTGGAGCAGGACCGGCAGCAGGAGCTACGGGAGCTCCAGGAGCAGTAGCATCAGAGGAGCCAACAGTTAGAGGAACTGCTCGAGCCATCACCACGCAGTCCGCCCTAGCCAGTGCCGCCAACGCCACAAGAGTCTGAGACCAGGGAGGAGGGTCTGCCGGTCTATGGTCCGCCGACCCCGGCGTGGCTCCGTCCAGGAGCGCCTGCTTCTATCCCGGCCGAGTCAGGGCGGGCGGATGGCGTGGTGGCGCTCGCTTGCATGATGCGCACCCCGGTGGACCCTCAGTCCGAGATCAAGGGCATAATCTACGGCTGTTGGGTATTCTTAACATCATTACGAAAAGTAGACTAAGTTCTCTAAATCTAGTAACGGTGCCAAAAATGCCAAATCTATCCCTCATACCACTTAAGCCAAGTTGTCATCCCTAACATGACATGAGAGACGCGGTATTGAAATATGCAATTGCTCTTCTAAATAAATAATGAATGGGATCTGCAAGCGCACAGATTAATACCGATGTAGCATTTTAACCGGAAAGTATTCCAGGTATCGTTATTTATATTTTTACCACTGGGAAGGGATTAACAATCATCAATATTGATTATAGAATAGAATATGAGATTGAGCATCTATCATTGCATATGTAATTGAGAACATTTATCTAACTCTTCATACAGGGATAAGTGTCACATAAAAGATATATGAAATAATGAATAGTGACAAGGATAATTAATCTGATCAGCCACATATAAATATGATAAGCACCTCAATTAGATACTCTAGATAGTCATTAGCATGGTATTAGAACGAACTACAAGAATATTCCCTAAGTTATTCTCAACTATATAGTCTAGCATTATCATAATTAGTGCAAGCATACTTAGCAATCATTGCGAGACAAGACTACGCCCATGCATAGTGATATTAGCAAGGTAAATGAGAAACATAGCAATCACTCCCCTGTAATAATGTTGCTCTGCCAGCCCAATACACGAGAGGGGGACTATATAAGAATCAATGAAGCTGTCACTATCACGAACTACCCCACGATCTGGCATATTGGGTACAATCGCAGATAAATATGGTATAAGCACCACGCCTACACAATATCTATCATTTACCCATGGATCCGATGGATAAACGCTATACGATCCTAAGCATGTATATAGATCCAATCTAACTAAGCCAAGTACATAACTATGATAAACTAAGAACAATATAATCATGAATATAAGCAAGTAGAGCAAAGTCATAAGCAATATATTGAAGTAGAACAAAGTCATATTCATAATATTGAAGAACAAAGATAATTAGAAAGCAATT
Organism: Sorghum bicolor; assembly: GCF_000003195.3. NCBI lineage: Eukaryota > Viridiplantae > Streptophyta > Magnoliopsida > Poales > Poaceae > Sorghum > Sorghum bicolor. The sequence continues at coordinate 21,663,882 of NC_012871.2, forward strand.
AGAGGCACAATTAGAGAATTACCAAGAATCCTCTTGACAGATCCGGAAACCAATCGAAGATTGACTCCTTCTAGTTCTAATCCTATGTAGCTATGCTAATCTAGATATCTAATTGATGTGGTGGCTCTAATCTTGATCAGAGGCTTCTTCTCCCTTGAAGAACAATGAATTAGGGTTGAGAGGCTCTCTCCTCCAGGGGCCAGGGGGTCTGGTTTTATAGTCCCTTCAAGTGAATACGGGCCGTTGGATCAAACCGACATAGATTGTATGGTTTAGATTCATCCTTTAGGTCGTGGAGATCTCCCACGAAGCAGAGTCCTGATTGGACTTAGGGAGGGGGCGGGCGCCCAGGGGAACAGGGCGGGCGGCCTGCCTCTGGCCCCGTTTCGTCTCCGCTTCGGTCTCGTGGCTTCTGGAGTCTTCTAGATGTAAGATAATTGCGCGGTACGTTAATATCTCTATATAATCCCGACGTGTGGGCCTTTCTTCCGTATTTCCTGATAACCCCCTGCAGAAATAGACAAACACCAAAACTCGTGGAATTCTGTCAGATAAAACCCCAAGTCTGGATGTTGATTTCATTTGGATCCTTTTCTTTGTTTTTTTAATAATTAAATTTGATACTTAAGGACCATCAACAAACTCCCCCAAGCTTACCTCTTGCTCGTCCCTGAGCAAGGATAATCTCAGCGATGGATCATAAGTTGTTGCAATATCTTAAAAATTTGACGGTACACATGCTTTTAAAATAAGATCTCATCTCCGAGTTAGAGTAAACTATCAAGACTTAAAACTTACTTACTTTACCTTCACCATGGGACTTGTAACCGTCACTTCTGTCTTGAGTAGTTAAAAGATAGAACAGTCTAGCCAAGTGCCATGTCTCTTATTCTTGATCAGCAATAGCTCTGGAGTTTTTGCAGATTTTCAAATAAAATCTCAGATATTCCTTGTATGATTCTCAAATCTCTCTTTTGTGGTATTTTTGGATCCTTACCAAGGCAGTGATGGTATATGCCTTCTCTCAAAAATATGTAGTAATTGTGGTATAAAGCATAGTGACATTGTCTTCTCTCTCACCATACTCTAATAAGGCTTTTAATATCTGGAGCTCATAGGTGGGAGATAAAATATACATACTTACAAGACATGTATTGCATAGTCAAACCATGGATCCAAAGAAACAAATCAATAAGTCAAATCAAGATGTGCATGTGTGGAGAATGAATGGTGTATGGTGATGATGGTGACAACAATGGTGAAAGTCTAATTCTACTTTTGCTCTTTTGAGGGGATATATACCTTTCTTGCTTTTTGAAACTTTATGAGGAGAATGAGATGCTCTTCTTTTCTTTTCTCTCAAGTGAGTATCTTGTACCCCTAATTCTACTGTCGGACACTTATCCATTTTTACCTCTCGTCTCACTTTTTCTTTTCTTTCGAGGTTCCGAGCACTTGCTCCTTTTTATTTCCTCGTATCTCTTTTTTTTCTCTCTTTTTTTAGAGCACTCACACTACTAGGTATGTGCTCATTAATGACACTACTCTTTCGTCACTGAAGATATCAAAATCGTCATGGAGTTTCTTTTGTGACGAATTAGTGACAAAATAGTGTTCGTCATGGAATGAGCGTCATTGATTGACAACGGTGACGAAATGGCAATTTTCGTCATAGATGAGGTCCTATTCTATGACGAAAATACCATCGTCACAGAAGAGATTTCATTCCATGACAAAACGTTTTCGTCATTGTTGTGCCCAACTTTTCGTCATAGCATGGCAATCTGTTAGGCTACCAAACAGCGTTTGCCATGCTGGCAGCTGACATGGCCGCCACGTGGCGTGCTGACGTGGCCACCATGTTGCATGCTGACTGACTGCCACGTGTCGTGTTGCCATGGCTTCCAAGTGGCATGCTGACGTGGCATCCTCCACGTGTCCAGGTCTGATTGCATATATTTTTCGTCATAGATTAAAATATAAATTCGTCGCTGATTGAATTATAATATCATCATAGAATAATTATTTCATCACAGTGGCAACTGCTGATTTCATTTCAAAATGCAAGAAATATTTAATTCACCGAAAACATACATAAAACTAAATATTCATTACTCATAACTTAATTATCACTGCTACACTCGGTTCACTAGCAACTAAGTTCACCACACACTTGGTTTAAATAGAACATTTGCAAACCACCAGAACACAAGTCATTGCAAAATCAAAATTAGCTGGATGCCAAGCACCAGCAGCTACAGTTCCTAGTCAGTCCTACTACCAGCAGCTAAGCAGCTCTCATGTCGAAGAAGCATTGTTGATGGACAAGATACACTTGAGTAGCGCATTGTTCTCCTCCATTGCCTTGCTGTTCATCTCCTCTATCTCCGTTTGTGTCCTCGCCAACCATTCCTCGGCTTCTTCACTTCTCCTCTTGAGATCATCAAGCTCACCTTGTACAACAGCCTTAGCTTCAGTTGCTAGTTGCTCCCGAAGGTCACTTTCGTTTGATGCAGATGCTTTGGAGGATGACACTGGTTTGATACCAACACTCTTGAGGAAAACATTTGAGCTGTTTTTAGAGAGCACTTGGGACACAACCTGCACACTAGATACTTTTGTCTCACATTCACCAACAGGTTCTGCTCTCAAAGCTTCCATATTGACCTGAAACACCAATTACCCTTCGTTAGTTGTTAATTGTTGCATGAATCTGAGGAGGAAATATTAGACAACATGTATTTGAAAGAATATAACAACTAACGATACTACTGCTACCAATAGACAGAAAAATAATCTGGCAAGAAAATATCAAAATTGATAACTAGTTGTAATGAGCAATAGATTAATTAGTGGCTGAATACAAGTAGCTAATTTGAGAATGAATTGAAGTTTATTTTGAACTCTGAATGAGTACTTCTACTGACCATAAGTCATGCTTGGTTTAGAGTTCAAACTTCAGAGAACAATGGTCCGGCTAACCCCTGCCTTTGCCTGAGCTAGTGCTTGACTTTGACATGTTGCTTCCTGCTATAGTGCTTCCACCATTATTACTAAGTATGGCCATTCTTTACCATGGAGCTTTTAAAGCTCCGTAGGTTTGGTATCTCTATCTCTACCAGCTTTAAAATACTATGGGACTTGGATTCTTTGGACTATGCTACTCATGAACATGAATCATGCGTGTAAGATTAGTTTTCTTTTAGTGGGTCACGGAAAACACAGCAATAACATTTGATAGTAGAATCAGCTATAGTTAACTTACATGGCTTCTGGATCATTAAAAACACTCATGACCAAGTCAGATATGCTGTTTCCAGCAGCATTTCCTGATGCAGAAAACGTTGCAGCCTGAGGAAATAAATATGAAACATTAGAAAGAGACTGGTAGATATTTGTAATACTATACAGTTAGAGAAACTACCTGATTATTAAAGGGCCGAACTTGGTTAGTATGACCAAGGGTTGCCGTACTGGCATTTATTTGGGCCTGCAACCAATGTCACCATAAAAAAAATGATCACTGCTAACCATAAAATCACCCGCAAAAAACTTAGTAAGTCACTCAACTCCCAGAATTAAATATGTGGGATCTTAGTACCTTTGGCCTGGTGTGATCCAGATGCACCTGAATGCAGTGCAGAAAGTGATGGGGTATTTCATTGAAGTCTGTCACACGCCTGCCAAGAAATCATAAACAGTAAGATTTCAAGAAGTATGTCTGAAGTAGCTGTATCGAATTCACAATATATTTGCCCAGGCAAGGTGAGACTTTATCCTCAGTACTAGTTCATAAGTGAGAATCATCCCAAGAAGATCTTGCTACCAATTTTGAGACATCAGATGACAAACAACTTTCAATATGATATAATGTTGGATAAGCAACAATGAAACATTACATATTTCATTAACAACAACATACTGGAGTACAAATAACCTAGACGGGTTGATGCAAACCTAGCAACCACTAAGTTGTTATTTGAATTTGACACAGCATAGGCCTTTTATTTAGTCTTCTACTTTAGCACAGGAAAAATGAAATTTTAGTACAGTGGCGTAATTCCATGAAAGAGATCAAACAACACACCAGTAATCCACAGGAAGCAGACATTGAAAGTAAGCATCACAAATCACCATGCAGGAGTAGAAAGACTAATAAGTATATAGAGCTCACCGCACAGAGTAGGCAACTATATGGCGCTTTCCTTGAAAACCTTTCAAACCGCCATTGACTATAACATAGTCCCCGTCACTTGTAAAACTGAAACAAAGCAACACTATCAATTTTGACGCATGACAAACTAAATAGTTAATCTGTAATTCTTACTTGACATCAGCGATTTCCTTAGCGTCGGAAGACTCATTTTCCCTTGAAAAAAAAGAACGACATTAAATTAATGGAACAATCCAAAAGTGCTAAACATCAAATACGATCTGAAGCATCCTACCAACGATTCACATCTATCTTGCCGGCACCATCATGAAGAGTGAATTGAACATCTTTGACGTGCTGAACCTTATTCAACATGCGTCCAACAAGCCTAACCTGCAATTCAGAGTAAATACAACATTTTAAATGACTTCGATATGCCAACTAAATGCTCAATGCAAAACCGTCTGAAACCAGATAAATTAGATTTCACAAAAAAAGACATTATAGCAAGTATTGGAAAATTTGCATAAAAGGGAAGCATTTCATTGGGGCCCACCATACCTATGTCCTAGAGGCTAATTTCCAGTAGAACAACATCAGATAAAAGAGGCCATTTTTCTTTCTTAATGGATAATGGGTCTACTAATGAACAAATCTTCCATCCAAGCAGTGTGACCATCCAAAATGCAAATCTTACGAATGAATCTTGCAATTCTAAGCACCGCCCGGGAAAAGCCGCGTCCATGATCTGTTTCACGGTGAGCGGGAGCAGCGTCTGCGCGCTCCAACCCTGCCCACCACACCGGTCGATCGGGAGCGCCCGTAACGGGTCAGCAGGGGATGGAGAACAAATGGACGAAAGGGAGCAATACAAAGGGGAGGGGGATTAGGAAGGACCTTGGAGAGGCCGCTGCTCTCCGGGACCACCGTGGACTGTGAGGGCATGAAGCCCCGCCGCCGAAGAGCGAGTTAGCGTTGGCGGCACCACCGCCGCCGCCGCCGTACATCGTGGCGGTTGAAGCCCTAAACCCTAGGCTTCCTGAGGAAGGAAGGGAGGAGCAAAGGAACGAGGGCGGGAGAACGGTTGGGCTGGGGAGCCTTTCCTCTATTTTGAGCGGAAATGCAGGGAGGCAGCGCAGCAGGCAGGCGGGCATGGGTTCTATCGGACGACTACTGCGCGCAGCTATGCCATTACTTTTGAGTCCGTGTTTATTAATCAATCTAAAAATAGCTTTTCTAATCCAATATTTTTTTTCGGATTGACGCAGGCTGCTGGTTAAGTAACATGTGTCCCAAAACCAACAAACACACTTTAATAGCGCAATGGTAAGGAAGTTTGAGATTCTTTATGAGCTCTTGGGTTCGAATCTGATGGGAGTTAGCTTTTTTACATTTTTCTAACATTTTTTGTATTTTTTATTTGTCTATGTTCATTTTTTGCCAGATCTTCAATTAGTATATTATTACTTATTGATTATGACATAAAAGCTTAAAATGATTTCGACGAAGTCGTACTATACATCCCTCCACAAGCATGAAAAACTTTGACTTAGTGACAAGGCTATATGTGAGACCCTTGGGAGGATGTGTATGACCACTTTCTGAGAATCAGTTCAAACTTTTTTATCATCATTATGCACCAAAATAAGGTGTTTATGCAAGTTTTTAGATTTTTCTAGCTAGCTTAGGGTATTTTAACATTTATGCTTCATTATCCAACAAAAATTATAATAATAGGAAAACTTGGTCAGAAAATTGCACAGATGCACACAACATTAGTTTTCGGCTCCATAAGCATCCCATTAAAGTTTCAAATGATTTTGACGAATTGGTACTGTACATCACCTAGAATCATGAACATGTCTAAGTGACTAGGCTATATGTGACACATGTGAGACACTTGTGTGGTTGTGCATGATCACTTCCTCAGAAATAGTTGAAACTTTTTTGTCATCATTATACACCGAAATGAGGTGTCCTTGCAAGTTTTTAGAATTTTTCAACTAGCTTAGGGTATTTTAACATTTTTTATTCACTAATCAAACAAAAATTAGAACAATAGAGAAACTTGGTCAGAAAATCACATAGATGCACACAACATCATAGTTTGGTTCCATAAACATCACATAAAATTTTCAAATGATTTTGACAAGGTGGTACTATATATCTTGTACAAGCATGAATAACTCTCACTTAGTTATTAGGTTATATGTTAGACATGTACGTCTTTGTGAGGATGTGCATGACAAATAAATAAAATAATATGTAACAAATGTAATAAGATACTTGAAAATGAATGAGGTTATTAAGCAATAATATACTAATTAAAAAACTGGTAAAATGAACATAGAGAAATAAAAAACACCAAAAAATGGCTCCCATTGGCCTCGAAACCTGGAGCTAAAGGAAAAACTCGATGTGCATTACCATTGAGATACTCAAGTGTGTTTAATATATCTCGACCACTGTTTTACTTAACTAAAGCCTAAGCTGCACCAAGTCTTAACATGCCTGCTTTCCTCTCCTCTGTAGTCTCGGTGTTCATAGACCAAAGGAAGATAAGCAAAGTCCACCGATTGGTGTTGGGAGCAAAGTCGGGCTTCTATCCATCTGTTTTGATAATACAATAAAACCTTGTACTCACTCCTTAATTTCCAGTAATAAATTCAACAAATTTCAAAAACACATCAAAGACATGCATATATTTAGAAAAAAATTGAATACCAATCAAACCTTGTAATTGGCGATCCTCTGCTCGCGCACCACACGTAGCTATGCTCGCCGATGGTGCTGCTCTGTCCCACACGTGCGCCGCCGCTGCCCAGCACCGATCTGCTCGTGTGTTGGCGCTACAGTTGTGTCCCAAGCACGCTGCCACTGCCCGGTGCCGCTCTGCTTGTCCGCACGGCGCTGATTAGCCACCAGGGATGCACCCTCGACACTAGTTTTAGGGCCACAGACGCCCTCGCGATCAGTCTCCACGAGTATACATAATCGGTCATGTCTCTATGTGATCATAAATATAGGGTCCATCAACTCAGAACATGTTTCGAGTACAAATGGCGGAACATGTATCGAGTACAAGTGGCGGAACATGTATGTTATGATCTCAAAAGGGCCAATGTCCTACTGGTAAGGCACGTACCTATTAAGGGACACGTCGTGGGTTCGAGCCTCCCGAGGGGCAGGCAGCGACCGAGAGGCAGGTCAGCTGCCCCATTGGTGAGACCACATTGCTACGTCATCGCTATGTTCTCAGTACAAATAGAAAAATATGTATCTTCAAATCACAAAAACCCTTGTGTTCTAGTGGTGAGGCTCCTTTCTCTTCACCAGCAGATTGCAGGTTCGAACCCATGCAATAGCAATTTTTTGCAATGAAAATAAAGGGAGCAATAGTAATTTTTTGCAATGAAAATAAAGGGAGCGGGCTGGCAGCTAGTCGGCCTCAACTCGTGGCCCCTCGAAGCCACGTGTTCGTTGACTGGCCCCGTTGGTGGGACCGAATCGCCATGTCATCGAAGTTGGGACCCGAAGGTGGGTCCGCATCACTACGTCTTGAATTGGGACTCACTGGTGGGACCACAGCGCCATGTCGTCGAGGTGGAACAAGAGCCAAATAACCAATGACGATTTAGTTTTGTTAATGTATGACAATCCTTTCATTTTCGTCATTATTCTTCATGCCAAAGCTCCATCACTCGTGAGGCATGACGATCTGTTAAATTTCGTCATAGAATGCTATCATTCTGTGACGAAGTTAGCACTCGTCACTAGTGAATCGTCATTGATGAACACATTTCTAGTAGTGTCATCTCTTGAGATAATATAGCTAGTGGTAGTAACAAGATAACTTGAGCATTTATTTCACAAGAGAAAAACAGAAATATTTTTGTTATTCTCTCCCGGATTAGGAGTAGAATATTTTTGGGTAATTCTGGAGATGGAAATGGATGGATATATGTGGATGGTACTTCCGGAGTAGAAGTAGCATATATGAGTGAACGTGCAAGTGAAATCTTGATTTAACCACATGACAAGCTTCTAAGGGTCTACATAGCTTGACCACACTCAATGCTCATAAGCAGTAAATAGTAAATGTGTGGCTCAAAGTCTGACAAGCATGTATATATGGCTGTGGTAGGAATTTAAACTCTCGTCATATAGGAACTCATCATGCAACATTTTAAAGATTTTCAAAGATAAAATTCTCTAGAATTCTAGCATCTCTAGGAATAGATAAACAACAGCTCAACCTTCCCATATCATATCCGTTAACAACTTAGACTTCAGATCAAGTTTTTATCCCACAAGTTTAGGTCTAGAGTAAGCTTTAAATTATAACAGTTATATCTAAACTTGAGAGAGAACTTAAAATTTGAAAATTAGGCAGAGCAACTATTCATCATATCCATGCTTGAGTTTTATTTAGATACAGATTAGCATAGCCACTTTATTTATTTATTAAACACACTAAGCGAAAGACATATATATAAGCATAAAATCTTTATTTGAGTTTTTCATAGTTATATATATTTAAATTCTAATATAATATAAGTATAAAGATAGATAGAAATACTTATTGGTATAAATGGTGGTGCTCTCCCCCAAGCTGAATTTTGACGTAATTTCCCTTGATGTAGCTAGCAGGTGGCAGAGGTGTATTTGAAAGTCAGCAGTATTCTGACAACGATTAGAATGTCCTCCGTCTGCTAGTCTTCTTGATTCTTAAATCTTGTGGAGCTCAAATAGACAACAAAGCTTGTGGAACTGATTAAGTGTTAGCATAAATATCTAGCCTTTATCATGTTGAGACTCCTTAATAATTATTATTCCCTGTTTTTATATTTTTGTTTTATAAAACAGAAATGAAATATTTATTTTATTTTTATGCCACCACAGTGAATGTACTTATGGGTTTTATGCCACTCGTATACTCACATGGGGCTTACTGTTTTTTTTTCACTTTTTTATTTTCTTTTTAGAATAGTATGAATATGATTAACTAAGTAACTATTTAAAATAATTAAAAGGGAAAAGATAACTACCAAGTTTACCTCTTGGCAAGGCGTTCGGTGTTTTTAAGTCCTCCGAACAGGACTCTCCATTTTCTCAATTGTCCTGGGATTCGTTGGTTGGCGGAGTCGGTACTTCCGGCGGCGCCTCCTCTTCATGTATAGTTATCTTCTCTTTCCATACCTCACTCGGTGCTTCAGTCTCCTCTGGATAGTTCTGTTTAAACTCTACGTCTTCTGACCTTACAACTTCTCCTTCATAGTCTGCCCATCCGTCCTTAATGATCTGCCTCCTCTGGTTGCGGTTGCGTCGCTTCCTTACCTGCTTAGATTCTTCAATGATATAGTTAGGGTCAGTAAAATAACGGCGTACCTTCTCTGAGGGGAAGTGCATATGGACTTCTCCGGTTCCAATGTAGATAATTGCTTTAACAGTGCTGAGGAACGGTCTTCCAAGGATGATGGGTGGATCATATTCGTCTTTTCCCATGTCAATAACTTGAAAGTCTGTGTAGACAAAGTGATCGTCTATTTTGACTAGGACATCAATTATTGTTCCTTTAATTTCTCGAAATGTCTGATCTGCCATCTGGAGCTGAATGTATGTTGGTCTTAGTGGCATGGTTCCGAACAAGAGCCGATAGGTGACTGCGGCCATTATGTTGACGCCCGATCTGGTGTCACAAAATGTCTTGTAAAAGTTGTATCCATTTATGGAGCAGTAGATGCTTGACATTCCTGGGTCGTCCTTTTTGGTCAAAAACGGTGACTTAAGTTGGTGATCTTGACCTCCATGAACTACAGTGACCATCTTAGCTGACTCGGTCCACACTTGCTTGTTCCTATTCCTCCTGTTGGTCCTCTTCCTTGATTCACATCTGGATTGATGTGGAATTTGTGTAGTCTTGTTCTTGAAGAAAAATGTTTCCTTCCTCCCTTTGATGTAGAAACTGATCTTAGCAGCACTAGCGTAGATGATAGCTCCCAAGGTGTTCAAGAATGGCCTCCCTAAGATGATGGGTGCCCTCTCATCATTACCGGTCTCTACCACTACAAAGTCTGCTGGGGCATACAAGGTACCAACTCGGACGCAAAGGTTCTTCAATATTCCTTTTGGAAAAGTTATCGTCTGATCTGCAAACTGCAAACACATGGTTGTCTCTAATAAAGGATATGTAAAGAATTTCTCATAGAGTACCCTGGGTATAATGTTGACGCTAGAGCCAAAGTCGCAGAGTGCTTCTGGAACGTCCACCATGTCGATGGAGATCGGGATGACGGGGCGTCCTCGATCGCCTCTCTTGACCGACAGAAGGTTAGTAGAGAATTCAGTGACGGGGTTACTCCAATTACCTACATCAAACATGTCTACAAGATTTGCAGATTCTAATCCTTCCGGTTGTGATGGTATACCGGGGTTAGTAGTAGGAATAGCAGCAGCTATTTGATTTAATTGAGATTCAATCATTTTATTAAAGCTAATTTGATTCTTGATGGCAGTAGAGAAATTATCCATTCTAATACTTATATTTTCTAGCATTTTATCATTAGATGCCACTTTCTTAGATAGGTTATCCATTAGCTTTCCTTGATTAGACACTAACTCTCTCAGAGGTGGAAAATTATTATTATTGTTGTAAGAAATGTTACCTTGATAATTACCTGAGTAGTTAGGCCTCTGTTGATTCCAACCTTGATTTTGTTGAGGACGGTTGTAGTAGTAGTTGTTGTTGTTGATGATGATGTAGTTCACATCCTCAAGCATCTTAGGGCAGTGATTGCCTGAGTGTCCAGTGTCTCCACACTCCTCACAAGTCATGTGAGAGTCGTAGATGTGCATAACTTCTTTCTTGTCTCTAGCTCTATCATCGAGCTTCTTCATGAGCAGGTCTAGCTTTGCAGACAGCATGCCTACCTCCTTCAGCTGATGCATACCTCCACCTCTCTTGCGTGTCTGGGTCCTCTCTTCATTCCAGCTTTGATTGGACTCCATCTTCTCCACGAGAGGTGTGGCTTGTGGTATGGTATGTGATAAGAATGCTCCTCCAGCTGCAGCATCCATGGTTTCTCGGGCGCTGTTCCCGAGCCCATGATAAAACGTCTGCATCAATAGCCAACTCTCCATTCCATGATGGGGACATTCTAGGATGTAGTCTTGGAAGCGCTCCCATGCTTCTGGAACAGATTCGTCATGTTGTTGCTGAAAACTTGTAATCTTCCCACGGAGAGCATTGGTCTTGCCCATGGGAAAGAACTTAGCCAGGAAGTTTGTTGAGCAGAGTGTCCACGTAGTATTCTTCTCCTTCGTAGCGTAGAACCACTGCTTCGCTCTTCCTAACAGTGAGAATGGGAAGAGGCGAAGTAGTATAGCATCTCTGGGGACTCCTGATATGGTAAATGTGTTGCAAATCTCCAGGAAGTGTTGTAGATGAGCACTAGCATCTTCGTGTGCCTTCCCACAGAACTGGTTGGATGGCACCATGTTGATAAGTCCAGGCTTGAGCTCAAAGTTGCCATCGATCTCTGCAGTAGGTCCAGTGCGGATGTTGTCCGTAGTGGGAGCTGAGAACTCGCGGATCGCTTTGTTCGCCATGGCTTCGAACTCTGAAGACAAGTTCCGGTGATCTTCTTGATTGGATGAAGCTTCTTGCTGAAGTGTTGATGATCTCTTCTTGAGCTTGGCTCTAGTTCTTCTGAATAACGCTTCGGGATTGTCAACAAAATTTCCTAGAAGATGTCTTCTATTCATACATTCCCCTGCATAAGATAAAATAGAAAAATATCGGGGTAAAACTGTATGAGAGAATAGATAAGCTCAATCATATTAGTGATGCGAATGATAACTCAAAATCTTTTATTCCATTCCAGATTAGTAATCAACCTTCCCTGGCAACGGCGCCAAAAATGCTTGTTGGGTATTCTTAACATCATTACCAAAAGTAGACTAAGTTCTCTAAATCTAGTAACGGTGCCAAAAATACCAAACCTATCCCTCATACCACTTAAGCCAAGTTGTCATCCCCAGCATGACATGAGAGACGCGGTATTGAAATATGCAATTGCTCTTCTAAATAAATAATGAATGAGATCTGCAAGCGCACAGATTAATACCGATGTAGCATTTTAATCGGGAAGTATTCCAGGTATCGTTATTTATATTTTTACCACTGGGAAGGGATTAACAATCATCAATATTGATTATAGAATAGAATATGAGATTGAGCATCTATCATTGCATATGTAATTGAGAACATTTATCTAACTCTTCATACAGGGATAAGTGTCACATAAAAGATATATGAAATAATGAATAGTGACAAGGATAATTAATCTGATTAGCCACATATAAATATGATAAGCACCTCAATTAGATACTCTAGATAGTCATTAGCATGGTATTAGAACGAACTACAAGAATATTCCCTAAGTTATTCTCAACTATATAGTCTAGCATTATCATAATTAGTGCAAGCATACTTAGCAATCATTGCGAGACAAGACTACGCCCATGCATAGTGATATTAGCAAGGTAAATGAGAAACATAGCAATCACTCCCCTATAATAATGTTGCTCTGCCAGCCCAATACACGAGAGGGGGACTATATAAGAATCAATGAAGCTGTCACTATCACGAACTACCCCACTGTTGACGGTCCTTAAGTATCAAATTTAATTATCAAATAAACAAAGAAAAGGATCTAAATGAAATCAACATCTAGACTTAGGGTTTTATCTGACAGAATTCCACGAGTTTTGGTGTTTGTCTATTTCTGCAGGGGGTTATCAGGAAATACAGAAGAAAGGCACACACATCGGGATTACATAGAGATATTAACGTGCCACACAATTATCTTACATCTAGATGACTCCAGAAGCCACGGGAAGGAAGCGGAGGCCGAACAAAGCCAGGACCTGGGCGCCCGCCCACGTCCTTAGGGCGCCCGCCCTGCTACAGTGGCCAATCACGTTCAACCTCGCGGATTATGCTCCACCGACCTAAAGGATCAAGAATAACCGTTCAATCAATGTCGGTTTGATCCGACGGCCCAGGTTCACTTGAAGGGACTATATAACCAGACTCCCTGGCCCCTGGAGGAGGCACCCCTTGATCATTATTCATTATTCATAGATAGAGCAAAAGCTAGGGTTTAGAGATGAGAGCTCTCCTCTCTTCTCTAAACTAGAGTAGATCTAGATAGTAGCAAGATGGAGAACGAAGGAGGATTAGAGGAGAGGCTGGCCTGTCGGTTCTTCCTCCGGTTGTACTTCGTCATGATCAAGCTCTAATCAAGCTTGCTCATGGGATGACTCTGGTAATCTACTTCTAATTCATTATGCAATTACTAATTATGTATGTTCTGGTTCACAACTCTTTTGAATATTCTAATCTATAGGACGCTATAGGTGAGAGTTGTAGTATAGGTGTAAGCGAGGTGCTTAGATCTAGATTACTTGTGGATATCCCCTGTCTAGCTGGATCGTGTGGTAGGCCGCGTAGGTGACAGTTACGTCGGTCCTCTGTAGTCCACGTCTTGTTAGCAGGACGGGTAGGGTTTATCGGCCTAAGGATAAGCATCCTCTGTGGTGTACTCTTATCACGTGGTTCGTCCCAGACATAGACATACCCCTTTGAAGTAGAGAAACCATAGCTATCCTCTCTATTCTACTATCATCGCCCATATACTAGAATTGCTCTATTCTCTATTCCCATATAATCAATTTTGGTACCAACAGATAGCTATCCTCTCTGTTATCTTACCTTTAATATTGTTCTTATTCGATTCTACTATCTTTCCTATTTACACCTATCTATCTATTTTGGTTAAGTTAGAGCGTAGTTGGTTCTCCCGTTTCCCTATGGATACGACAAAACCTTTAACCGGGTAAAAGCTTCAACGGTATTCGTGCGCTTGCGGATTATCTGTGTGCGTATAAATACCATAGTACACTTTAGTGCCATGCTGGGGATGACAACCTAGTATTCAAGTGGTGTTAGCAAGTGTCAACAAGCATTTTTGGCGCCGTTGCCGGGGAGACGGTTGCTGAGTTGACTACGAACTAGCTTAATCATTTTCTAAAAAAAAATAAAAAAAATATATTTTCCTTTTATCCTTTGCCTCATCTCTGCTAATCTTTCTTCTTATCTAATCCTTGATCTCTGGTCTATCATGAATTCAAACATGTCTATCTATGAATTTCATAGACCTACGGGCACACATCTCGAACCACCAAAATCTTCAAAGCCTATCATAGCATCTAGTTTTGAGATAGACCCCGAATACATAGAATTTGTTCAAAAACAACCTTTCTCAGGAGAAGGTGAGGAAAACCCATACACACACCTAAGAGAGTTTTATCGAGTCTGTGACCTCCTTCGCATAGAAGGAATGTCCGATGAGACCCTCAAATGGAAGCTCTTTCTGTTCTCTTTAACGGGAAAAGCTAGACATTGGTACAAACTCAAAGTAGGGAGTGTTCATGGAGATTGGAAGGAGTTATATAGTAGTTTTCTTTCTAAATATTTTCCAATCTCCAAAGTGGCGGAACTTCGGCGTGATATTATTTCTTTTAGACAACTAGAAGAAGAATCTCTTAGGAAATCATGGGACCGCTTTATTAACCTTACTCTCACTGGCCCAAAGCTTTCTATTCGAGAAGAAGTTCTTCTAATTCACTTTTTTGAGGGCCTTAGTGGGGAAAATAAGCAAACCTTGAATACAGCCTCTAGAGGATCCTTCTATCTCCTACCTGCTAGTGAATCTTGGAATTTGATTGATTTATTAAGTGGAAAGTCTCCTAGCTTTTATATCCCTGAGAAAGAGACAAAGTGGAATTTGATTGATGCAAAACTGATCTGCAAACACAAAGGGCTAATACCCGATTCAAACGTTAAGGCGTGCCAGCCGATTTGACCTTGCTATCGGCAAAGGTGATAACTCGAATGCTTTAGTCCTGACAACAGCGATGCGCCCGGATGTCACGGCTAAGAGGTACTCACACGGAACTCGAGAACACGCCGAGCTTAAGTCGGCAAATTCCTAAGAACTCGTAATAAAAAGAAAAAAGTATGACGAAGTCGTCGAAAAGTAGATGCTGGAATATGAGTAAAAACGTGTGTTTGATTGATTTCTTGATTGATTATTACAAGGTCCTAGGGTTTATATTTATACCCTGCTCAAAGAGCTACAACCAGACACGATTAGAATTCGAATTCCAAATTACACGGAATCCGTATACAAAACGATGCAAATAACTAAGGAAATAATAAAACTATCCTTCGTGACAAACCGAAACTCCTCCACATGACAACTGGCAGCTTCCGGACTCCTCCTTCGCCTCATCGGCAATCCCCTTGCCATAGTCATCGGCAGACCTTTTTATCCAGCCATCGGCACCATATTACTGCCTGTGGACTTAGTCACATTCAACCTCTCCCTCATCGGCAACCATCCTCATCAGCAACCCGCATCGTACTGCCACCCTATCCTGCCATCCTAGACACGTGCCCAAAAATGGTGTCAACACATGCCCCCCAGTTTCGGAGTATAAAACTATTAATGCTCCGAAATTCTCTGCAGTAATGATGCCTTCTCCGCAATTAATGCTCCTAATCTGGTAACCGACAACCTCAATCTGGACAACTCTGATCCTAATCCTCCGCAGATTCCTCGAAATCCCCAACTTCCTAAACGGGCATCTTTCTTGGTCGTACATCGGCAACAATACCGTTACAAAGATCTGCCGATGCTCTAACCAGGATATTCGCAAAAACGGTTACCTCCCCTCTATCCGCCCATCGGCAAGATGACCGTTATAGAATATCGCCGATGGACCGACCAGGAGATCTCGCACAGTAAAATATCTTTAGATAATGACCGCTTCCCGTCAAATCACCTGCACAATCCCTGGATTACCGTGCGAACAGTTACCATATCCACCTGAGTACCCTCGGGCTTCTCGGATGCGGCAAAGAGATAAGTCGGATTTGCCCTTGCCCATCTTGTCCTATAAATAGTTCCTTCTTGGGTACTCCTCCCCCATTACACCATTCTACTATCCAACTTTGCTTTTCCAGCGGCGGCGCCATTTACAACCTTCAAGATCTCCGACAAGCACTCCTCTTCATCAACTCCGGTGCCCTCCAACGTCCTCTTCACGACAAGATGGCCATTGGCTTCGTCGTCCCTGAGGTCAGACTTCCATCTCATCTTCTGTGTATATTCCTATTCATCCGCGATTCATCTTACTGAATATTCCCCTTTTCCTTTTTCTTTGTATTTTTATTCCCCCAAAATCACTAGGAGTTGTCCAATAAAATTGTCATCCCCACCGATCAACCACACCTTCAATGTCTCGGTCCTCTAGGGGATTCAGATCCAACCAATCTTATCAACGCAGAAACCAATAGAATCCCCTTTAGGGCTGAAAACTTTTCTGTAGATCTATGGAAAGACACTTTTCGTTCTTGGCCTAGCCCTACTGTAGGGTGGAAAGACTGGTTCTTGAGGGTCAGCAATTCTTATGAAGTCCAGTGGGGTGAGAGGAAGCTAGCTCAATGCATTAGGCTATCCATTGCCGATATGCACAGGAACGAGTCACTGCTGATAGCTGCATCCTACTTTTGGTCAGACACTCTCAATGCTTTTGTTTTTGGCCACGGCCCTGCTTCTCCTACCCTTGCCGATGTAGCCATGCTCACTGGGCTAGATATATCTTCTGCCGATAGCACCCACTTTTTTGATACTGCCCCCAGTGCCAAAGTGGAGACTCGCGCTATCCGCGGTTGGTCAGGGTACATCCAGAAGTACCGCGGGAGAGGGCCTGTCACCATAAAGGAGCAAACCACCTTTCTGAACATGTGGCTGGACAAGTTTGTATTCTGTGGTCGATCGGCAGGACCAACTTCTGTCTATCTATCGGCAGCAGAAAGACTGGCTAGCGGTGGCCAATTTCCTCTCGGCCGATATTTGCTCAGCGCTGTTTACCACCTTCTTCATCAGGTAGCCCAGAAACTCCTGCTTGGCCAATCCATCGGCAACTTGGGAGGCCCCTGGTGGTTTATTAATATGTGGCTCAATCTGCACCTGCATAAGCGCCTTGATTTCAACTTGTTCTCACAGCACTTCCCAAGAGATATAGCCGAAAATCATGTGTTGGGTGAAGAGGAATCGGCAACGCGTGCCCCCTTGAACTTTGGCGAAGCCGTTATAGTCTTACCCTGTTCAGGGAACAATCCGGATCAGATCGGCCGATTCTTCGAGACTCTGTATGAGGGATTGGCCAGAGATGAACGACCATGGTTGGCCTATGATGACCCAGACAGCATGCTCCCTCTAACCTTCAATCCATTTGATGAAGCTCTTGACAAGGATAATGAGGTGATGATGGCAATTGTGACTCCCAGAGCCATACCAGTGAATTTCTTCGGTAGCACAAAAACCTCTCCCCAAACCTATGAATTTTACAATCCATCGGCATTAGCTCGCCAGCTAGCTTTCGGCCAGTTGCCGATTGCACTTCCTTATGCCGATGTGATAAAGCCCAGAGAACCTATCACCAACCTTCTCGAGTGGACTCGAGTAGCCCAGCTACCACCAAATGCCGATACAGATGTAGATCTGTCAGAATGGGTTCCAGCTGCCTTTATCACTCAGGCATACAAGCTATGGTGGGCAGAATGGAAAGAGAATCTATTCTGCAGATCGGCCCTCTCATACCGCGGCATGATCGACCCCGAATACGAAGTCCCTGATGACACTGTAAGTATTTTAAACCGATGTCTCATTTTCCAATACTATTTCCATCGGTAACTTACCCCTGTATTCCTTTTGCAGGTTGACAACACCCCCCCATTGGTTAGTAGGAGTGGCAAGCCGATCGACTTGTTCCCCTCAGGCCCGATCTCCTCAATCGGCCACAATGCTCCCACTCTGGCTTCCATCGTGCATCGGGGTGCGCGCCTCAAGAAAGTTACCACCAGGAAAACTCAGACATCGCCAACGGTAACTGCTTCCACTCTGGCGCAAGCTTTCAAGGCAATTTGTCAAACCCTTTTCATTTATGCTGACTATCTTTGTATCGGCTATCTGTGCTCATAAACTCCTTTTTGTTGTTGCAGCAAACTGGTGCATCGACAAAAGCCAAACGCCAAGGTACCGATGCCCCCCAGTCTAGCCAGCCAAAGAGGAAGGGCACCCAAGGTGCTAAGGCTAGAACAAAGCGCCAGAAAGTGGCAACTCCCCCTCCTCCTCCGGTGTCTCCAATCCCGGTGGAATCTTCCCCTTCTTCTCCAGAAGTCCAGACACAGCAAGCACCATCTCCCCAACCAATGCAGGAAGCACCACAGATGGAAGAACCCCAGCAGGAAGAACCTCAAACAGAAGGTACATCAGCTGACGTGGGTGAACAAACAACTGGCCCGGCAGGTCCAGTTATATCATCGGCGGTTTCCCCGATTCAGACAACTGTTGTTCCTCCTCCGGGTAACATATTTCAACAATACTTCCGCCGATAAACTTATTCTCATTTAGTCTCATAACCCTTCCTGTCTTCTTTCAGTCGATATCGTTTCATCGGCAACATTTGCCGATCAACCTGTAGCTCCATCGGTATCTTTGAGTCAAAGGCAAGAAATTGCCTTGAAACAAGTAAGTCATCCAATTTTTCCACCAGTATCGTCTGCCGAAGCTTTGACCATAAAAATGACTTATTTCATTCTCATTTTCAGGAACAAGATTCTCCCGATAGCTTATTCTCCTTCGCCATTGATATCTTCGAAGAAGAAGGTGAGGAAGCAAGCTCCTCTCGGGCAATTGGGACTGTATCGGCAGAAACCAGGGCTAAGCTGGAGGAGCTATCGGCCATACTTCATCAAGACACAGCTCAACTGGTCAACGATTCTGACCCAGCCAAGGCACTGTTCAAAACCCTTAGAGGCCAAATTACTGCCGATGCTGAAGAAACCCTCTTCCATGCTGCACACCTAGAAAGCCGCCAGCTACAGTACCAGAGAGCCACTCGACGCCTTGCCGATAGAGCCGCTCAAATCCAGCTTTCTGAGGAGATGATGAAAGAAAAACTCTTAGCCGATGAGAAACATAAGAACATCGGCACCTTAAAGTCCTCAGGTGATGCACTGAAGCAGAAAGTATCTGATCTATCGGCAAAAAGAGAAGCTCTACTGGCCGAACTCAAGCAGGTAGAGGATGCTCTGTCCCAAGCCCAGCAAGAAGAGAGTCAACTGCCGGAGACCATCAAGCACCTTGAACAAGAACGAAACGTCCACGGTCGCAAAGCGCTGCAGTTGAAGAGGAAGCTGAAGCCGATAGAAGGTTCTGCCGATGATGATATCAAAGAGATAGAGACAGCCAATCAGATCCGGCTGCGCGCCATATCGGCAATCCAAGCGCTGCTGAACATCTGAAGCTTTCATCGGCAACACACCTTTGTTTTCCCGCTTTTAGCTTTTAGTCTAGCCGATAAGACTGTTATCGGCATCTTTTGAAACATTAAGTCTGCCCCCAAACATTTAAATCCAGCCGATAGGAGTGTTATCGGCACTTAAACTTTTATGCATCGACCCATATGCTGGGGTAGTACTTCTTTAAATATTTGCCATTTAATGCTCTGGGAAATTCAACTCCTTCGAGAGTTTCTAGAATATAGGCATTACTAGGAGCCGAGTGTCTTATCCGATAAGGACCTTCCCAATTAGGAGACCACTTCCCAAACTTCGAACTTTTAGTCCCGACTGGCAAAATCAACTTCCATACTAAATCCCCATCGGCAAACTCCTTAGCCTTTACTTTCTTATCATACCATCTAGCAACTCTCTTCTTATTTTCTTCTATACTCATTAAAGCCTTTAACCGATGCCCTGCTAAATCATCTAACTCATCGGTCATCAAAGTGGCATAATCATCGGCAGCCAATTGATCTTGAAAAGATAATCGCCTAGATCCAGCCTTAATCTCCCAAGGCAACACTGCATCATGTCCATACACCAATTGATAGGGTGACACCTTGGTTGATCCATGACAAGCCATCCGATAAGACCATAGTGCTTCATTTAACAATGTATGCCACCGCCTAGGATTTTCTTCAATCTTTCGTTTAATAAGCTTGATAATTCCTTTGTTAGACGCTTCGGCCTGCCCATTGGCTTAAGCATAGTAAGGAGAAGAATTCAACACTTTAATTCCCATACCGATTGCGAATTCATCGAACTCCCCCGACGTGAACATGGTGCCCTGATCGGTAGTAATCTTTTGGGGAATCCCAAATCGGTAAATAATACGCTCCTTCACAAAATCAATCATATTGGCCGATGTGACTTTCTTCAAAGGAATAGCTTCGACCCACTTAGTGAAATAGTCAGTGGCAACTAGAATGAACTTATGCCCTTTGCTAGATGGTGGATAAATCTGGCCGATCAGATCGATGGCCCATCCCCGGAATGGCCAAGGTTTTATTATAGGATTCATAGCCGATGCGGGTGTTCTCTGGATATTACCGAACTTTTGACAACCTTGACATCCCTTGAAATATCTAAAACAATCTTCAAGTATGGTTGGCCAAAAATATCCATTCCTTCGAATCATCCACTTCATCTTAAAAGCTGACTGATGCGCTCCACACACTCCTTCATGGATTTCCCCCATCAAACTTCTGGCTTCATCATCACCCAAGCATCGGAGAAGAATTCCGTCGATAGTTCGATAATACAATTCGTTTTCAAGGAGCACATACTTGGTTGCCTGAAATCGAACCCGTCTTTCAACTTTTTTGGATGGATCTTTTAGATAATCAACAATTTCTTTCCTCCAATCACCGGCACCGACTGCCGATGTCGCATTAATCATTGGCTGATATCCCGAGGCATGCTGAGCTAACCGATTAGCGTCTTCATTATACAATCGGGGAACATGCTCCAATCGGAAGTCCTTGAATTCCTTTAACAGTTGCATACTTCTCTCGAAATAGGTTATGAGAACTTCACTTCGGCATTCATAGCTTCCGGCCAATTGATTTATAACCAACATAGAATCCCCGAATATTTCAACAGCATCAGCACGAACTTCTCTTAACAACTCCAATCCCTTGATCAGAGCTTGATACTCAGCCTGATTATTTGTTGATGTAGCAACAATCGGCAAGGAAAACTCATACTTCCTCCCCTTAGGAGAAACTAATACAATGCCGATTCCTGCCCCCCGGTCACAGGTAGATCCATCAAAGAAGAGCGTCCAGGGTGCAATTTCCAAGGTTTCCACTAGACCGCAATGCTGAGTCACAAAATCGGCCATAACCTGCCCTTTGACTGCCTTAGCCGATTCGTAACGCAAATCGAACTCCGACAGCGCTAAAATCCATTTACCGATCCTACCACTCATAATCGGCATAGATAGCATGTATCGGACCACGTCATCCTTGCAAACAACAGCACATTCGGCCGACAACAGGTAATGTCTCAGCTTGATACATGAAAAATATAAGCATAAGCATAGTTTCTCAATGGCCGAATACCTGGTTTCAGCATCAATCAACCTCCTACTCAAATAATAAATTACCCTCTCTTTCCCTTCAAATTCTTGAACTAAAGCTGAACCGATAACCGATCCATCGGTAGATAAATACAATTTGAAGGGCTTCCCTTGTTGAGGTGGAACTAAAACTGGAGGATTTACTAGATACTTCTTGATTTCATCCAGAGCCAACTGCTGTTCTTCTCCCCAAACAAACTCTTGATCGGCTTTCAATTTAAGAAGAGGACTGAACGCACGAATCCTCCCAGATAAATTCGATATAAATCTTCTGATAAAATTTACCTTGCCGATCAAGGATTGGAGCTCGGTTTTATTGGTAGGGGCCACTATTTTATTGATGGCATCAATAGATCTTCGACTAATTTCAATACCCCTCTGATGTACCATGAAACCAAGAAACTGCCCTACCGATACGCCAAATGCACACTTGTTGGGATTCATCTTCAATCCATGCTTCCTTGTGCACTCCAACACTTTTCGTAAATCGGCAAGATGCTTTGAGAAATCTCCAGACTTAACCACCACATCATCAATATAAATCTCTACGAGCTTGACGATGAACTCATGAAATATAAAATTCATAGCCCTTTGATAAGTAGCACCAGCATTCTTTAACCCAAAAGTCATGGCTATCCATTCAAATAGTCCAACATGACCAGGACACCTGAATGCGGTTTTTGGAATATCCTCCTCTGCCATGAATATTTGATTGTAACCTGCATTACCATCCATGAAGCTGATGACCCGATGGCCAGCCGCAGCATCAACCAGTAGATCGGCGACAGGCACTGGGTATCCATCCATCGGTGTAGCTTTATTGAGATTCCTGAAATCAATGCACACCCGAAGCTTCCCGTTCTTCTTGTAAACCGGAACAACATTGGAAATCCATTCGGCATACCGACACTGCCGAATAAACTTAGCTTCAATAAGTTTAGTGATTTCGGCCTTAATATCAGGTAGGATGTTAGGATTACATCGACGGGCTGGTTGCTGATGTGGCCGAAATCCAGACTTGATGGGTAACCGATGTTCGACAATTGATCGGTCTAAACCAGGCATCTCTGTATAATCCCAAGCAAAGCAATCTTTATATTCCTTTAACAAACTAGTCAATTGTCGCTTACACTCAGGATCTAATTTAGCACTAATAAAAGTAGGCCTAGGCTTATCACCACTACCTATATCTACTTCTACCAAATCATCGGCCGATGTGAATCCCTGGCCTAATTTTCCATCATCGGCGAATCTATCCATTAAAAACCGTCGTCAGAACCGACTGCTTGGATCAGTGGAATCTCATAATCGGCAACTTTGAGAAAATCTTTCTCCCAAACTTCTCCTGAAATGCACCTAGTCCTTTCATAAGTATCCGCTTCTGCCGATGCGATAACATAAGAAGAATCCCCTGGGACGATCTCAATCTTGTCACCTACCCACTGAACCAAGCACTGATGCATTGTAGATGGGACACAACAATTGGCATGAATCCAATCTCTCCCCAATAATAAATTGTAGGCACCTTTTCCGCTGATCACGAAAAAAGTTGTCGGCAAGGTTTTGCTGCCGATGGTCAACTCTGCACATATCGCCCCCTTGACTGGAGACACGTTTCCTTCAAAGTCTTTGAGCATCATATCGGTCTTGGTCAAATCTTGATCCCCTTTCCCAAGCTTCCGATATACTGCATACGGCATAATATTAATAGCAGCTCCACCATCAACTAGGATCTTAGTCATTGGCTACCCATCAACCCTTCCTTTGAGGAACAAAGCTTTAAGATGCTGCCTCTCGTCATCGGCAGGTTTCTCAAAGATAGCCGTCATCGGATCCAGAGCCAACTGAGCTATCTGATCAGAAAATTCCAAGTCATCGTCACTGGCTGGTGCAAGAAACTCCATCGGCAACATGAAGACCATGTTGACGCCTGCCGATGGACCTTCCCTCTTAGTGTCTGACGGCTGCCGACTTCTAGAGTTCTCTCCCTTGTTTAGCTCCTCTTGCCTTTCTCGTTGCAATCTCCTTTTTTGTGTCTTGGTTAATCCTCGAGGGCACCATGGAGGAAGTGGCCTTTGCCTTGCCGTCGGGCGTCGGTTCTCCCTTGACTCCATGCGATGCGTGTTAGCATCCCTGCAAAATATGAACTCATCGGGAACCCGCGCATCAGCCATTCCTTCAAGCTCCTCTTGGTTCCTGGGAAAATACTGGACACGGTCACTAAGTCTGTTGTGCCCACTGAACCTGCCCCCCAGCCGGTCATGAACTGACACCCTTCCTCTGATCGGCCCATTAGCTCGCCGTTCATCATCATGATAACGTCGATCGTTCCTATCGTACCGATCATAACCGTTGCATTCAGGGCAGTCTCTGACAGTAGGAAGCTTGATATTTTCTTCCCAACAATGGATGAAGAATGGGCAATTCCAATGATCCCTGTGCCGATTCCACTCCTGTCGGCGTCTTTCTTCTCCCCGTTGATAATCTTCCTGCTGGCGCCGATACCGATCTTCCCGTTGTTGCCATTTTTCTCGAGGCCTCCTATGAGTTATGACGATGCCAGATCGAGGAAGCCTTCCTGAGCTAGTTCCTTCCTGAACCAAGCCCTTACTTCTTGCATCGGCAGTAGTAACTTGATGCTGAGGATCTACCGATGCACTCTTCTCAGCTATCTCCGACGTTAAGACCTTAGCCTTCCCCTTAGCATCCAACATGTTTGTCGGGAAAGGATGTTGGTCTATCTTCATCGGCTTCTGGGCTTTGGAACTGTCAAACTTGATTCTCCCGGACTCTATAGCCGATTGCAGCTGCTGTCTAAATACTTTGCACTCGTTGGTGTCATGTGAAGTTGCATTATGCCACTTGCAATATCTCATCCTCTTCAACTCTTCTGCCGATGGGATCACATGGTTAGGTGACAGTTTGATTTGACCTTCCTGAAGTAGAAAGTCAAATATCCTATCGGCCTTGGCGGTGTCAAAGGCAAACTTCTCTGGTTCCTTCTGCCCAAAAGGACAAGACATCGGCTTCTTGTTTTTTACCCACTCTGCCAAACCGATTACTGGTTCCTCATCGGAATCTGAGCTTGTTGCTTCATCAACAAATGACACTTTCTTATTCCATGCCCTCTTAGGCTCGAAAGGCTTGATGTCTTGATCAGATATCCTCTGCACCAAATGACTTAAACTTTCGAACTCCTGAGAGGCATACTTATCCCTGATATGTGACAACAAACCCTGGAACGCCAAATCGGCTAGCTGCCGATCATCCAGAACCAGGCTATAGCATTTATTCTTGACCTCTCGTATCCTCTGCACAAATCCCTCAACCGACTCATCATTACGTTGCCTCAACTTGACCAAGTCGGTGATCTTCTTCTCATGAACCCCCGAGAAGAAGTATTTGTGGAATTGCTTCTCTAGATCGGCCCAAGTAATTACTGAGTTGGGAGGTAATGATATGAACCAAGTAAAGGCCGATCCAGACAATGATGATGAAAATAGACGAACCCTCAATTCGTCCCTGTTACCAGCCTCTCCACATTGAATAATGAACCTGTTGACATGCTCCATGGTTGACGTGTCGTCCTGTCCGGAAAACTTTGTAAAATCCGGTACCTTGTACCGATGTGGAAGCGGGATCAAATCATACGCTGGAGGATACGGTGTCCGATAAGAATAAGTGTTGACTTTGGGTTTTATCCCAAATTGTTCCCTCATTACTTCAGCAATCTTATCGGCCCAATACGCATCGGCGTCTTGCCGATGAGGCGGCTGCGGATCTGGCACTTGGTGGCGAACCTCCACGTGTCTGTTCGGGACGTGACCTGCATGGAACATTGTATTGGTCACCTGTCCTCCAATCTGCGGACTACCAAACTGCTGTCCACCGATTGGCTGTCCTCCGAGTTGCTGTCCAAAATTTATTGGCTGGTTGGGAATCCCCTGACCTTGGAACCCGGGATAGACCTGCCCTTGCTGGAACCCTGTAGTCTGATAACCTTGCTGGGGCGATTGTGGAAAGGCTTGCTGTCCAAGCCATCCATTATTAGCGTTCATCGGCAAAGGTGCTGCCGATGATTGGTAATTGGGTACCGTCGTTGAATTGACATACCCCGACTGGGCCATAGGCCTCTGTTGCATCAGCATTGACTCTGCCGATGCGTTGGGCATCTGAAACATTGAATCTTGAGGATTCCCAGTGTGAGGCCTTGCAGTAGTAGTTGTGGTATACCGAGGACTCTGGTTCACCGGCGCATTGGGAGGTGCCGATGTCATAGGAGTTTTGCCCCTCATGTCAGTTATTTGTGATGTTCCCGGCGTCAACTCTGGAGGCATACCATAACCCCACCAGTTGGGAGGAAGAGTTAACCCTGACATTGCCGATGCCAACATATCTGTTGTCAGTTTATGCTGCCCAACTGAAATTTGTGGGTTGGTTGCCATCGGCATAGATAGTGCACCAGTAGTCCCCAATGTACTTGGAGGGACGGCAGACTGTGCACTTGCATTCGTCAAGGCAGCCGATGGAGCCGTGACCTCTGGTGCCGTTGGCTGATGATGGGAGGGCCCCACATAATCTGGCGGGATTTGTCCTTCCTTGAAAGTTCTTGCCACGGCGTTGAAAACCGTATTAGACAGTACACCAGCTTGGTTGATCAACGCTCGATTGATGGCATTGTCAACCATATCTTGAAGCTTGCCAGGATTGGCGTCAAAGGTGACCTGCCGTGGTGCCGGCAGTGCATCTTTCTGGACCACTTCGCCGCTCCTGTTTATGCTGAAAGACCTCAGGCATTGCTGCTTGAACTCTTCCATGGCTTGGGCAATAGCTTGCTTTTGCTCATCCTTGAGGTTGGCCTCCGTCACGGGGATGACGTTCTCTTGATCGAGGTCAGAGATCGACATGTTGATCTTGATCTTGAATCGGTCCCACTGGGCGTGCCAAAAGATGTGTTGATGCAAAACTGATCTGCAAACACAAAGGGCTAATACCCGATTCAAACGTTAAGGCGTGCCAGCCGATTTGACCTTGCTATCGGCAAAGGTGATAACTCGAATACTTTAGTCCTGACAACAGCGATGCGCCCGGAT
Organism: Sorghum bicolor; assembly: GCF_000003195.3. Lineage (NCBI taxonomy): Eukaryota > Viridiplantae > Streptophyta > Magnoliopsida > Poales > Poaceae > Sorghum > Sorghum bicolor. Next base: position 21,690,686 of record NC_012871.2, read on the forward strand.
GTCACGGCTAAGAGGTACTCACACGGAACTCGAGAACACGCCGAGCTTAAGTCGACGAATTCCTAAGAACTCGTAATAAAAAGAAAAAAGTATGACGAAGTCGTCGAAAAGTAGATGCTGGAATATGAGTAAAAACGTGTGTTTGATTGATTTCTTGATTGATTATTACAAGGTCCTAGGGTTTATATTTATACCCTGCTCAAAGAGCTACAACCAGACACGATTAGAATTCGAATTCCAAATTACACGGAATCCGTATACAAAACGATGCAAATAACTAAGGAAATAATAAAACTATCCTTCGTGACAAACCGAAACTCCTCCACATGACAACTGGCAGCTTCCGGACTCCTCCTTCGCATCATCGGCAATCCCCTTGCCATAGTCATCGGCAGACCTTTTTATCCAGCCATCGGCACCATATTACTGCCTGTGGACTTAGTCACATTCAACCTCTCCCTCATCGGCAACCATCCTCATCAGCAACCCGCATCGTACTGCCACCCTATCCTGCCATCCTAGACACGTGCCCAAAAATGGTGTCAACAGAGAGAAATCAAAAGGAAAAGATGAAACATTCCACCATACGTGAGAAAGAGTGGCACCAACCAAAATTCAGTGAGAGAGTTCAAAATAAGAAGATGAGAGTGTTGACACTAGCTAACACCACTTAGATATTAGGTTGTCAACCCCAGCATGGTGCCACAGTGTACAAAGGTATTTATAAATGTAAAGGCTCTCTAGAAAATAATCTATTCTATCCGCAAGCGCACAGATAAAACACCTCATTGTAGCATTTCACCAGGTAAGTATTCCAGGTATCGTTATTTATAATTTTGCTCAGGAGAAAAAGGATTAAATGAAGATAAGGATAAATCTATCAAGGCATAGATTAGAGATAAACTTGCAAGAACATGATTACTAATGAGGAACTCATCACACAGTCACTTACTTTGGCAGGGGGGTAAGCCATAATAATAATGATAATGAAGTATAAGCTCCTGGGTAAATAACACATCGATTAGAAAATAGACTACTCCTCATATATGTAAGGTGATGTCAGATTAGCTAGAGAATGGATTCTAAGTTATCTACTATCTACTAAGTCACAATCTACTCTAGTTATCTACAAGATCATATATAGCAGAAAAGACTCTTCATTCATGTATAAGGAACATTGCTAAAGTAAATCAGAACATCGCAAGACTTACTCCACAATACAAATTCTGCCTGTCCTATCAACGGAGGGTGGACTATATAAGAATCAACGAAGCTGTCACTATCGCAAACTACCACACAACCTGGCCAATAGGATACATTTGCAGGTAAATAACATCTAAGCACACGCCCACATGTGATCTACCACTTAACTCCCTCGCGTCAAGAGCTAAGCGCTTTGCAAACTTATACATAAACTCATTATCAATCATAACTATATCAAATATAGAACTAGAGCAAACTAAGAACATAATAAATGGAGACATAATACAATTAGAACAAAGTATTAGAGAAAGATATGAAATAATACCAATCTTTATTACCGAAGATCCAAATCCAGAGCGTAGTGCTCTACTTCTCTAATTGCTATCTAATCAATCCTCTAAACTTGAAGGATTAGGGAGTAGCTAATTCTAATTCTCTATGGGAGAGATGTCTAAACACTAACTTTGATGGCTACCTCTGATAATGATTTCTCCTCTCTCCCCCTGGGGTGGAGAGGCCTTGATTATATAGTCCTTTCAAGTGAATTTGGGCCGTCGGATCAAACCGACATTGATCGCACGGTTTTCCTTGATCCTTTAGGTCGGTGGAGCATGATCCAGGAATAGATAAACACCAAAGCTCGTGGAATTCTATCAAATAAAACCCTAATTCTAGATGTTTGTTTCATTTGGATCCTTTTCCATGTTTATTTGATGGTTAAATTTAGTACTTAAGGACCGTCAACAGAGAGATTCCACAATATTTAAGGAGAGCCACAAAATTCTATGTGAGAGTGATCCATAAAAATTGAGAGAAAAAAGAGATGAATCATGTGAGGAATTATTTACTTCTGACATCATAATACCTTCTATTCTTGTTCCTTTTGCGATGCAGGTTCATTAAGAAAATGATGTTGTGAATTATGATCAGCCCCCAACCTTCGATGAGGAAGAACATGTGATTGTTAATGACAACGATACACATGCATATGTGGCTTCACAAGACGTTGAAGTAATTGTGCATCAAAATCTATGTGAGAATGAGAGCCACATTGCCAAAATGAGAGAGAGTGAAAACAAAAGTGAGTTGAGTGATTCCACCCACTATAAGGTTGAGAGTGTCAACAATGAGAGTGTGAGGGATACACCACAGAAAAATAGATATTTAGAATGCAGGCCAAGTGAGGATATCTTTGAAACTAACACTCTCATCTCTACTTCTAGTTTTGTCTTTCCAAATGTCTAGGTTGGTGATGATAATAGGGAAGAGATGGATGCTCAAGACAACACCATACTTGTTGAGAGAAATAAGAAGGTAGCCATTCAACTAAACCCATTGTGTGTTGCCCAAAACCTGAACCATGATATGGATAACGATAAGATTTCAGAGGTGCAATCCTTGGTACTTGCACCATCAAAAAGTCTAAAAGTTATTGAAAATAAATCAGATTTGAGTTTGCAAAATAAAATGGCAAGTAATTATGATAATACATATGGTTCAAATGGGATTAACCATACAAGAAATATTTGCACTGATTTGATTATTTCACATGTTCACCCGTGTGCTGAAATTTTGCAAGTTGATAACCAACGTGCAATCATACATGATCTTTTCTATGGTTTGATATGGTTCATATACATGATGATTTGCATTCATATGTGTGATACGATGCATTATGTTTCAATGCTCATAAATCTTAGAGATGGCTGCACATTTCTCAACCCTTTAGTTAATTCATCAAAACCATCTAAGATCAACAATCTCCTACAACTAAAAAGAAAGAAAATAAGACCAAATTTTGGTGCAATATTCTTCGTTGCTCCGTCGGTCCGCTTGAGCCCTGCGACTGCGCCCCTACGGCTCATCGTGCGAAACAAAAAAACCACGCCGACATGTGGGCCCTGTGTATGATGTGCACGCATGTTGCTGCAGCCGCCCCAACCCGCGTCCTCCCTCTTCTTCGGCTGCCGCCGTAGCGAGCCGCACGCCCTACCCCGCAGCAACGACGCACGACCGTCGGCGCCACCTGACCACCACGCCTCCTCCTCGCCTTCTTGGCTGCCTCCCCATTCTCCCTGCTGACACTGGCGGCCTGCCCCTGCCTCGTCAGGCTCACGCCGCTACCCTCCGCCATCCCACATCCCGCTGACTTGCGTCGCCGCCGCCGCCACACGCCAGGTGCTCAGGCCTTCGCCGGGCTCTTCTTTGGAGACGAGCACCCAAGAGGTATGCCCACCCTTCTCTGCCCTTCGTGCGAAACTGAGCATCCGAACCCTAGCTTATTTGTATTCATATTTGATCTAATTACAAGTGTATACATGTATCCCTTTCAAAGATATCAGAGGTACATGTGCATGCCCAATGTCCTTTACTGATCCACACCTGCCATTCTGTGTGCTTTGATCTACATTCCTCTTAATGTTCTAAACCTTGTGCTCCTCATCGTCCCTTCATTGGTGTGCTTTGTAGAACAGTTTTGTATCCCTTTCAAAGATATCAGAGGTACATGTGCATGCCCAGTGTCCTTTACTGATCCACACCTGCCATTCTGTGTGCTTTGATCTACTTTCCTCTTAATGTTCTAGACCTTGTGCTCCTCATCGTCCCTTCATTGGTGTGCTTTGCAGAACAGGTCTCTGTAGCTATCTCAAGGATAATAATTCCACCTACATCAGTCAGCCAGTGCTGTAGGGAAACAAGTTTAAGCGCTTGAAGAAGGTTGCAAGGGAATCTGAAATGAATGAGTGCTTTGTTTTTTTCATATGATGATAGAACAGGGACAGAACACTCTGCACATTGAAGAAGGCTGGTACTGACATTCAAATAGATGCTGAACTGATTCCAGGAGAGAGACTTTCAATCACCTTGCTTGATATAGATGGTTCAAGTTGTCTGCCAAGTTCTGCAATGTTAAGGGATATGCCACTTGTACCCTAAACGGCCGAGAACACTCGGCACACATACAAACAGATCAAATTGTCGCCAGGTCGGTCCTGAAGGTTAGTTCTGTCCCCTACACATTTATTTCATCTTACTTTTCTATTTGCTTTCATTATAACTGGCAAGATGCACCTAGAGGATGCAGTGAGATAACACTGGCCGGCCCTTGTCAGTGAGCAAAGGAAGGCATATATACTTTCACTCTTTGGCAACAAAGTTAGTTGCTCAATCTACTTTATTAAATGGATCTCTGGCACTTATGAGTAGTTCTTAAAAATGTGGGAAAATAAGAGATTTGGACTAATTTAGTGGTTCAAACAAAAGCAAAAATGGAATAGAATGATCAGTGCAAAACCAAGTTTAGTGTTAAGGGTTAGTAACAATGATTTGTTTTATTTTTTCTTAGGAGGAACAAGCAATGTTTATGTTATTTTCGTCATCTTCCTTGCCTATCTAGAGATCTCATGGACGCCACTGTTTCTTTTGTTTTCCCCTCACTAAATTTTATGCCAGCGCCTAGCTCCACAGATGGAAGATCCATTGTGGGAAATGGCTAGCTAGGCTCCATTTTTTCCTCGATTTGAGTAGATTTTCGATTCTATTTGGGCGCTCTCAGTTCTATTTTGATTTGTCACAATCTCTTATGCAAAGTCCAACACCATGTAAGTAGCTTGGGATTATTCTAATTATGATTGGTGATGAGATGACACTGGCCTGTCCTATTTTGTTGGGAGTTGAATTGTATTGAACTAATTTTCCACCTAAGAATCATGCTTTTGGTTCAGTCCTAAAGATACACAGTCATGTTTTCACTAAGTTGATTTATTTTGCCGTCAAGTTGGTTTATTTTGCCCTTTGCCAATTAAAAAAGCACAGTCAATTTAATGATATTAGATATGTTGCATATAAAAATAGTATTTGAATTGTGGCAGCAGACAAAAGACATTGCATAGTTAGAAAATACCACTTATTTAATTTGCATTATGGTTCTTCAATGGCAGCTGCTCAATTTACACTTTTATTGTATTTTATCTTTGGGATTTTTGCGCTGGCACACATCTTTTTGTCATTGGCTTCAACATTGATATGTCTTTTTGTTGACTCCTTAGTTGTTGTTGCTTGACGTTTGGGTATCCTTTGAGCCATTTAGCCGTAATCAACCAACCTGCTATGCATTTCACTGTGCCGACCTAAAAGTTTGAACTTGTTACCATACCATTGGAGTTATTGTACCTGTGGAGCTGAGCCTTTCATATGCTTAAGCTTTCCTCTCATTTTGCATCCCTGCTCATTTGCTTCAGCTTTCCCCTCATTTCACCTCCCCCTTGAGCATTTGGTGATTTCATCGCCACCTCTTCTTTCTTGTGAATTATCTCTAATCTCTCTCTGTTTGTTTCTACCATAGGCTAAATCAGTCCTATCTTTCCTATTCATCTTAGTCTGATGTGCCTTTAGTAATATTTCATTTGGTAGGTTAATAATAAGACCAAAATAAACGTGTGGAGAGAGCATTTAAGTACGGCAAAACAAAAAATGGCACTTTGAGCTTGATGCTTACTTTTTTTTTGCAGCAAACCATATATTCAGTGATTAAATTAATAATGCAAATTGCAGTGCAGCTAGGATCGTCTATATATAATTGAAGGGTTAGGCTACAAATATTCAAGTTCTGCTCACAAGAGAAAACTTATAGCAGTATTCCAAAATTAAGGGTTCAGGCTATGAATATTCCAAAACTGTGGGAACCAGACCTCGAAATTAGTTTTCTGCACCTATTTTCAAGTTTTTTTAGATGATTTTTTTTTGGAAATGAACTTCCTTTTCAAGTTGAACAGTACTTCAAAGCTGAGCAACATTCTGACTTTGTGATGGAATTTATATCAGTAAATCCTGCATCTTGATCAGTAACACCATCAAGCTCGATGGTTATCCATGCCACACCTCTAGTTCAGATGGTCGCTGGAGGAGATGCTCTTGGGGAACAATACAACACTCTTGATTCTGTAAGTACCACTCTGCCTGTAAAATCTATTTGTGTGACTATTAGAACATTGGTGTTTATTCACATATCTTAATGCTTTTGGTTTGTTATATACCTATGGGCATCATTGAAAAATATGAATTTAGTAATTACACTGCATTATACAATTTGTAAAGTATCAGCTTGTTGGTAGATAGGTATTATTTTGACCATGTCGGAATACCGAGCGAGCAACTACCCCCATCCCGCCGCCACAAGTCCGCCTCGCCATCCGCATCTTGGACCCAGGAGAAGGAGTGCCGAGAAAGAGAAGAAGCTTGACCCAATAGAAAGACTGACCCAATTGATGGAGCTCCTAGAAGGAAAAGAAGCACGCCCTCACCCTGGGACTGTGACTTGTAGCATCTGGGGTTAGGGTTCGAGCCCCTGGCCAAGATCCCACATCACCCATCAGTTGCTGGTAAGCTACGTTTCATCCCTCCCCTAACCTCACCCCATTGTTCTTTTTTGTTATCGGTGTCATTGGCTTTGTGAATTTGGATTTTGAACAGCATAAGTTCTAAAAGAAAAATTAATTGTTGTGGACCCCTTTTTCCTATAAAACAACACGGTTTGAACAAATAAGATGAAAGGAAAAAACAGAGAGGTTTTGAATAACATGGGAACAAAGAAAAAAAAGAGACAATAGGATCTGGTGCATTGTCGTTCACCATCTTGTAATAGCAGTACTGCGGCAGAGATAACACAATCAGGGATAATAACCACACAAATGAATTAGTACTACAAGGTCTCTGTTCCAGAAGATGAGATTAGAGGTCAGTTAAGCTAAAATATGAGATTGAGTTGAGCATACTGTTTGATTGGCCATCTATTTCATCACGTAATGTTAGGACATTGATGAATGTTTAGCAACTGCAGATCAAGTGAAACATCAGAGGCCTACTATTTTTGTATGAAAATCGAAGTAGGAAGGCAGCTTGTCTATTCTAACAGACAAACATAACTCGTCCACCATTTCACATGCATTTGCATTGCAAAACAGGACAATTTTACATAGTTCAGGTCACAAACCAAGTCCCTGCACTTAGTATGGTAAATTGGCAGGATTTTACAGGCTGCTGAAGATCTAAGGGTGGCAGGCTGCACCAAAACTTCACCACCTACTGCTACTGAACCATAGAACACAACCCTAGAATGTCACATGTTAATGGCTATGAATATTATTAGTTGTTAATTGTAACTTCCTGTGTAACTTGTCCACTCTAAAACCCCATTGTGTGCTTTTGAGCAAGGGAAAATATTTAAGAATAGCTATTCTTTTAGAATGCATCAAAATTTGATGTTTTCCCAACCTCTTGCATGTGAGATGCTTGATAACATGCGATGCTTCTACATTTCTGTTGCATTATCCAAATCTGATCTAGCGAACAGGAAAGCAACATGTCACTTTAATATATCAAGATGAATTTTGTCCATGCACATCTCTAATCCCCTTTTGTTGTACGGTAACTACTTTGTTTAATCTGGGAAGGTTCTTCTCTAATCCGTTTGGTTCCAAATGCTTCTTGTATCTTGCATTCATTTATACTCAAGAAATGGCATGTCTTGCTTGCAAGGTTTTATATAGGCAAAATTAACAAGACACTGATCCAAAAAAATTGTCCGCATCTTTGCCAAAAATAGATGTTTTAACTAGAATGAGCCTCTAATGCAAATCAAGATCATTACATATAAATAAGGTCTATTTCTGCTTAGGTTATCATCAATAGATAATGGACTGCAGTTCCCATCCTTCTGCTTTGTTTTTTTAGAACTACTACACCCTAATTTAGAGCATGAGCAACTGGTTGATTTCTTTTTTCCATTTTGGCTTCTGTTGATACAAGACTACTCTTATCTAGTATGTTCTTTTGTTTAAATTTGAACGGTATGCATGCTTTCGAAACCAAGCTTATGTTTTAAATTAATTAAGACACTAAAAAAACTATTGGTAGTTAAACTTCTTATTTTATGGTTGCCAATCTACAATTGTTCAAATTGCACTTTGTATGTTATAACACTGCAACTACAGTAGGTGCACTCTATTTGTTATTAGATCACATCCTCAATATCACATATGAAGTTGCTACCCCTCACTCTTGCTATTATTGCTGCTAGCACAGGCCTACCACCCCACAAGCGCCCGACCTCGCCATGGCGCCACGCCGCCACCTTGTGCTTCTCTTAGGTGTTTTGCCTTAGCTGCTTATGGTGATGCTTTTCCAACAATACCAACTTCAACTTCAATCTAACAATTACCAACTGCTTACCCTCGGTAAATTTATTAGTCAGAAGTCTTATTTGGCGACGCTTGGCCTACTTCAACAACTGCTTAACTGAGCGAGGTGATGTATCTCTTCTCTGTTCTCCACTTATCTCTATTATTTGAACCTATAATGCTCTATTGTCTATTGCTCTGAAATCTGAACCTATGACGGTTCTGAAGTCTTAAGTTAGAACCTACTTTACTCATCATTGTCGCATAAGGAGCAAGGCCTGGAAGTAAACATTTGTGGAGCTGCTGCTAAAGATTGATCAAGTACAACTACTAACATTCCAAAAATGTCTGCGCAATCTGCAGCACTTGCATTTAGAAAGCTGCATCCTGCATATGACACTGGAGCATCTTGCCTACGACGTGATGAGAATATATGGTGAGGAAGAAGGATATCATGGTGTACATGATTTTTTTATAAAGGCATAACTTGAGAGAACTATACGCGGTTGTAGCTACGCATGGATCAAACAATTTAGGGTCTCATGGATCAAATAATTTAAAGTATATTATAGTGTTTCATGAGAGTTTGTAATTTTCTGGGCACCACCTAGAATATGCACATTGCAGTATTGAACATCTTGATTTGGTTTGTATGGATCTTTCCCCTTGAAGCTCGAGCTGTGGCTTTGTCGATAGTTCTATTTTGGTGCTGCCTAGCAGACATAACATCAAAGATCAAATATTTTGATGAAGACTATAAATTTAGCATATCTACATGTGATTTATGTATTTTTAGTATAAAAGTTTAGTTGTCCCGTAGCAACGCACGGACATGCTACCTAGTGTAACACCCAAAATTTAAATTTCAATTAATAGGATTTAATTTGAATTATTTAAGAATTTTAGTGAGCATTTAATGTAGCAAATAAACAATTTTTGTGGAAATTAAAAATTATCATAAGCTTAGTAACATGATTTTGTGCATTCATGCTGAGACATATTTTATTTTGTGTTGATTGTATTTGGTTTGTATTTAATTGTCCCCAAAATCCTTTTTGAAAAATATTTGAAAAAAAAAGAAATAAAACAAAACAGAAAAGAAAATAAAAAAAAGGAAAAAAAAAAACCAGCCGAACCCCCACGCCTCGGCCCGAAGCGCAGCCAGGCCAGCCCGCGCGCGCGCTCCGTTACCCCCCTCTTTCTGCTGCTGACAGACGGGCCCCGTTCCCTCCTCTCACCGCCAAGTGGGACCTGCCGAAATGGCGTCTTCCCCTTCCTCTTCCCTGTTCGTAACCGAGTAGGAAACCTCCTACCGAATCAATCCCGAAATCTCGGGATTTCCCTTACCCTTGTCGCGAATAGAGACCCTATAAAGTACCCGCGATGCCCCGCGTCATGATTTTGCATCTAAATCGCGAAACCGAGCCCTAGCCGCCTTGAACGCGCTCTCGTCGAGGGAGATAACCGCCGCCGCGCGCAGCTGCTCTTCTAGGTGCCTTCTCAGCTCGAGCTAACCATCCTAGTGAGTTCGGGGTAAGCTCCTCCACGCGTTGGTATTTTTATTTCAGAGTTTGGTGCTTGGAAACGAGAAACCCGCGAACTCCGACCGGTGACCATGGCGCCACCGAGCCGGTGCTGAGCTCCGGTCAGCCCGCTGCCGCCTTCCCCCCATGTTGGATGGATTTGAACCGTCCAGATCGAGATCAAGGGCTCAGAAATAAGGATACCCCTTCACTTGCTGTTTTGCAAAAGAGCCCTTGGAAAACTTGATAACCAACCCGCAGTCCAAGGCGTAATCACCAGTTTACGTTTTCGTTTTCTAAAAGCATATTTCCTCCGGTTTGATTCAATTACGCTTTCCAAAAATTACAGAAATGCCACTGATTTTGTTTTGCTCATAAAATACTCATTTTAACTCCGTTTTTGTCCATTCAAATTCCGTTGGATTCGTATTTACGATCTCTACATGTTAGAAATATTAGTTTACTGTTTTGAAACTTTTTAATTTTCTGGTACTATTTAATTAATTATTTCTCTATAGGAAATCTTAGAAAATTCATATCTTTCACGTTTTAATTCCGATTTTCGTGAACTTTACGTTTGTGTGATCGTAGCGCTGCGTAGAATATTTTCATAAACTTTTATATTTATTTTACCACTGTTTGGTGTATTGTTCTAATTATATCTTGTTTGCTCCGTGTATGATTGTCTACATTGGATTGCGTGTTGTTGATTGATGTTTGGGATTAGACGGTGAGCCATACGTTGGTGGCCAAGACCAAGTCTTTGAGGACCAGCAGGCTCAGGAGAGCTTTGAGCAAGGCAAGTATAACTTGGGATCATCCTTGTTACCTATTCACTTATAATTACACATATATGTCATATGCATGCTATCACCTTGTCGACCTTAGCAAAATCATAGATGATTGTTACCTGTATTCCTTGCTACCTACTTGTTATGCATTTGGTGTAGATGTGCTAGTGCTTAATATAATCCATGATCTTGTAAGATGATTAATAGCTATGCAATGAACGTTATAAGATGACAAATAACTATATGAGATCTTGTCTATAAGTGATCACCGGGACAACAGTGCAACCATGAGGGCTATAATGGCTCTGGCTTTAGCTCAGTATGAAGAACTTTTCTAGCTTGTTAGAGGTTACCCGAAAGGGCGGAGGGGCTGAACCGACACGGGTATAGTGCGAGCCCCTGTCCCTATGTGTATAGGCTGCGCGTCATTGTGCCATTCGGAAGGGGGGTATCTATATCTGCTCGCAAAGGAAACCTTGCGGCCCTAACATGTTAGACGAACTTTTGAAAAGCTTCATAGTGATCCCTGCCGACCTTCCTTGGAAGTGGGTTAAGAGGCTGATCACCTCGGGCGAAAGGGTAAATCATGACTCATGGGTAAAGATGTACAACCTCTGCAGAGTGTAAAACTGGTATACTAGCCGTGCTCACGGTTATGAGCGGCCTTGGGGGTTCTTGCTGCGCCGACGATGAGCTTATTAAGTTGTTATGTTCATTTGATTATCGTTTATGCTATGAATTAATTATGCTTACACTTGATCATGGGATGAATGGATTATTTATGCTACCTTGACATTTGTTATTTAATTATGAATATGCTATCCACCATTAAAAGCTAAATGTAGTCAAACCAGTGTCAGCTATTTGAGCCTCATGAACCTCTGGTTATACTTGTTGAGTACGATATGTGCTCACTCTTGCAATTTCCCAACACCTCAGGATATGATAATGAAGATGACTGGAATGAGGATTATCGTTATGAGTACTAGGTTTGGAGTCAACCAGTCAACAGTGTCCCTGTGTGGAGCTTCCGTCGTGAGCGTTGATTACTTTATGCTATCATTTTTGTATGAGACTATGTGATATATTATATTCCGCTATGTAATAAACACTGCAATGGTACATTTGAGATTTGTCTACTTATGTGTGCGACTGTTTCTGGGGCACATATGAGTCTTTTATGCATCCTATTTTGTTCTTAAAATATGGGTGTGACAAATTGGTATCAAAGCTTTGTTGACTGTAGGACGCAAGCCTAGTTAGTAAATGGCCGTCTTAAGGTTTTGAAATTGCTACAAAGTCCTTGTTCTATAAACCTTGATATTTTCTTCTACACTATATCATATTCATCTTCACCTTGTTGCTTATCTTAAAGACTTGTTCTCATCCCCACTCCTTGCCTTGAATATGCTTTTAGAACCTTCTCTTACCACCTGCTTACATAGTTGAAAGAGAATTTTAGGATCATTGCCCTTAATAGGAAGAGAACGATAGTACCGCAAGTTAAGTTAATGCTTGAAGTGTGAACCTTTGATGCTTGGTTTGGTTTGTTATTATGCTTATGCTTGATTTGGATCTTTGTAATGAGTGTAATGATCTTGTGGATTTCCTCTGCAATTTCATTTAGTTTATAGGCTTAAGGCATAAGGAGTAATGAACTAAATGGTTGGGGTTGGTTAAAATTCTGTTTCTGTCCTTTGCTGTTTTCTGGAGCAGTCCGCAAAGAATCTGGTACATCTCAAAATCTGTTCGTGCAATGTTCATCAAATTTTTTCTGGAAACAAGTGGACTTCCATATCTTTCCAATGCCTCAAGAATGACATTATTATCTGTTATGAACTGTGAGTTATGACTGTTTAAAGTTGAGGTTTCTGCGCAGTCTGGAATTCTGGAACAGTTTCGGTTGTACCCAATTTTTGATTAACCTAAATTTGGAATCTGCTAATATGATCTAAATGAAAGTTGTAGAAAATTTCTTTATCTTTCCAACGGTGTATAGCATGCATCCTTTTGAATTCTGGAACTCGAGATATGACTGATATTCTGATCTGCTGATGTTGGATGTTACCCAGAAAATTTCAGATTCAGTTAACTCTTGTAATTGTCATGTTGGACATTACTAAGAAGTGTTTATATACCTTGGAATGCAGATGGCAGCAAGGGGAAGAGGCAGAGGCAGAGGCCGTGGCAATGGCAATGGCAATGGTGGCGATGGCCCAATCACTGTGGAGGAACTCATGCAAACCCAAAATGAGATGATGCACGTCTTCATGCAGCATTTACAGCAGCAACCTCCACCAACACCACCACCTATTCATGTGAGAGACAAGCGTGGGGAATTCATGAAGGGAAGACCTCCGGTATTTACACATTCAGCTGATCCTATGGAGGCAGATGATTGGCTACGTGCTGTGGAGAGGCAACTGAACATGGCACAGTGCAATGACTTAGAGAAGGTGTTGTATGCTTCTGGTCAACTTCAGGGAGCAGCTCAGACCTGGTGGGAGTCATATCAAGCTGCTCGTCCCAACAATGCTCCTCCTGTCACTTGGTTGGAATTTTGCAGAGACTTTAGAGCTCGACATATAAATGAGGGAATGATGGAGCTCAAACAAGAAGAATTCAGATCACTCCGGATGGGCTCCATGACTGTGGCAGAATACCATGACACCTTCGAACAGTTGGCTCGCTATGCTCCAAACGAGGTCAGAGAAGATGCTGACAAACAACGTCTCTTCATGAAAGGTCTTTACTATGAACTCAGATTGCAACTGGCTGGAAATACCTACCCTACCTTCCAGGCTCTGGTGAACCGTGCCATTGTGTTGGATAACATGCGCAAAGGTCAGGATAAGAAGAGGAGGATGCTAGCACAAGGGTCTGGAGGCAACAACCGCCAACGTTTCAATTCTCAGCAGAGCAATCAACAGAGGTTCCAGGGACCAGTTAGTCAATGGGATCGCAACCAACAATCTCAGCGTAATCCTAATCATCAACAGAGTGGACAGCAGACTTCCCGCTCCGGAGATTCAAATGCCACCTCTATGAAGAGAAGTGCTTCCAACACCCCGACTAGGTGTTTTCGCTGTGGGAAAGAAGGTCATATATCATACGATTGTCCGGAGAGATTCAACCAGCAGAACAACAATCAAAAGTCTAATTCTCATGGAGCAAAGGTGAACCATGTGGCTGCAGAGACAGTACAAGAGGGACCGGAGATTATGATGGGTACGTTCAGTATCAACTCCATCCCCGCTACAGTTTTATTTGATTCTGGAGCTTCGCATACATTCATATCACAAGCATTTGTTAGAGTTCATAGCATACCACTAGTTGCCATGAAAACCCATATGCTAGTAAACTCACCGGGAGGGACTATACCAGTTTCATATTGTTGCCCCTCAGCAAGTCTTTCTTTTAGGGGGGTAGATTTCCCGGTTAGTCCCATGGTTATGAGAACCTCAGGCATAGATGTGATATTGGGTTTGGATTGGATGAAGAAATATGCTACGGAAATTAAGTGCAAAGAGAAAGTAGTAGTGGTGACAACACCCAAGGGCGAGAGAATCAGTGTGGATGTAGCAGTGCAGGCTCCACCCACCGCTACAGTGAATCAGCTGGATGATGGTGTTGATCTTCAGGACTGTGTAGGGAATAAATTTTCACATAAGTTACCAGGTATGTTACTCGACTAGAGACATTGAATTTGCTAGTACAATGGAATTGGTATTTAGAGACACAAGCAACTTGGGAAAGAGAGAATGATTGGAGAGAGTCATAACCACAGTGGTTTGTTTATGCACTGCTCAATCTCGAGGACGAGATTCTTTTAAGGGGGGTAGAGTTTGTAACATCCAAAATTTGAATTTCAATTAATAGGATTTAATTTGAATTATTTAAGAATTTTAGTGAGCATTTAATGTAGCAAATAAACAATTTTTGTGGAAATTAAAAATTATCATAAGCTTAGTAACATGATTTTGTGCATTCATGCTGAGACATATTTTATTTTGTGTTGATTGTATTTGGTTTGTATTTAATTGTCCCCAAAATCCTTTTTGAAAAAGATTTAAAAAAAAGAAATAAAACAAAACAGAAAATAAAATAAAAAAAAGGAAAAAAAAAACCCCAGCCGAACCCCCACGCCTCGGCCCGAAGCGCAGCCAGACCGGCCCGCGCGCGCGCTCCGTTACCCCCCTCTTTCTGCTGCTGACAGACGGGCCCCGTTCCCTCCTCTCACCGCCAAGTGGGACCTGCCGAAATGGCGTCTTTCCCTTCCTCTTCCCTGTTCGTAACCGAGTAGGAAACCTCCTACCGAATCAATCCCGAAATCTCAGGATTTCCCTTACCCTTGTCGCGAATAGAGACCCTATAAAGTACCCGCGATGCCCCGCGTCATGATTTTGCATCTAAATCGCGAAACCGAGCCCTAGCCGCCTTGAACGCGCTCTCGTCGAGGGAGATAACCGCCGCCGCGCGCAGCTGCTCTTCTAGGTGCCTTCTCAGCTCGAGCTAACCATCCTAGTGAGTTCGGGGTAAGCTCCTCCACGCGTTGGTATTTTTATTTCAGAGTTTGGTGCTTGGAAACGAGAAACCCGCGAACGCCGGCGAGCATGGCGCCACCGAGCCGGTGCTGAGCTCCGGTCAGCCCGCCGCCGCCTTCCCCCATAGATGGATTTGAACCGTCCAGATCGAGATCAAGGGCTCAGAAACAAGGATACCCCTTCACTTGCTGTTTTGCTAAAGAGCCCTTGGAAAACTTGATAACCAACCCGCAGTCCAAGGCGTAATCACCAGTTTACGTTTTCGTTTTCTAAAAGCATATTTCCTCCTGTTTCATTCAATTACGCTTTCCAGAAATTACAGAAATGCCACTGATTTTGTTTTGCTCATAAAATACACATTTTAACTCCGTTTTTGTCCATTCAAATTCCGTAGGATTCGTATTTACGATCTCTACATGTTAGAAATATTAGTTTACTGTTTTGAAACTTTTTAATTTTCTGGTACTATTTAATTAATTATTTCTCTATAGAAAATCTTAGAAAATTCATATCTTTCACGTTTTAATTCCGATTTTCGTGAACTTTACGTTTGTGTGATCGTAGCGCTACGTAGAATATTTTCATAAACTTTTATATTTATTTTACCACTGTTTGGTGTATTGTTCTAATTATATCTTGTTTGCTCCATGTATGATTGTCTATATTGGATTGCGTGTTGTTGATTGATGTTTGGGATTAGACGGTGAGCCATACGTTGGTGGCCAAGACCAAGTCTTTGAGGACCAGCAGGCTCAGGAGAGCTTTGAGCAAGGCAAGTATAACTTGGGATCATCCTTGTTACCTATTCACTTATAATTACACATATATGTCATATGCATGCTATCACCTTGTCGACCTTAGCAAAATCATAGATGATTGTTACCTGTATTCCTTGCTACCTACTTGTTATGCATTTGGTGTAGATGTGCTAGTGCTTAATATAATCCATGATCTTGTAAGATGATTAATAGCTATGCAATGAACGTTATAAGATGACAAATAACTATATGAGATCTTGTCTGTAAGTGATCACCGGGACAACAGTGCAACCATGAGGGCTATAATGGCTCTGGCTTTAGCTCAGTATGAAGAACTTTTCTAGCTTGTTAGAGGTTACCCGAAAGGGCGGAGGGGCTGAACCGACACGGGTATAGTGCGAGCCCCTGTCCCTATGTGTATAGGCTGCGCGTCATTGTGCCATTCGGAAGGGGGGTATCTATATCTGCTCGCAAAGGAAACCTTGCGGCCCTAACACGTTAGACGAACTTTTGAAAGGCTTCATAGTGATCCCTGCCGACCTTCCTTGGAAGTGGGTTAAGAGGCTGATCACCTCGGGCGAAAGGGTAAATCATGACTCATGGGTAAAGATGTACAACCTCTGCAGAGTGTAAAACTGGTATACTAGCCGTGCTCACGGTTATGAGCGGCCTTGGGGGTTCTTGCTGCGCCGACGATGAGCTTATTAAGTTGTTATGTTCATTTGATTATCGTTTATGCTATGAATTAATTATGCTTACACTTGATCATGGGATGAATGGATTATTTATGCTACCTTGACATTTGTTATTTAATTATGAATATGCTATCCACCATTAAAAGCTAAATGCAGTCAAACCAGTGTCAGCTATTTGAGCCTCATGAACCCCTGGTTATACTTGTTGAGTACGATATGTGCTCACTCTTGCAATTTCCCAACACCTCAGGATATGATAATGAAGATGACTGGAATGAGGATTATCGTTATGAGTACTAGGTTTGGAGTCAACCAGTCAACAGTGTCCCTGTGTGGAGCTTCCGTCGTGAGCGTTGATTACTTTATGCTATCATTTTTGTATGAGACTATGTGATATATTATATTCCGCTATGTAATAAACACTGCAATGGTACATTTGAGATTTGTCTACTTATGTGTGCGACTATTTCTGGGGCACATATGAGTCTTTTATGCATCCTATTTTGTTCTTAAAATATGGGTGTGGCACCTAGTGAAGGTAAAAATTCAGAGATTCAAACCTTGGTACATGTAGAATCATTAGATTTAAAATACATAAAAAAATAAATCAAATCTGATTGTTCAACACATATTGAGTACTTGTGATATCACTGTTTCAGCAATAAAACATAACCAAAACATTTGTGTTGATTTGACTAGAACTCGTGTTGATACAAGTGCTGAATTTCTTTTTGATGAGAGTCTTTGTGCTTTGAATGATCCTTGCAACACTTCATATAACAACAAACAACACCTCATCCAGTCAGTTACTTGTGCTGATTTGTTTACAAGGATATCTCATCTTGAATGTTTGTGTTATACTATGCTTAACATACCTATCAATATTGAACAAATGTTTGAGAAAATTTCTAACATAACATCTTTGAGTTCATTGAATACTACTCATAGCTTCCAGTTTACATTTGTCTTGATTGGAGAACATGTTGTAGATACCTTCCAGGTTCATGCCATTTGTGTAACATATAACAAACTTGCTGATTTAGACTCAAAAATGTTGAGAGATAAACAAAGTGAGAAAATCTTTTAAGATGCAACAAATGCTTGGTGCTTATGGTTTCGATCAATTTATGTTGTCAGCATGTTCGTACCATCCACTTAAAGTTAGAAATCTTGTGCAAAGCAAAGCCTATACACCGAAAAGTTGTTCATCCACACCTTGGAGCATTGAGTTTAAAAATTATACTTCTAAACCCTTGAATAAATTTTGTTGCCACAATAATTTTTGGAATAACATTAGCTCTCAACATCCATTTGATGAAAAGTTTGATCTTCTAAAGATAAAACATGATAACATGAATCAAATGATTGGATTGGAAGAAATTTTTGTGCTTCCATCCTCTAAACTGTTTGCAGGTTCACCAAAGTTGAGAGAATGTTTCTTACATTAAAAAGAAAATAATGTAAAAATAATTCATAATGGAACAAATGAACAAAATAAAAGGAATGATTATTGGAATTATCAAGTACATCCATCTTCTATTGTCTAAGCTGTTTTCACGTAAACAAAAGTCGTGGACGACTTTTCTTGAAGGGAGAGAGGATGATGAGACCATACCAAGGCAATCAATATTCAAGCATCCACTCAAGGTGAAAGCTAAATATAATTCCAAATCATTTAGGTTTCCACATACAAGGCTACTACTTGGTTTATAATATTATAGATTCAAACACCTTGCTATCATGGAACAAGAAGATTGCGATGTTATCACAACATTACAAATCGATGGCCTAGCACAACTCTTTGGATTAGAAGAGTTAGAGTCGAGGACGACTCCTTTTCAAGAGGGGGAGGATGATATGACCACGCCATTAAGCAAGATGTCACAAGCTCCAAGTCAAGCTACAACTACTCAAGTTTTACCTACACCAACACCATCCCAAGTCATCGATGGACCGGTTACACGTAGCCGTGCAAAGAAGCTAGAACAAGAGGTCCACGCGCTACTTTGTGAGGTTCACTTTAACATTAATGAGAATTATATACTACCTAAGTGTTCTACCTTGATTGTACTCAGGTATATAGAAGAAGAGAAGGATGAATCGGACCCTGAAGAACGGACCAGTGCAAGTCCTAGAAGACACTACAAAACGGACGAGAGAGTCAAAAACAAACCAATGGAAGTCAAGAACGGACCAGTGCAAAGAAATCTTCATAACCTTTTACTCACAAAAGCTATGAAGGCCTATGAGGACTTGTTGGAAATCTTGTCAAGTCTGCTTTCCAATGCTTCAAGTCTCATCTCATTTGGATGTAGCAATCAAGAGTTATGCTTGGAATAGTCAAGACTGCTCAGAAGGTCAACAGTCTATCGTGACAGAATGTTGGAACAACTTGCCGTGCAAAACTGTACTAATCTACAATGTTTCATGGTACATGGCATACATTGATGGAAAGCCCTTGGAGTCTAGTTTCACACCCAAGAAACGGTTCGTCATTTGGACTTCCCAATAAGAAGTTATGTTCAGTTTATTAGAAACTGTTCTGGAGGCCAACACTCACGCGAAGCCAGTTCGGGAATCCATTCCGAGGGGACCTTTCATATTGCCTTCCCTCAGAAACTCTGTTTTGTTTTCATACCTATCTAGGAGGGTTGTTCCTAGTATAAATATCCCCTACCTCTAAGCTATTAGCAACCTTTGATCATTTGATAAACTACATGATATTGCAGCCACGCTGCTGAGTGCCTTACTCAACCTTTGTTCTTCCTTGTTCTTCTTGGACTTGTGAAGTGAATCCTCTGGGATCCCCTACTTCGTGCTCTACAACTTTCATTCGGTTGCGCCGTATTGTGTGGATCAGTTCCAGATTGTGGTTTTACGGTCGTTCGGAGATCGAGTCGAAGTCTTCGTGGTTTCGGTGTCTCTCTCCCCGTCGCTTGGTCACATCCAACATTTGTCAGGTATAAAGCTAGTTATCCGCTGTTCGCAGCAAGTTATCCTTGTCCTTTTGATCTACTATCATGAAGATCGGGCCACTCTCGTACCGATTCATATCGGTAACCTATCATAACTAGAGTAGCAGTCAAGAAAGGAGAGAAGTTTGCATCCGGCCATCGAATCAACCACCTCATCGATACGAGGAATACCAAAGGGATCTTTAGGATAGTCTTTGTTGAGATCGGTGTAATCAACGCACATTCTTCATTCATTATTCTTTTTTCTTACAAAAACTGGATTGGCGAGCCAATCTGGATGATACACTTCTTTAATGAATCCGGCTGCTAAAAGCCATGTTACCTCTGTCCTAATGGCCTCCTTTTTGTCGCGAGCGAACCGTCGTAATTTCTGCTTGATTGGTCTTGCGGCCTTCTAGACGTTCAAGGAGTGCTCGATCACGTGACGGGGGACACCGGGCACATCTGCAGGTTTCCACGCGAAAATGCTTACGTTGTCCCTCATAAACCTGATGAGCGCATCTTCCTATTTAGGATCTAGAGTGGCTCCAATGAGAGCCATCTTCTTGGGATCGTTGTCGACCAGTTGGATTTCTTTGGGCTCCTTGGACTTGACGTTCTTCCATGGAACCTACTGTTTGGGAATCTCAAGCAGGTCGGATGGGGTCTGTGCTGCTTGAGTTGCGGTTTCCGCCATCCGGATCCATTCGGTGATCTTGAAACTTTCTTCTTCACAAGTGTAGATTGTGTAGACATTGCCCCTGACTGTGAGGACTCCTTTCTCAGTTGGCATCTTGAGCAAAAAATATGAATAGTGCGGAACTGCCATAAACTTGGTAAGTGAAGGACAGCTCAGGATAGCGTGGTATGTTCCATCGATATTGGCGACCACAAAGTTTACAAATTATGTGCGGAAGTGGTCTAGAGTGCCAAACTATATGGAGAGTGTTATCTGGCCAAGAGGAATTGAGCTTTGGCCTGGCAGGATGCCCTAGAACTGAGCCTCATATTGCTTCAACTCTGCTTGAGTTAACTTTAGGGCGGGAAGACCGTTGCGGAATAGGATGTCGATGAAACTGCCGTTGTCTACGAGCACGCGCTCGAAATGAACGCTATTGATGCATGGATCTAGGATCAAAGGAAATCTCCCTGGTTCAAGAATAGCAGTCCACTGGTCTTGCCTACTGAAAGATATCTCCCGATGAGACCAGGCAAGGAACTTTGGATCGGCGATGAGATCGTCGGACCTGTCCATGTTTAGGCACGCCCTTCTTAGGAGTTTTCGCTCCCTCTTGGATTTGATTGACACTTTGCCACCGAAGATGGAATGGATGACATTGGTTGGGTTGACGTACTGGTAGCACGGATCCCGGTCTTGGTCCTCATCCTCGTCCTCGTAGTTGCGCTTGTCGCGGTTGCCTGCGGCTTTCGTGGCGCCATCCTGAATGACCTGCTGCGTGTACATGCTTTTGAGGATGCGGCATTCTTCCATCGTGTGATTGGATCGAGGGTGAAGCTGGCATGGACCCTTCAGGGTTTTGTTGTAATCATCCTTATAGTCACGACGATCAGTGAACTTCTTGACCGTGTTGACTTCATGGTCATTGTCGCGGGGCCTTTTACCCCTAAAATCATCATGGTGATCACGGTGCCTGTCCCACTCTTCTCTGTGTTCTCGGTTGTCGTTGCGATGAGGATTGCGATTATCGAATCGCCCACGATCATCGCGATTATCTTCTCATCGAGGAGGGTGGTCGGGTTGTTGGCTCCCTCTGACGTCTTCTCTGATTAGTTTCTCTGCGTCGTCGGCGTCGGCGTAGTTTTTGGCGGTAGCGCGGAGTTCGGCGACCGTGGTCGGCCTTTTACGAAGTAACTTGCTTCGTGGGGCCTCGTGATAATGAAGGCCTTTGATGAATGCGGAGATTGCTTCGTCATGGGATGAAGGCCTTTCGAGGTCATACTTGTTGCCAGGTTGCTCATAAGTAGCTATGAAGTTGTCAATGAACACCTGGCGCAATTCTTCTCATGAGTCGAATGAATTCTCTGGCAATCTAAGGAGCCACTGGTGATCGGCATGATCAAGGACGACAGGAAAATAATTCGCTATTACATGCTCGTCTCCCGTGGCCGAGCGAACGGTAATTTCATAGAGAGTGATCCAGTTCTTGGGGTTCTTCTTACCGTCGTACTTCTTGAGCTTTTCTAGCTTGAAATTGCGAGGTCATATGACTTGTCAAAGATGTGGAGAAAACTGCTTTAATCCAGAAGGACCATGTACAGCGTCGTACTCGATGCGATGGATATTCTCGTGTGCTGCACTGTCATTGATGCGCCTGTTAATGTGGTCACGAACGTCTCTATGAGGGGAGGCTGCATCAGAGGTAAAAGTTCACTCCTTTGTCAACTTCCTGATTGTGACCGTGACCTTGTTGGTAAGCTCGGCGTCGGTGGCCAGCATCCCGACCATGGTCGTGACGATGACCCTCTTGGTTGTGGTCGTCGTTCTCTTGTCAGAGAGCGTTCGGCGAATGCTCACGGCGAAACCCGCCAGGCAGTGGTGAAAACCGACTTCGGAGGCTCCTATCAGAATTAGCTTCTATATAGGAGATAGCTTGCGCCCTCCTGAGGAGCTCCATTGTTTGACCCATGGCAGCAATCAAGTGTGCTCGTATGTTGGTCCGAATATTCTGGTACTCTGGTGTGTTCCGGTAGTCGTTCAAGATTCACCATAGCAACGGCTACGTTGGCGCTTGGTGTCTTGAACACCTGTTGGTCTCCCACCATGTCGAAAGCATCATCGAGATTGTGTGGGATCAGTTGCCTCTGTTGTTCTTCCTCATGTGCTCGCCGCTGGGAGCGGTCGGTGTTGCGCTGTTCGTGTTGTTGTCTTTGATCGTCGGTCTCCCCGTCGAGTACTGGCTATCGATGCTAACATTGAGGACCAGATCTCCTCGTCGGGGAGGGAAAACTAGGAAGCGAGAGAAACCCGGAGGATATGGGGGGAGATCCATATCGTAGTCCTCGTCCTCGGGGTGTAAAACCTCGGTAGGGACGGAGCCAGTGCTAGAGTGCGTGCTGGCGGTATCGGGCAGAGTACGAATGGAGACCATTTTGATGAAGTGCCCTGCTGGTTGCACGCGCTGATTCGGTATCAGATCTACTGGCTCGAAGTTCACGAATAACCACCGGGTATGACGCGAAACCAGGTTGGCTGAGTTGCGTAAGCCATGAGGGAAAAGTGAATGGCGCCTGCTCTAGGAGTTTGTCTTGATCTGAGCGGTCCGTCCTTCTAGGGCAACAGTGATTGTTAGCCCCGTTTCCAACCATTCGTGTGTAGTGACACGAGTTGGCTGAGTAGATCTGTAACAATCAGATGGCGCCATTCTGGTGGTCGGGCCCGAGATCGTGTTTACCAGGTTGAAGGTTTCAGAAAGCTTGTGGTCAGCACGATCAATGGCCTCAAAGAGATCAGAGTTGTCGATTCTGTCTCCCATTATAGTAGGGAAGCAGAGGGCGAGTTGTCGGCATGGTCAGCGATGTTGTTGGAGCAACAGTGATCATGGTTGATGTGGTCGGGACCACCACCGACGTCGCCACAGATTGGATCTGGGTTTCTTCCAAAGTCTTGGTCGTGAGGCCACCAGCGCGAGTCGTCTAGGTGATCTGGCCGACGGCGAATGTGAGGCCTTCTGCTACGGAAGCGGAAGCGGGGATGATGACCATCTTGTTCGTCTGGAAAGTTGTACGCACACCCCCTACCTGGCGCGCCACTATCGACGAAAGCTGGTCGGCAGTCTACCTTGGGTTATACCCACGGTAGTAGTATTTCGGCAGACAGGTGCGCAAGCTACGAACTTGATGGTGACGCAAGACACAAACAAGATTTTTATCCAGGTTCAGCCGCCGAGTGGGCGTAATACCTACGTCCTGCGTCTGATTGTATTGATATGAGATGTGTTGAATTGACCTAAGGAGGGTCCCTTGCCTCTCTTTATATGGTCCAGAGGGCAGGGTCACAAATCTAGAAACTAATCGTAGTCGGTTACAATTGTCATAGATAATACGATATCAATTCCTATTCTAACCCACTAGGATCTTGCTTGATTTCCACACCTTGTTTCCTTGTGTAATACTCCAAGTAAATGGATCAAGCCGCAAGTTGTCTCGTAACAGGCCAAACCTCCTGGCCCAAGTCTAGCCGTAGGGGTATAGGAGTTTATACCCCACAAAAAGATGTGATTGTTAAGTGTACATCCAGTTTGCAATGCAAGGCCGAGCATGAGGCAAGTCACACAATATCTTAACGAAGAGATGCCACTCCTAGAAAAGAGAA
This sequence comes from Sorghum bicolor, assembly GCF_000003195.3. Classification (NCBI taxonomy): domain Eukaryota; kingdom Viridiplantae; phylum Streptophyta; class Magnoliopsida; order Poales; family Poaceae; genus Sorghum; species Sorghum bicolor. Next base: position 21,714,665 of record NC_012871.2, read on the forward strand.
AAATATATTGCGGGATTCATAGCTTAATTTTGCATGAGGTTAGAATGCAAGATTTGTGAGCACATATACCTGTTGTGGCGTCGGGTCATCCGCATCCTGGAGCATGGTTTGCACTAAGCAGTGACGGCTATGCCGGATCTAGGGAGCTCAATTGTAGATGTGGGTGCATCGTCGGTCTTCGGCTTCTTGGCGACGGGGACCTCGGAGGCCGTAACAGGGTGCGGGCAGCCCCTTCCCCTTCCTCTTGGCGACACGAGCCTCGGTGACCGGAACAGGGTTCGGCGCGCCCTTCCTCTTCCTCTTCTTGTCATTGGAGGAAGACAACGGCTTCTTGGCTGGCGCAGTGGCAGGGGCATCGATGAACTTCTCCGGCACCGCATGGGCGCCACAGCAGCCACCTCGGCCATGGACGCAAGAGCAGCATCCATTGCGGAGAACCGACGACCCCAGCGGGAGGAAATTCCGCGATACGTACAGAGGGAGATGCGGCGGAGGAGGTTCTATACTCACGCAGTCGGACACCTGAGGTTCTGTGAGTTGTCTTAGCAGGCCTTAGCAAGATGTGGGCTCTGTGAGTGGCCCGCACACTCTAGCAGCTGGACTGCCCCATCCCACAAAAAGAATAGGTGGCCTACAGTTGTCCAGCGGGCCTGTTTTGCAGTGCGGACTAAGTAGGCTTGAAAGCAGGCTCGCGCCGCTTGCATCTTGATGAAAAGGAACCGGAGGAAGCGCTACACTCACATTTTGGGAAGAGTTGAATTGCTGGAGATCAGATCGCATTCTCAATTGATCCAGTTAAGGATATCAGTTGTGGGATAGAAACGAAGCATATTACAATCAGGTTTGCTCTTTCTAAGGCTTTGTTTAGTTTCAAAAAAAATTCAACATTCGCCATCACATCAAATCTTTAGACACATGTATGGGGCATTAAATATAGATAAAAAATAACTAATTATACAGTTTGGCTATAATTTACGAGACGAATCTTTTAAGCTTAGTTAATCCATAATTGGACAATAATTGTTAAATACAAATGAAAATGCTACGGTCGCCGAACCTAAAAAAAAGTTGCGAACTAAACGAGGCCTAATTGGAACACTCAACATTCAGCACTATTGACCCCAGTGTGCAAATCAGTCTTTACGAGAAGAAAAGGTAGAGCAGGAAAGGTGAAAAGGTGCATCATAGCAATGGTAATCAGAATCAATCTGAGATTGAAAATATGGAGCCCACACCGGCATGTGGATAGTGAGGCATGTGGATAGTCAGTTCAGCCGGAAAACGTTTGATCATATTGCAGGGGATGAAGTTATTGAGAGCATTGCCAGTTAGGTTGCGTCTAAGTAGCAGGAAGATTGGGTGATATTATGAAATGTGAGAAGAAAATCCCAGGTGTACGGCTCAACAGATAGAAATCAGATGACATAAGTATCTCATTCAAAAAGAAAAAACATTCACTCACGCAATATCGATTCCTCTATCCTTTGGGGCTTGCTAATCTCATTAGTCCTTCCAAACTTCCTCGTTGCCACATGGATAATTCTTTTCCATAAGATGACCAAATAATTCTAAATTTTAGGATTTGTCAAACTATAGGCAGTTTGACGTCCTAAGCTCAACGCTGCGGCAAAGATTCTTTCAGTACAAACATAAGCCATGCAAGGATTCTTTAAGTACAAACATAAGCTCAACTCTACAGATTATACAGTATACAAAGAGCTGATTTGTACAGTTGTACCCAATTTATACAGTATACACAGAGCTAATTTGTACAGTTGTACCCAATTTATTATTTAACTACCTGGCTCGGCTAATAACAAAGAACAATAATTTTCAGTGGCTAAGTATAATACAGGTGTTTTCTACAGCAATGTTGAAAGCAAGTAATTAGCATCTACAAGCAAGTTCTGTTTCTGGCCATAAGTCTCCAATTACAAGGTTCCAGTTATTCCCCAGCAGCACAGTGAATAAACATCAGCTACGGAGCAAATAGGATAAATGTGATAACTACAGGTTCAAATTTTTCACATGTCTTCAGTGTATTTGTTTTCTGTAAAAAGAATCCCACTCTCTGGATTGAGGGATTCCTCCAAAATTTCAAAATAATCCTCCTATTTTGACAAGGGAAAATTTTAGAGTTCAGTTCAGGTTTGAATTAAGTCCTTGATAACACAAATCCCCTATAGAAGCAGGATCTTAACTAGTTCTGAACAAAGTATATGGCTCGACAGATCAGAAATCATTCTTGATCTGTTTGGAGAGGCAACAGGGCTCAAGAAAAACTTACAGAAAAGTAGTGTGCTACCCATTAGATGTGGTAAAACTGAGATGTCAACTATACAGAACCTGCTGCCATGTGAACTTGCTAGTTTTCCATGCAAATATTTGGGTTTGCCCCTCTCCCTGGATAAACTTACTAAGGAGCAAGTGCAGCCCATTATTAACCGCATTGCCGATCAGCTTCCGGGCTGGAAAGCGAATCTGATGACCAAAATTGGGAGAAAAGTTCTAGTACAATTGGTGCTCACTGGCATGCTTATCTATATGCTCATGGCTATTGATCTTCCACCATGGGCCATCAAAAGCAGTGGATAAAACTAGGCATGGTTTTCTTTGGAAAGGTCGAAGGGATGCACAGGGAGGGCACTGTCTGGTTGCGTGGGTCAAAGTATGTCAACCAATTGAATTGGGTGGATTAGGAATTGCAGATCTCAAATCCCTTAGCTGGGCCTTGCGAATGCGTTGGCTCTGGCTACAAAAAACAGAACCTGATCGCCCATAGGCAGACCTCCCAATCCAGGTTCCTGAACAAGTAAGGGTCTTCTTTGCAGCGGCAATTTATTCTGAGGTTGGAGACGGAGCAACAACCCTTTTCTGGATAGATAAATGGCTTCATGGTCAATCAATTGCAGATGTGGCACCTCGCCTCTTCGCTGCTGTTGCTATAAGGAGACACAGGAAGAGGACGGTGCAAGAAGCCCTCTCCAACCATACATGGATTTCAGATTTACAAGGGGCTCGCACGGTTGGCTTTATCACCAAGTTTTTCCACTTATGGGACCTCTTATAGACTTCAAGATGCAGCCTGAAGTAGAAGATAAACATGTGCAGCGACTTGCTTCAAATGGGCAGTATTCCATTAAATCAGCTTACGAGGGCCTATTGTTGGGTTCTATTCCTTTCAGGCCGTGGGAGAAAATTTGGAAGACTTGGGTGCCACCTAAATGTCGCTTCTTTTTGTGACTGGTTGCTCATAATAGATGTTGGACAGCAGATCGTTTAGCTCGCCTAGGTCTCCCTCATCCTGAGCGCTGTCCTTTGTGTGACCAAGCATCCAAAACCATTGATCATCTCCTCATTGGATGTGTCTTCACAAGAGAGTTCTGGTTCCAATTCTTGTCACAAGTTGGCCTACAATCCCTCTCCTCGGCCCACTAAACTATCCTTTTTTAGATTGGTGGGATAGAGCGACTAGTGGTACCGGTGATAGAATCTCACATGGAATCAATTCTCTCATAATTCTTAGAGCCTAGACTGTATGGACTCATCGCAACAGGTGTGTCTTTGATGGAGCAGCCCTTGATATTGGAAGAATTGCGATCATTGCTAGAGATGAGCATAAATTATGGTCGTTGGTTGGGGCCGGAGGTATATTCCCTCCTGACTGCCCCCCATTTAGAATGCTAATGCTAGGATCCTTGAGCTTCTGTTGGTTGCCTCTTGAAACATATTCTTGGGCGCGCTTACATCCTAAGGATCAGAGGTTTGGTTGGGGTGGGGGGGTGGGGGGGGGGGGGGGGGGGTCGTGCAAGTGAGCGTGAGTGGATGTGTGGGGGGTGTTGTTTGGGTACTTCCCTATTTTAGAATGATGCGCAGCTCTCCTGCATTTTTCAAGAAAAAAAGAAATCAGATGTAATAAGTATCTCATTCAAAAAGAATAGCATTCAGGATCAATCACGCAATATCAATTTCTATATCCTTTGGGCTTGTTCATCTCATTAGTCCTTCCAAAGTTCTTGTCGTCGTGACCAGATAAATTGTAAACTTTAGAATTTGTCAAACTATAGGCAGTCTGACCACCTAAGCGCAACTCTGCATGACAAACTTGAGCCATGCAATATGATCTTAATACCTTCTGTGATATGTTCCATAGCTAACACAACATTCTGTCTCCAACATCATTTCATCACCATATGAAATGGGAGTTCATTTCTCTTTTGTTTTCTGAACTTTCAGCATTTTGCCTGCAGGCTGCATAGGTTCTAATCTACAACTTAATCTGAAGAAGAATAATCCAACATTAGGAGGTTTTTAGAAAAGAATTGAATCTTTTGGCACCCGAACTTCTGGTCAAGCACTTTCCATGTTCTTGAGTTTCATACACTCATACTGCAGAGTATACACAGAGCTAATTTGTACAGTTGTACACAATTTATTTGTAATATTACCTGGCACAGCTATGGATGAATCGTGACACATCCCAATTAAAGCGGCAACAGCCATTCTTTCTTCTAAAGAGCCAGGAGAAGCTCACATTGTCCCTCAGAACCCATCTTTCTGCCACCCTTAGAATAAATATAAAAAGAGAAAGGACCAAGGAAGCAGAGTCCATTATCACTAGTCGCTTGCCAGTAAGACAAACACAGATCCAGTCATATAAGTTAATTATAATTCTGCGAACATGGGGAAAGAACATTTCAACTTCAACGGATACCATCACAAGTCAGGAAACAACATCCATTCATAAGCTAGCACACATAAAGCCTAGCTTGCATCAATTTGTTTGCAGTGTTAACTGAACCTAAAGCATTAGAAGGGATACATAAACAACCAGCAGAATGCATCACCTAGTTCAAGTAGATCTATAGAAGCTGCTAGCTGCTCCATTCTTGGAAGATTAAATTCCTGTTAGACATCCCATGGAGTATCCCATAAGCAACAATTTCAGTGCTTCTTAGCGAGCGCCGCTGACTCTGCGAAATAAGGAACATATGGAATAATATACCGAGGATAGCCATGTAGACTGCAGAGAGCATGCACTTTCTTCTCATCCATGTCATATGATATCAGCTTAGAATTCCAATACTCAGCAAAGATGACCAAATTACGATCTGGATGAATGGCAACCACATCCCAGTCTAAGTGGAAACTGCCGCTCATTCTTCCAAACAGCTTGGAGAAGCTCACATTGTCCCTCAGAACCCATTTTTCTGCATTGTAGTCCTCAAGAACCCAAATGGACAGTTCAGTCATCTGGGAACCATTTCCCGTACATCCACTCAGGCAATGTAGGTGCCCTTGGGATTGACCAATAAAAACAAGAACACCACGATCATTTTGTGGCCAGTGCAGGGTCCTAAATGGCCTCCCTTCCCCACCAACTGCAAGTATCATATTCAGGTTTTCAGAACGGCGGCGGGGATGGTGGGCACGCACATGCAGCATGCCTTTGAAGGAGCATACCGACTCAAGGGCACCTGTGTCAACCATCATGCCCTGTGGTAGGCCCGGTATACCTTCGAGTTCAAGCCTCCATGCCCCAGTTACAGAAGAGAAGCTGTGCACCTGATCCCTTTGCAAGTCAAACGTATCTTGCTTTTCGAAAACAACCATATGTCTAAACGTAAACTGGATCAACTGAAAGTGTGGAGAGATAGCCGGGTCAAAAATCAAATAGGTGTCCGGATTATCATCTCGGCTCTCTTCATGCTCACTGTTAATCCATGGAATTGGCATACAGCCGGAGCTGGGCACGGACACCCACTCCTCAGTGGCGGGGTTGCACACTATGTAGCCCAGCGAGTCATACTTGTCTGAAACCTTCCTGTGCCCAAAGAGTACAAGCCCGTTGCAGGAATCCAAGAGGACGATCTTCTTAATCTCTGGCAACTTCGTCAGGAATGAGAAGGAAGGGTCGACGAGAGGCACCGGCCTCTCCGGGCAGATGAAACCAACGTAGCTGTCAACTCCATTGCAGGCGAAAAAGCCTTCTAGGGTTTGGGGGAACTTCCGGCACCGGAGGCGGTCGGCGATGAGGCCGCACCAATCTTTGGAGACGCACTTCCATCGGAAGAGAGGCTTGGCGGGGAGGCGCGAGAATACCTCCACGAGGGAGTCGTCAGGCGGGCAGGCCACCGCGACCTCGCCACTCTCGGTCTTGGGGCAATCCATGTCGCGTCGCTGAGAAAAGGAAGGAGCCGGAGGTGAGCGGATCTGCCGCGCCAGAGAGGAATGCAGCGCGCGTAGGGTTTGGGGAGCTTACCTGCCGCAGGAGACGATGGGGGAAGCCGGGAAGGGATGGCGCCGCCATGGACACTGGCCGGTGAAGGACTGATTCTGGTGTGTGAGAAGCAACGAGGGCGCACTGATGAACTCCGGCCGCTGGAGAGTATTTATTATTTTTTTTTTAGGGAGAGAGCATTTTTTATGATTAGTTGGTGGCAAGTGGGAACTACTGTTGCTATAAAATTAATTCTTCAAAGCATCGGTGTGTGGTAAAAGAGTTACTTTTTCTTGACAACTACTGCGTCTTTCAAAAAAAAATACAGTTAGATACATTCGTACTCAATTAAAGAGGTTTTTACTTATATATCATTATAAAGTTGATAATTATTCACAAGCCATTAAAAAAGTTGAATTCTTCTAGATGTCACTACTCTAAATTCTTTTGCTCTTTACGTCATTTCCGTTAGATTTAGCTCTAACGTTATCAAATCAGGAGTGTGAAAGTCAAAAATACCCTTAGTCCTGGATATATTTTTTAATATTTTAATAACCTCAAATAAAAAACTATAGAAAATTGTAGATCTCGACGATATCTATAATTTATGTATAATAATTGTCTTCATTGAATTTTGTAAAAAAAATATGATTTGCTATGATTAATATGTCTTGGAAAAATTATATTATTCTATGAAATCAAATAAAAATATGTTTATTTAAATATTGTAGATCTCAACGAGATCTACAACTTTCTAGTTTTGAGTTTTTAGACTCTAAGTCCACATTGTTCGAGGTAATAAATAATTTTAGACTCCATGATAGAATCTGCATTGTGAGTGTCCTAATTCTTCCTAGCTGGCGCCTAGCCCTTTGATTCCTCATTTCTCCCCCTCTCATTACTCTCATCTCTTAACTAACATACTAATTGCCATTAACTACTAAACGGTTGGTTGTGTCTACATCCCCTAAGATTCTGCACTAGCTCTATCTCGAGCACCTAGCCATTATCTCTCTTAAATCCCACCATGTGAATGCCCTCTCTCTACTTAGTTCATAATGGCATGTAGCCGGTTCGTAGCTGCCCCACATGACATTTTTTTCCTCTTTCGGAGCAGCTCGCCCACAAGATGCCGCAGACCTACTTGTAGGACAATGCCTTTTACATCTCAGCTTATTTTTATTATCTAAAACTAAAATAGAAATAAATTTAAACTACAACTATGTCCTCTTGAATCCCATAAAAGGAGAGTGGAGGATATACCAACCCACTAGTACGGTAGGCCTGTCCAGCACCAAGGTGGGTGCCGAAACAAATAAGACAGACACCGCCATCGAAGCTTGTTGTTGGGTTGTGCTCGTCGTTTGCCACCACATACTCAAATCTCTACTTTGGTTAAAGCTGCAAAATGTAGAGGCGAGCCTGAGTGGTTGAACGTGTAGGCTGTGATTTGCTGCACCGAAAGGCTGAGCAACATGCACATCTTCCCGCACCATCCTTCGCACAGAGAAACCTCGTCCTGGTGCTTACAGGTCCACCGCTGCCCGTTCTTCCGATGATGGCCATGTGATGGCCCGGGAGATAATAGCGAGACGCTACGCCCATGGAGAGACTGCACCCAACGGTGTGCCAAGAGTCCATGTGTTGTTTCCTATAGGCGTGTTGCCACTAGGCATTCACATGCCGCCTTCGCCTCGAGCAGCACCATTATGCGATGTAGCGTTGTGGACGCATGATGGAGCCCCTCAGCAAGGGCACTTAAGACATCGTCGACAGCAGAAGCCATGTAAATGGAATGAAACCAAAGCGAGCTGATACTAGATGTTATAAACCTTAGTTCATACGGGGGATAGGGAGGATAATCATTGCCAAGTAGAAAGCCAGACATTGTTGGCGTGGAGGGAGACTAAACATTTGGGGTAATAGAATTTTTTTTATTGCTTACCCTATCTCAATCTGGGTATATGGTATAACACCTTGTTTAGTTTCGAAATTTTTTTGGTTCCGGGGACTGTAGCACTTTTATTTTTATTTGACAAACATTGTCCAAACATGGAGTAACTAGGCTTAAAAAATTCATCTCGTGATTTACAGGTAAACTGTGCAATTAGTTTTTATTTTTGTCTATATTTAGTGCTCTATGCATATGTCGCAAGATTTGATATGACGGAAAATCTTAAAAAGTTTTTGGTTTTTAGGGTGAACTAAACAAGACTTAAATAGAGGAGCCTCAGCTTCTCTGCTAGCACCCAACCCTCTAATTCCTCCTAGCTAGCACCCAACCCTTTGATTCCTCGTTTCTCCACCTCTCATTACCCTCATCTCTTAATCAACAACATGTTAATTGCCATTAACTAAAGGTAACTGTTGTGTCTGTAGCTCCTGCACCGGCTTGGTCTCAAATCCCAACCTGTGAAAGCGTCCTGTGCGTTTAGGCTAGTCTCAATAGAAGTTTCATGTGAGTTTCATTTGCATTAAATAGATTGCCACATAGTTTTTTTTATGACATAGCAGTGTATTTAAGAAGAGAGAATAAATAGGTTTCATCTAGATGAAACTCTCTTAGGACGATTACCAACTCTTTATGAGTCTTGAAATTAAATGACTATGAAATTATGAAATAAAACTCTTCATTGAAAGAGGGTGTTTCATCCGAATTTTATTTCATTTCACATGACATGATAATCTTGAAAACAACGTCATAAAACTCTCCACTGAGACTATCTTAGTTTTAGTTCCTGATGGCATGCAGCCAGTCCTAGCTGCCCCACATGACATCTTTAGAGTTGCCAGGCTTTGCTTGAATGGCAAGCAAGTCAAAGGCCTAGTTTAGTTTTTAAAAATTTTCAAGATTTCTATCAAATCGTATTTTTAGATGCATACATAAAATATTAAATATAGATAAAAATAAAAACTAATTGCACAATTTATTTATAATTTGTGAGATAAATTTTTTAAGCCTAGTTAGTCTGTGATTGGACAATAATTGTCAAATAAAAAAGAAAGTGCTAAGTAACCAAAGCCATAAAAAATAGGCGCACTAAACAAGGCCAAAATGTGGAGCTTTCTTTTTGAAAAAAAAAATATGGGGAAACCTTCTTTTAAAATATACTCACATTTGAACTCCAAAGACATTTTATCTTATTATTACTTTCTTTGCACAGCAGCTTAAACTGTACAACATACACAAGCCATGACAGGCAGGTCAGTCCTCTGAGTAATACAAAAAGATCAAAGGAACCGCCAGTAAGTGTGCACATCAGAAAACAGAAAACTACAGAATCCAAACATCCAGCCGCTACAGAGTAAAGCTCAGGAGGGAACAGAAAATAAGATCATTCATCCTGGGCCTGGGATGGGGGCAGTGTCTTGAGCACATCTCTCAGAGCGTAGTATATGCTTTCGCATCTGTGATCAGATATCAAATTACCAGACAGCAATATCCTCTGAAAATTTTCCCCTGGATCACCTTTCCAGAGCATGTATGACTCATCTTCAACGCCGTTTATATCCTCAATATCCCTCTGCAGGTAATACAGAGTCCCAGGAAGGAAGAGATCCTCAGGCACAAACACATCATTTCTACTATCTGATGACAGCATCTCCGTCGAGTTAGCTGGGTCTTTGGTACCTGTCAAGGTAAAGCTAGGTCACAACTAGCACATAGATCAAATAAAACCATAACATATTTACTTCCGACATGCACATTCCCAAATCAATCAAACTTACCATAATTTGTTGACACTGATACAATTTTAGCATAATCACCAAGTTTACGCGCCACATCTTGAATTGACGAAACAACAAGCTTAGCATTAGTCACGATATCCACTATATGCTTCAAGTCTTCCTTTTCCAGAACACTTACCCTGCAAGGCCACATGGTACAGGCATCATCTATAAAGGGCCATCTGTTAACCAAGTGTTCTAACATTTAGCATTCACATAAATAGTCCATGCGCTAGGATGGTGTCCAAAAGCAACATATAAAAGACAAATTATCAGTTTTCTTCCTCCTATAAAGCTACCTGAACACAAGTTCTTGTCATTTACTGCCAGTCCAAAACTCAATACCTACCAATCTGTTTTGAGTATTTCATTTCGCAGTCTTGCCAAAGAAGCTGCACTGAGCCTAGGTATAATATCATCCTGCATCAAGTAAAGAAACAACCCAATTACAAAATGACAAACAACTCAACAAAGGAAGACAACAGGAACCGGATTCTGAATCCAACAAAAAGATTAAGCATAACCTGGAGCACAACAGTAGAGACATAGCCTGCACAACTTTCTGCAGCTTCCTTTGATATGCAAGGTGGTGTTCCAAATCCAACGGCAGAAATAATGTCCGGACTGAAACCAAGCTCTTCCTTTGACTTCTTCCGTAGCATTATAGCAAGCAATGCCGCCGATGCTCCTCCAAGGGAGTGACCTACCAACCGTAACTTGTAGTCCTGCTTCAAACTTAGAAAATGAGCACAAGATGGAGAAGATGACAGATTCAATTGAACACAAATAAGTATACCTCCTCACCTTGTGTTTTTCCAAACATTTTCTGATTATACCCAACTCATGGCGAAGGTACCAACGAGCTGCCTCATATGTTCCAAAGTGTGTTGAGAAACCTTTAGGTGATACTTTCTTATCGCTTAGAGCAATCAAATCAGTAACAAGATCATAGACTGTATGAGTCCCGCGAATCCCAAGAATCACCAACTTAGCTCGCGGGTCAATGCCAATGTAATATCCAGGTCTCAAAATACTAGAATCTTTCACAAACTTTACAACATTTCTCTTCCGAAGCATGCTATACCTTGCAAGTCCATTTGCATTACCTTTATAACAGCCTCTTGCAAGTTCAAGGTGGTAAATTAGTTCTTGAACCTGGAAAAGGAATAGAGATAAATCCCTGTTGCAAGTTCATACCGGTGCACGTTACTTTGAGAAGCATAACAGTCTAAAGAGGCTGACACTCTAAATGCTCGATCATCATAACCATTTTTTTTTAAAAAAAACATTTGTATTCTTCTTTTGGAATATAGATATCATATCATACATACCAGTGGCGAACCCAGGTTTTTTCTAAGACTAGGGCAAAGAACAAAGCTTAAAAATTTTGTATACCAGGTCACACAACAAGAAGCAGCAAAGATAAAAAAATTCGCAGACAATATGGTACCTAAACTCAATGTTTACTACTCCATCCGTTCCAAATTATAAGTCATTTTGAAATTTTGCATAGTTTTATCTAATCTATGCACCTAAACATATATTATGTCTCAGAGTAGTTATGTCTACCAGGTAAAGCTATCATAGCTTTATCTACTTTTTGCATAGGTTTTTGCACCTAAACAGAGGGAGTAGATAACAAGGCAAATAAATTTTCGTTGGCATGGACCTAACACCAATTCCTATGCATCTTCATTTGTAGTCCTTTTAAAGCTAGGAGCTAATTTCAAATTGCAATGCCATTCACAAAATCAATTCAGTAGCTGCATGTGCTTTTAGACCTAGCTCAGTTTCTTGCTTCACATAGAAATTAGACCTAGTGCTTTTAGTACTAGGGAGTCATTTGAGCAAGGGCTGGCCACGAGCCGCAGCAGGGGATGCATGAGCGCAGGACAATGGAAAGAGTCACACGGGCACAGGCCAGCAGCTGAAGAATTGTGCCTTTGCTGACCACTGGAACAGGCACAAAGAAGGGCGTGCTCAGCTGGGGAACAACAGCAGAGCTGGCCACGGTGCCCCACAATGGAAGGACAGGATCTATGAGCTGGCATTGGGAACGTGAGGGAACAAGGAAGGAGCAACACACTACAGGCGAGCACCTGAAGCAAGAGATGAGAGAGGATGATCAAGGCAGTCCATTGTGGTGCTAGATAGGCCAAAAGTTGAAGATGAGTACTCTGACATTTTGGTCCACACCCTAGTGGCCGTAGTTGGAGATCCGCCCCTGATGCGTACCCATGTAATCCTTGTTTGTTACCACCAAAAACGCACGCAGTTTAAAAACTTCAGTGTGAATACAAGCCTGCAGGACATACCATCTTATTGGAGGATATCTGAACTCCCTTGAAAGTTTCGTTTTTTGAGGATGCTTGGCTGAGATAAATGAGGTACAGGCCAACGGTGAGATCACTGAGGCTCCAGTCCTGTATGCTTATCTTACTTCGCTGAAGGTCACTTAGAATCTCGCTAAATGTCCGAGTGCTTGCAGGGATGTTCTCCGCACGACCAGAAGCTGCATTCAGATAGTACAATTTTAACCACTTCCTAATTTTGTGGCATATCTGGATGTGTAGCTTTTAATTGTGTAGCAAAGGAAATAAACAACAAAATAATTTCCTTGAGGTCGTTCTCGGATCTAATGCTTATTGAACCAAAGCAGCACTGAAAAAGCATCTTGATTTCTCAGTAATGGCTGCAAATTGTCAAAATCCCTAATTGCCACTTTACAATGATTCATTCTATGCAGGAGTTTCTCATAATATAATTTATATTACCAATGTGGCAATTCGTAAAAAAAAAAGTAATGCGTCAGATGGAAGGATCACAATGATGAGACAAGATAGGTGTAATGAAAGAATGTTAGAATAGAACAGCAACCGAAGTGGAAGAGACGAACACGCGAAAGGCTTCCAGCTATATTGCTTGTAGAGGTCCAGTGCGGGCTCGAGCGCCTTGGAGAGCCACGCGACGTCCGGCCTCCAGCTCCTCCACGGGAGGCCGGCGTCCTCGTCGTCCTCCTCCGACCCATCCCTCCCGACCTCCGCGTCCTCTCTGCGGTTCGTGGCGGCCGCCTCCACCAGGACAGCCGCCGCCGCCGCCGCTTTTTTGCCCTTGTCCTCCGATTCGCTAGTCGTCGGAGTGGGCGGTCGGCGGGAAAGTAGGCGGGTGAGCGCGGGAGGTAGGATGGGGCGGTCGAGCTTAATGAGGCGGGCGCGGGAGAGAAGGCGTCTCGCCATGGGAGGCGGCACAAGTCGGGGGCGGTGAGCGGGAGAAAGGAGGAGACGAGGGTTCTCGACTCGAGTCGAATATCTTCTATGTTCCGACAACTGAGGTCAATCTCAGCCGTTGATCCGTGGGGGAAAAGATTAATCCAGTACGTTTTTTTTTTTAGAAACTACTCATAATAAAACTCCTCATGTTATAGATTTGTGTCTTCGGCCTTTTGAGGAGGAAAAATGTTTTTTCGTATTTCATTTTTATTTGGCACTATTATCCGATTAACTAAGTTCAAAAGATTCGTCTCGTAAATTACAGACAAACTGTACAATTACTTATTTTTTTATCTATATTTAATGTTTCATACCCATAATTTAAATAGCGAGCTAAAACCAAGGTGTTTAGCGTTTTATAAATCGTAATTAGCGTACTTTAGCGGCAAAATTGTGCATGAACGCAAATAGCGGCACAATTTTTTCAAGCTATTTCGGGCTATAGCGGCAAAAATAGCGGGCTATTTTTTTTCCATGTTTCATACATATATCATAAGATTCGATGTGATGGTAAATATTAAAAAAATTTGGGTTTTGGAATAAACTAAGCAAGGCCTTACTTTCATGCATAGTAAAACTCCTCATATTTTAATTGGGCCGGTTGGAACAAAGTCTTTACCTAGAAACAATTGTAAATTATAAATTGTCTTTTGTGCTAATTCAAATAAGGCTTTATCGGATTTATAGTTTTGTCTAACAGTTTTTTAAATTCTCGGAACCAAAAATTATAGACTGTCTCTAGAAAAATGACAACAAACTAAAACTACAATTTTAATGTAAAATAAAATATGTGCAATAACCGTTGCCTGAAAATAAAACTAAAACACAAGCACCTGAATTTAGCAAGTCCCTTTTTTTCCCAAACAAAACAATTATTGTACAGTTGAGCTGAATAATGGAATGAATAAATAAGATTAGCGTGACCCATTGCTTGGACTATGCAAAACTAGGTAGTCCAGTATGCAGCATATCAAATCTATATATCCTATAAAGATAAACCCCACTAAATCAATTCTCTTGCATCTCCTTGCGCCATGTCATCATCCACTTCTACTGCTGCCGCATGCAATTAAGTGTCTACTCACAAATTGTTTCAATAGTAGATGCCTACACATAACCATACATGTATACTGCTAGCAATTATTCTCTCACGTGGAATTCTCTCATGTATACTGCGCGGGGAATTCTTCTAGTACTAAATAATTAGATTAGCCTCAACTTTTTTTCTACAACATTTTAGCCTCAACGTTATTAGTGGGTTAGGTACATGCCTGGCTAGCCAAAAAGGCCCAAAGCAACAATCAAAGTGGGAAGGCCACTAAAGTCGTACGTACAAGTCTACAACAGCTACAGCTGACTCGCCACGCCTTTCTCTACAACAGCTCACTCTTCTCAACTTCCGAAACCGGAGCAGAGCAGAGCGGACAGCGAAGGATAGAGAGCAGAGCACCGGATCAGATCACATGGCGCCGCCTCCGTCTCCCCTGCCGCGAGTGCGCGTCCTCGAGCGCATCCGCGTCGAGCCGCAGCCATCTGATTCTGAGCAAGAAGAGTCTGCGCTCCCTCTCACCTTCTTCGATGTCGCCTGGCTCTTCACCGGCCCTGTTGAGCGCCTCTTCTTCTTCCGCCACCCGGAGCCGGCCTCCACGCTCCCGCTCCTCCGCTCCTCGCTCTCCCTCGCGCTCCGCCGCTTCTACCCGCTCGCCGGCACAATCAGGCCCCACGCGCCCTTCCTCTGCTCGTACACCCGTGGCACCGATGCCCTCACCATGGTCGTCGCCGAGTCGGACAGCCCCGAGGATTTCGACCGCCTCGTCGCCAGGTCGCCCAGGGACCTGGCCCTGATTCGCCCCCTCGTGCCGCAGCTGCCGCCGCCGGGGAACGACGGAGCGTTCGCGCTCGCCGCCGTGCAGGTCACCGTCTTCCCCGGCCGCGGCCTCTGCCTCGGCGTCTCCGTCCACCACGCTGCTTGCGACGATGCCTCCACCATGCATTTCGTCCGCACCTGGGCCGCGGCCTGCCGCCTAGGCCTCGAGAACGACGAAGGATCCGAGGACGCCGTGCTGCCGCCGCCGCCGGTTCTGGACCGGTCCGTCGTCGCTGACCCCGACGACCTGCGCGGGAAGACGCTCGCCGGGATGGCGCGCCTCGCCCCTCCCCCTCCCCCGACACCTCCGCCGCCGCAGCAGGAGGAGAAGACGCCGATGGTGATGGCGTCGTTCCTGCTGCCACGCGAGCAGATCGACCGGATCAAGGAGGGCGCGGCGGCAAAGGCGTCGTCTTTCGTGGCGGCGTCGGCCTTGGCGTGGGTGTGCCTCCTCAAGTGCGGTTCCGCTGGCGTCGCGGGCGCCCAGCGCAGTCACATGCTCTTCTCTGCCGAGTGCCGGTCCAGGCTGACGCCGCCACTGCAGGCCGAATACTTCGGCAACTGCCTGCGCCCCTGCTTCGTGGAAGCCGCCACGGCGGACCTCCTCTCTGGCGAAACAGCGGACGGCGTGGCTGCGGCGGCGGCGGCTATCGGGAGCGCGATCCGGGAGATGGAGCAGGGCGTGCTGGATGGCGCGGAGGGGTGGCTGGGCAGCGTGCTGTCGGTGCTTCCGGAGCGGCCCATGTCCGCGGGCGGGTCCCCCAGGCACGGCGTGTACGAAACCGCGGACTTCGGGTGGGGCCGGCCGGCGAGGGTGGAGATGGTGTCGGTGGAGAAGACGCCCGGGACGGTAGCGCTGGCGGAGAGCCCGGAGGGAGATGGCGGCATCGAGCTCGGGGTGGTGTTGCCGCCGGACGCCATGGATGCATTTGCTTCCTGCTTTGCGCATGCCCTCGGCGCCACCGTCTGATTGGCATTCCGAATTTCCGATCCTAGCTGCACCTGCTGCCTTCTACAACAACACAAAACCAAAGATTCGATTGAAGCAGCTTGTTATTTGTGCTTGATTAATTGATTTACTTTATTGTCTTTGAGTGATCTCGTTCTTTCAGTAGATGCGCTGCGGATGTGCGAAGTCAAGTAATAAGCATGTCGAATCGTTCCGAAATCAATTAAGCATCGTGATTTATGAATGAAACCTTTGCAATGACCATGAGATTATAACTGTAATATTGGGGAGAAAAAAACATCATGCTCATCCTGCAGCTGCAGCCCGCAGGGAGGAAGTGAGGAGCGCAGGAACATAAGTTCATAAGTTTAGCTGTAAGGGAACGGAGCTGGTACTGGGAAGGAAATTCTTGTTCTTGAAACACAGGCCTTTTTTTTTACAACAAACAATTAGGGCCCTGTTTAGTTCCAAAAAAATTTGGTAAATCGACACTGTAGTACTTTCGTTTGTATTTGACAAATATTATCCAATCATAGACTAACTAGACTCAAAAGATTCGTCTCGTCAATTTCGTCCTAACTGTGCAATTAGTTTTTATTTTTGTCTATATTTAATACTCCATGCATACGTTCGATGTGACGGGAAATCTAAAAAAATTTGCAAATTTTTTTGGAAACTAAACAAGGCCTAGGGGGTGTTTAGTTCCCATTTTTTCCAATTTTTTTGGGTTTTGGTCCATCATTTTACAAAATGAAAGTAAACATCATGCAAAAATTTTAGCAAAAAGTTAGTTATTCTCCATTTTGAATTTTGGCCTTAAGAGGCCAAAAAACCCAAAATGAGCCTTGAGAGGCTTCATGAGGATAATAAATTCAGCATTTTGGATGAAACTAAACATAACCCTGAAAATTTTAGCATTTTGTATTCCATCACTCCAAAGTAGTTAGCATTTTGCATTTTGAATTCTATGGAAAACTAAACACCCCTTAGAGAATCAGACTGCTTTCTTCGTGACCGCAAACCTGCAGGAAGGAATCGGACTGTGCGGCTGTGCCCAGACGGGGCCTTCGTGATCGAGTAAGGAGACGGTGGCAATACAATCTAGATATGGTGGCTGAGTATGTTGCAGATCAGCTTGTCGTGCTGCCTCGGTAGGGAGCCTGGAGGTTGTGGACCGGCAACGAGGGCATCTGGAGATGGCAAAGGGCGCAGTGAGGCGAAACCCTAAACCCTAAATCACGGGCAACAAGAGTGCTTGACTACTCAAGCTTAGCCGGGAGTGCTCAACTCTTGATTACTCAAGCAAATGTAGGGCGACGGTGAAAGGATGAGAGAGATGTGGAAGACAGGGGCTCCATTGTTGGAAAGCGAGCTCAAAAGACATGAGGACAGCCAGAGGGGGGTGCGGAGAAGAATTTGTATTTGGA